>NC_053501.1:61701743-62034957 GCF_905171775.1 Rana temporaria
GCAGGGATTTTAGCGTTAGGGTGGACTTCTACCTTAAGGATGTGTATAAAGGCTAACGGCAATTGGAACACAATTACAATGCTACAGCCCCCCTCCAGCCTCAAGATGTATCCATGATGTATAGAAGAAGCATAGCCTGTTCAGTTAATGGAGTGGTTACCATGGAAATGCCATCGTTGTCAACCAGTAACATAGAAGGAGCCTTCTCAATAACTGTCACATAGAGGTAGAGAGTATAAAATGGCCGAGTTCTACAAAATTACAAGGACAAAGAGGTACAATATGTTTTTTTTTTAAAAAGGGTTCCTTTAGAGACTAGCACTACAACTCAAAATACAAGCTGCCAGTTTCTATCAACCAGCAGTCAATTTAAGACAGCAGCTGCTTTAGGTTTCTAGGATAATGAAAAAAGTGTGTAAAGCACTTGTGTGGGTGGGCTATAGTTCTGGATCTAAGTGCTCCTTGGATCCTTGTGACATGTATAGTTTGTATTTAATGTCACTGACAAGAGGACAAAGAAAGGGAATGTAACAGGATTACCAATGCCTACTGTGATCCATCCAGATAAAAAATCTGACAAGTCTAAAATTTGAATTTGTCCAGTAATTGTTTTGTAATAGGACTGTTTTGCCTCGTACACACGATGCGAATATCGTACGACGGATTGTACGACTTTTTTCGCTTAATAGTCGCAAGTAAAATAAAATAGGTTATTAAAGTCACAAAAGTGATGTCATGTGTGTTAATGTATTTGTATTGTATTTTCGGATGACGACTATACTGACTAAACGAAAATCGTACGATCTGACATCGTACGAGGAAAATTTTTGTGCTTGTCCGATTAAATAATATCGGATGAACTGTCGTGATCAGCTCTCGAAAGTAGTGCACACACGATCCGAAAATAGTACGATTCTTCCTCAGACAATCGTTTGCGTCCGATATTCGGATTGTGTGTACGGGCCATTAGTCTTTGTGCTGTATCTGTTGCTTTATGATTAACATTTTTCAGTTAATGTCAGTGTTGTATTATTTTTTGCAGAAAGTTTGTTGGTAAAAGGAAATGTTTAGGTGTGCATGCCTCATGACATATTTTATTGAATCAGCCCTGATTATTGGTACATTTCATGTTCCCATGTGTAAAGATGTACTTAAAAGGACTACTCTGTTCATCCTTATTGTATAAGTTAAATATTATCTCCAAATTATTCATATTTTACTTCTTGCCAAAGCTGGCCTAACTAGAATTATTTTTTAATTATAATTATACATTTTATAAATGTACTGTATACTGTAGCAGGGTGGCTGTATGATTAGTACTCCTGCCTTTGCAGACTTGAAATTTGTGTTTTAGTTTCCAGCAAGGACCCTATCTGCATGTACAGTATCTCACAAATTGTAAATATTTTATTATATCTTTTTATGCAACAACACTGAATAAATTACACTTTGCTACAATGTAAAGTAGTGAGTGTACAGCTTGTATAACAGTGCAAATTTGCTGTCCCCTCAAAATACCTCAACACACAGTCATTAATCTCTAAACCGCTGGCAACAAAGGTAAGTACTGTAAACCCCAAATTGATCCCAATTAGCCATTTTCCCTCCCCGGTGTCATGCCTCTCGTTAGTGTTACAAGGTCTCAGGTATGAATGGGGAGCAGGTGTGTTAAATTTGGTGCTATCACGTTCACTCTCTCATACTGGTCACTGGAAGTTCAACATGGCCCCTCATGGCAAAGAACTCTCTGAGGATCTGAAAAAAAAAAGAATTGCTTCTCTACATAAAGATGGCCTGAGATAAGAAGATTGCCAAAACCCTGAAACTGAGCTGCAGCACGGTGGCCAAGACCATACATCGGTTTAACAGGACAGGTTCCACACAGAACAGGCCTCACCATTGTCGACCAAAGAAGTTGAGTGCACGTGCTTAGTGTCATATCCAGAGGTTGTCTTCGGGAAATAGACGTATGAGTGCAGCCAGCATTGCTGCAGAGGTTGAAGGAGTGGGGGGGGCTTCGCATGTCAGTGTTCAGACCATACACCGCACACTGCATCAAATTGGTCTGCATGGCTGTCATCCCAGAAGGAAGCCTCTTCTAAAGATGATGCACAAGAAACCCCGAAAACAGTTTGCTGAAGACAAGCAGACTAAGGACATGGATTACTGGAACCATGTCTTGTGGTATGATGACACCAATATAAACTTATTTGGTTTAGATGGTGTCAAGCGTGTGTTATCGGGGCAACCAGGTGGGGAGTACAAAGACAAGTGTGTCTTGCCTACATTGAGGGAACCATAAATGCTAACATATACTGTGACATACTGAAGCCAAGCAGGATCCCCTCCCTTCAGAGACTGGGTTGCAGGGCAGTATTCCACCATAATAACGACCCCAAACACACCTCCAAGATGACCACTACCCTGCTAAAGAAGCTGAGGGTAAAGGTGATGGACTGGCCAAGCATGTCTCCAGACCTAAACCCTATCATGCATCTGTGGGGCATCCTCAAATGGAAGGGGGAGAAGCGCAAGGTCTCTAACATACACCAGCTCTGTGATGTCATCATGGAGGAGTGGAAGAGGACTCCAGTGGCAACCTGAAGCTCTGGTGAACTCCATGCCAAAGAGATGAAAAATAATGGTGGCCAAAATATTGACACTTTGAGACCAATTTGGACATTTTCACTTAGGGGTGTACTCACTTTTGTTACAAACAGTTTAGACATTAATTGCTGTGTGTTGAGTTATTTTGAGGGGACAGCAAATTTACATTGTTATACAGGCTGTACACTCACTACTTTACATTGTAGCAAAGTGTAATTTCTTCAGTGTTGTCACATGAAAAGATATAATAAAATATTTACATAAATGTGAGGGGTGTACTCTCTTTTGTGAGATACTGTAGGTTATATGTTCTCCAAAAAAAGGTTTAGTTTTAGATTCATTGGCTTCTGACCAATTATGGTGTAGGACAGTGATGGCCAACCTTAGCACCCCAGATGTTTTGGAACACATTTCCCATGATGCTCAACTACACTGCAGAGTGCATAAGCATCATGGGAAATGTAGTTCTAAAACATCTGGGCTGCCAAGGTTTGCCACCACTGGTCTAGGATGTACTCGTATAGCAAGGAGCAAGGGGCATGAGGCTGTAAGAGGCTATTGCGCTGTCTGTTGTAAATTGTTCAATGTACTCTGTAAAAAAAAACTAGTATGGTGGTGCACTCTATAGGGATAGTAAATCAGTAAAATTCAATCATTTTATACATAGTCTGTGCTAATGAGCTATTATATTGTTGCAAAGAATCCACCTGGCTACTGAGTCAGAGGGGTGGAACGATTCCTGTCAAAAGTAAAAATGAATGCCATTTTGGTGATTGGATTAAATAAACATAGACTATTTAGGGCAGTGAGGTAGTATCAGGTAACATAATCATTGGCTAGAGTATTGGCATATTCTGCCAGTCAACACTGATTGATGCAAAGCAGGTGATAAAATAGTCAATGTCATATATATTTATTTATTTTACTTTTCAAAATTACTAATGTATGGGAACCTTAATGCCCAATTCCAGCAAACATTTTGTAGTTAGAATATTGTTAGGAAGAGTTCTCCGATTTCCATTGCCCTATTTATCACAAATGGTCATACATGGTTTGAAATTCGACCAGTTTAGCAGGAACCAGACAAATTTTGATCCATGTATGGCCTATGCTGTTCGAGAGGAGTAAATCTGGCGATCGACTCCAACCGAACGGGAGTGTTGTCATATATTCACAGTGGGAGGGATTCCCCCATCTACTTCGAATATGCGGATGGGGAAATCGGTTCCTTGTTTTTTTTTGTTTTTTTTTTATCAGCTGACTGTCTGATCAATTAAGACTGATCCATCCACGGCCAGCTTTAGAATTCTTCTCAGGACAGAACATGATACAAATGGGAAAGGAGCACAACTTCTAAGGCCCCGTACACACGACCAGTTTCCTCGGCAGAATTCAGCTTCCGACCGAGTTTCTGGCTGAATTCTGCCGAGGAAACTGGCCGTGTGTACACTTTCGGCCGAGGAAGCCGACGAGGAGCTCGACGAGGAAATAGAGAACATGTTCTCTATTTCCTCGTTGTTCTATGGGAGCTCTCGTCCCGCCGAGCTCCTCGGCGGCTTCAGTGCTGAACTGGCCGAGGAACTCGATGTGTTTGGCACGTCGAGTTCCTCGGCCGTGTGTACGGGGCCTAACTACTGTGTCTACCTGTCTTCCTATCCACTTCTTGTTCTGTTTTCACAGGGACATGAAAAGATGGAAAATCTCCCCAAATGAGTAGAGGGAACTTTTTAAGTTTAGCCTTAAAGGAACACTTAAGGCAAACATTTTTTTTTTTAAATAACAAACATGTTATACTTACCTCCACTGTGCAGCTCGTTTTGCACAGAGTGTCTCCTAAGAGTCGATTCACACTGCAGCGGCACGACTTCGGGGGCGACTCTGCAAGTCGTCCTGAGGACGACTTCTGAGGCGATTTGCAAAACGACTTCTGTATAGAAGTCAATGCAGGTCGCCACGAGCCGCCCCCGAAGTCGTACAGGAACCTTTTTCTAAGTCGCGTCGCTCCTATTAGAACGGTTCCATTGCATATAATGGGACACGACTCGTCAGGCGGCTGAGCCGCCTGACGTGTCGCCCCAGTGTGAACCGGGTCTAACCCTGTCTTCTGGGGTCCCTCTGCGGCTGTCTCGGCTCCTCCTCGCAAAAGCTTTCCACCTTCGTGCAAGCGAGCTCGCATGGTGGAAAGCTTTTGCGAGCATGCTCCCGTGATACAGCGGCCGGCATAGCCGCCGACTGTATCACTCGGCCCCACCCCCGGTGCGCCACGTCATCCGCTGTGATTGACAGCAGCGCCAGCCAATGGCTGCGCTGCTATCAATCCATCCAGCCTAGACAATCAATGGCCAGGCTGGGAACCGAAGAGGATCATGTGGACTCACGCGGGACTTTCGAGGGGTCAGGTAAGTAAAACGGGGGTTCGGGGGGGCGGTTCCGTCGGATGTTTTTTCACCTTAATGCATAGGATGCATTAAGGTGAAAAAACATTTACCTTTACAAGCCCTTTAATTTCCCCAAAGGACTAGTATATACATTTGTTATCTATATAGATGTAAATATTTGCATTATATATATATACAAAGGAAAATTAAAATAAAGGATTTCCACTATCTTATAGTTTGCTATAAGTATGGGATTTTTTTTAATTATTAAGCCATGTGTAGAACCTTTTTTTTTTCCATCAATGTCCTCTACTATACAGTGCAACATATTGCACCTCCAGATGACTCCTGTACTTTTTTTTGGCAACAAATGGAACCATCTTTTCATGCTTATAGCCCAAGGCTACCTTGTGTGATTGTCATAGAAAAGTGCCTTCAATTAAATGTATCTTGATCTATTCAACCTTGCATCCTGCTTTGTAAAAAAAAAAAGTTAAAACGCTGCATTGCCATGAGGGGCCCCTAGGCTCTGGGTGTGTTTACTGCATATTTGGCGGTGATTCATTGTTTTATATGACCTCTGTTGAGAAATAACTGCAAATGTATGATTTTTATAGAGCGGGTTTGCTGCAATTTAATTTTGGTTATTTCTTTCTGAGAATCAGTCATATATTACCCTTCAATGCCACCGCTATCTATATCATGTAAGCTTCTCCTTAACACCGTTTTTGCAGCGAGAGGGCCAAGACATGAAGGGAATGCCCACAGAATGTCTCTCCTCGTTGGCAGGTGACTGAATGTATGCTTAGGACGTAACTGTCCCTTCAGCTGACCGAGGGTTGCGAGATTACAGGAATATCCTCACTTCCAGGGAGGGGGGAGTTGCTATGCCCTAATAGCTGGCTTCGCTCCAAACTTCTAAATGAGACAATCTTACACTTTTACTCCAAGGGTACATAGAAATACGGACAGTAGATGTGTGCAACTGCAAACTCATCTGCAGAAGATTTGTTACGTGCAGACATTTGTTGCCAGCCCTTTAATAATGACTTAAGACTCATTCAATGTGCCAAGTGTAATATCTCACAAAATGCTTTCAATGCAATTTTTTAAATCACAAAAACTAAATGTACAGCAAAAGCAAATTAAGTTAGCCATTTTCCTTAAATTGGAGAAACGTTTATGAGTTTCTGAAGCTGGGAGGCTGCGGGATCTAGAGATATTATTGCTTATTTAATATGATTTTGACTTATCTAAAATTCAACCTTGTACAACCACAGAAATCTAACCCAGTATTAAATGAAAGACACGCCATATCAAAGCTAGTATAGCATATTGAGGTTGCAATTTCATTATACTGCAGCCAGCCAATCTCTAATCATCATTTTCTAGAGCAGGTTAGAAAAGAAATCCTAACTCCTGATTGGTAGCCAGGAGCAATGCAGCAACTTTAATATTTGCAAATCAGCCCTGATATTTTTATGTTTTTAATTTTTTATAATGCATATTAAGGGAAAGTGGCTGAAAGTTGCAAAATAAAAAGTAAATTTGTTGCAACAGAAACTTCAACTACGCTGTATGTTTATGTATAAAAAGGGTTTTTAATGTCATATCATTCCAGTCAAATAGAAGAAGGGGGGCACAAAGAAAGTCACATAGGGTGCCAATAGGAGCTTAGTGGCCGCTTCCCTGTTGGATGGAGTTCCTCCTCCTGCCCCATAGGTCAGGGTAATTAAGCCCAACAGCAGCTGCAGTGAAACCAGACACTGCTGTGGTTGAGTTCCTACCAGCTGGGCCCCAATTACCTGCAGCTTTCTACTGACACGTACAGTATATCAGACCTTTTCCCTTTAACCCAAGTAGTTTCAAGACTTCAAACTTGGTTACTGTACAAAACTGTATAAAGGGTTGTGAGTTTCTGAAGCTGGGAGGCTGCAGGATCTAGAGATATTAAAATTTCTCCAATTTCACTCCCACAATTCAATAAACACTTGTGCATAGTTTCTTCTAAAGACAGGCTGCAAAAGTCCAGCTAGACAGAGCCTGAAATATGGAATCTTGATGAGTGATAGTTCTCAATTCACAGTGGCTCCTTCTACAATTTTCTGCACTTGTGCTCACATTGCTATCTAACAAAATATGTTTTCTTGATCACTGTACAAATTCGGGAACCATTCCTTCTCGGTCACTAAATGCATGCTTTAAACCAATCTCTTCATTCAGCTACTAACAAGTCCTGCAATTATAATTAATCATATGAATGTTCAAAAAAAAAAAAATCCATTATTACAGTTGATGAAAGTGTATATAGCAATGGAAGTTTATTTAAAAAAGAAACCTAAAATAAATGACCTGTTTGGCAAAAATTTCAAGAATGTGGCAAAAATCTCGACATGTCTCGAAAATGGAGGGGGAGCCATGCTTTTTCAATTATGGGATCTATGATTTGGAAATTCATTATCTACAATTTTCCAAAACTACAATAAGGGGAGATACGAGAAGAAAGCATTTGCTCCTAACCTAATTGTGAGAAGCGCTAATAATGTGAATAGGAATTCTAGGGCCAGTCTGGGAAAGGCAGGGGTCAATTGCTAATTGTAATATAATACACATTGCTACAAAGCAGAGAAAGATTTTTTTTTCTGGAAAACATCATGTCCCAAGTACTTGGCACAGAATATATTTGCTTTTATCATTTGATAACCTATTGCAATGGGTTACAGAATTATACCGCCCAAAAATATTTATTGCTGAAGATTTTTACCAAATACCAACCAGTTGGAATTAACACCCCCCCCCCCCTTCTGGTAAAGGAGCCATCTTTCCATACTACTTTTTTCTACTTTATATTGCATATCATAAGTTACCTATATGGTTATAGTGAGTCTGCAAGTATCTTGTGAATCAGCTGTCAAAGCTGTGAAAAAACACACTGAATGAAAATGCATTCATTTTTCAGATGTAATAGGCCTTTTAACATTTTTTTTTAAATTGGGCCATGTGTAAAATATTAACTGTACAAGGGTAAAAATGTTATTACTAGATGTTTGACTTTGGACTTCTTTAGTTATTACTTTTAGGTCAAATATGCCCGAGTGCCGCTTCTGAAACAATTATGCATTTGTTTAAGTGAACAAAATTCATATGATATACACATACAAGACCTATTTGTGAATACTTGTCACTTCATTTGCTTGACGATTAGGTGAACCAAGTTGAAAACCCTGCAAATGATTGTCTTGTCGCTCATGAATTTTATTACACATAGAGACATTGCGTCTGAATTACCTGAACTCATAGTTGACTTTACCACTGCTTGCAAATAATGTGATTCTTGCATGCTTGCTAAGTTAAAAGCTAGAAAAAAAAATCTTATCTCTGCATAGGGGCTAATTTAAAGGTAGTTTCCCATGCTTAAGAGGATGGTGCTTATGCCAGTTAAAATATGAGCATTTATTAAGTAGCAAGGCCCTGGTAAAGCACACATGGATGTGGTTTTAAATAAGCTCCTCTACTTTTAAATGACATCATGGGAACGCAATATGCACAAAACATGCGCACAACCTCAGGGAATGATCCATTTGAGGTCACAAAATGAGGACAGGTGAGGAATTTTAAATTTCACGCTATGGAACTCTCTTGAAGCGATGAGCACCCTACAGCGGCACATACTCATTACAGTTTTTGGACACAGTTACAGTTTGATGGTTCGGCATTCTGCCATAGGCTGCTTAGGAGACAAGCGATGGCTTCATTGTCTGCATCATCCACAGAAACGGTAGTGAAACATTCAATTTTTAATATGAGGCTGAGTAAAAGTCTATGTTATTTCACAGCCAAATAATTAGCGAGATAGGCACTGAAAAAAAAGCAATCTGATGACACATCACTATGCAGCATTTGAGAAGTACGAGACAGATGTGTTTGGTGACCGTAACAAACAAATGTGTTTTGGCTTTAAACATTAAGATTACTGATAGAAATCCTTTATACTACTCAAGATAGAGATAAGCAAAACTGATGCCTCTACTTGTGAGCATTGAAATATGCACCGCTGCTCTGAATGGACGCCAGTCCTAACAGCTACTCCTGCTTTATCACCCTGTCTGAATCAAAGCTCTCTCATTCTCTGTTTACTGCTGGCTGAAACCCAGACACATTCATATAGTCAGAGTGGGACACAAATAAATAGCTGAGTGGGGATGAGATCCATCTCTACCATTGGTACAAGAGTCATGAATTGTGCAGAATAATTTTTTGTGCAGATTTGCACAGGATAATTTTTTCAAACCATAATACACTGCATGGTCTTTGAACGATGGCTATCAGACATAGAGAATTCAATAAGGGGCTTTTAGATAAGCCAGTCCCCTTTTCAGAAAAGGATGGGGGTCCAAGACAGCCATAACGTCAGTAAATTGTAAATTGCTTTAAGGAAAGCACAGGGAGAGAATAGGGTTAGTTAGAGAACCCGCAAGCTCTTCGGGAAAACAACCCCTTTGTTGACCTTTTTCTAATTATTAAGGGGTTTTTTTTGTCTTTCATTTTTATTGTATGGCTGATCTGAGGTCAGCGGTTACTTTAGCCTACTGTCCCAACAATAACAAACTTTTTTTGTGCTGCAAGGTCTCCCTTTAAAAAAAAAATGGGCTTTGTTTCAGGTGGCGGTATTTTGCGGATTTAATTTATTTTCTTGGGTTTATTGGTGTTTATTTATTTATTTTTCTTTTGCCAAAAGTTTTTCCCTTTTGAAAAAATTTGCTTTTGTTCTAGGGGTGGTATTTTGGGGCTTTTCATTTCTTCTGTGTTTTTTTTCTTACATCGATTTTTGTGTTTTTGGTGTCTAACGCAGAGCATTCACTTGTTACTGTCCATCTGTTCTTTAAGCTGCCTCTTTGTTTGCAGCATCCTGCTGCATCATTGGAAAATAAAAAAAAACTAAGTGCATTAGTAGTGTGAACCCAATCCACCTCACATTATATAACACATGGAACGCACCCCCATATCCCCATAGATACAATAAAAGTTAGGCATACACCAGTTAGGCCTATTATTCCTGATTAAAATTCTCCTCCTGGCCAATTTTGCACTGCTGTATCCTCTGTGGGATCTTAACTTTTGCAGCAAATCCCAGTTTGTGCTCTTAGTCTCTAAAAAAATTGGGCCTAGGCATGCTTGGAAATTGCCCAGTGGCAGAAAAGTTTTGCAATGATATAAACAAGAATACTTCGAGCAGACTATTGGCCATATTGTCCACATGTGTCACTGCTAAAACTACCTGAACAGATTGGGGTTCTGCTGCTGTATGCAAGTCAAGCTAATAAAAAACAATCCACAGATAAATATATGTACACTGTCACTGAAACTATCCAGCAAAATAATGGTTTCAAAAATTCACTTACAGCTTTAAAGTTTCCCCAAGCATGTATTTTCAACACTGTCCTCAAAGCTACATGAAAAGACACCCTCCCTGGCTGTATGCTATCTTTTTTTTTATTGGTAAATGTGCTCTATGACAGTGCCCAGCTTTCCATGCCTTTTGATTGTAGTTTGACTATTAGCCCTACCAATAGTCATAATTTACCACAACATTTTTTGCTGCATGGACTTTAATTGAATCCACATTCAAGTTCGGATACATCAAATTTTGAAAAATATTCATCAAACCCCTGGCAACACCAAACCTGGGCAGATTGACCCATCACTATAGCTAAGGTTGAAACCGGAATTTTTCCATATTCGCCATTTTGGGGACAGTGGTAAATTCATTATACAACTGAATAGGGAGATGAAGAAAACTGGCATGCTGGTTTTATAAAGGTGAACACACAGTACTAACTATGTGGCATTTCATTTAAATCTCATCAACCAATCTCAGGTAAACAGCATAGATAGAGAAAGTGTTTTTTTTTTTTTCCATTGATGAAAGCAGCCGTGATGGAAATTCAGGAGTGTGAACCTGTAGAGGAACCAGAGGAGTTTCTTTACCAGTGTGCTTATCTTGGCTAATAACTGCTTGTAGCACATTTTGGGAGCAAAGTAATTGTGTGACACGCTTCAGTGAATCTTTTCTTACATCTCTGGATATCGCTTTTCATTGAGATAACGGCTGGTCAGTTCAGACCACAGAGCTTAAGAGACAGTATCAACTACAACTAAAAATGAGAGAATGTTTGGAGAAAATTAGTGGGTCTGGATAGCAAAGGAGGGACAAAGTGTTTATTTTTTATTTATTTGTATTATTCTTCATGCAATTTGCCTTGCGGGTATACTGTACCTATTCAAAAACACTTGGAAATAATAAAAAGATATCCAAGTTGCTATGGTCCATACAGAGATGATACGATTCTACATGTTCATGTGATCTGGAACCTGTAGATACATGAGCCAAATGGTTCTACTAGAATGAACTTTGACTAATGATCCAGGCAAGGACTACAATGTGATTTGGTGTTCAATCTTCTGCTATGCCCGATGCCCTTAATTAAAATTAAAATTTCCTTTTCGTGTTCAGCTTTCTCTGCGATTGAATGCTTCCAGTCTTATTAACAGTTACGTTTTAATAAACTAGGTTTTAACCAACAATTGTAATGAACATAAGTGTGGTTTCAACATAGGTGGTCCGCGCGTGTGATCTATTGTACATCTCTGAATGTTATTTCCTTTTTTTCATTGTCTTATATCTCTTTTGTATCAGTAGAGTCACAAAATGCAACTAATAGTCAACATGAAGTTCATATTTGATCATTTTTGGACAGTAATATAGTACTTTGTTACACTAGAAAATAAACTAGTTTGGGATTATAAGTAGGGTGATTAGGGACATCACAGAGCTATGATTGCTGATGGTTATCTGCAATGACGACACCACAGTGTTTAGTAAAATGCGGATTCAATGCTCCAGCACTGCCACCTGCGGAATTTTTTCTGTAAAGAATATACCTAGGCATTGATGTTTCATGGAATGCTTTTCACTAACTGGTCATATTCAGTATAGATCTGTGTTCATTTTCTATCAAACAATAACTATATTTTCAGTCATTTTCTATGGCTTCAACCATCCCATTTAGAGTAGCTGGGAGCGTTTAAGAAAAGCTTACAATCAAATCGGTATAGATCAAGGTTTTACGCTAGTCTCAACTGGAATTTAGGAACCTTTAAAAAAACGATAGTAAGACCATTTACAAAATGATTTTGGAGGAAAATGAATGATAGTATCATAGCCACACCAAAAACAATTTGCATGCAATTTGTCATACCAGTTAAAATATATACTGGAATTGACATTACAGCATAGGTGGATTTGAAGAGGGAGATCCAGTATTAGTGCATTGGACTGAGAATAATACATGCAGATTTCCATAGGTTGTATTAGAATTGGGGTTCGATGACACTTTAGACATTAATTTCTATAAGTTTAGCAAGAACACTAAGAGAGTGTAAAATATGTTCAGGTATTTCTATAGGAACTCAATAAAAACACCTCAAAATAAACCAAGCATCGAAAAGTGTCAATGACATTTCATTAAGAAAATGATGACAATTATATTGCACACATAGCAACATACGGTACAAATGCATTCCTGAATCACATTAAATTTCCCTAGATAGAAGTCATTGCTGCAGGATAGTGCCTTAGCATCACAATAGCCAACGACATGACTATGACTTTGGATAGCTTGGGAGAACGATCGACATATATGTACATTTAGGTACACATAATGTGCGCAAAGTGTATATTTTCACCTTGGGCAAAACATTGCCAGCTTTTCTTTATTATCAGTAAATAAAGTAGAGCTGAAAAAATAAAAACAAAAGCCCAAATAAAATGCCATGAAAATATGCAGGGACGATAAGGTTAACATGGAAACCCCACCAGCTGTCACAATGAAGAGTCACATATAGTGACATCATTTCATTCCTTATTGCCTAAGTGATAGCATGCAGCTAGACATCCATGTAAAAAACATACACCATTGTACACGTAGACATCCACTAATAGTGTGCAATGAAAATTTTCACCAGCCAACAAAATGAGTGTGTGTATCAAACTATTGGCGCCTTCCTTTTGTTCCATTTCTTATTTGAACTATTCCTACACCCTTAAAAGCGCTTTCGTCATTGAAAAATCTCAATCAACAGAGAGAAGCATAAGACATATGTCTCTGTTTCGATATTACATGAACTCACCAGTATAGACGTTCCTTTACTGTAAACTCAAATCACTACCTAATCACAAGAACAGAATTTAAATCTTAAGCAGCACAAACATCTCTCTCTGAAGGTCAATTATATTATACATACTATGTGCAAACGTTCTTCAATCACAAAAAAAAAAAAAATCAATGAACCAGGACTGGTTACATCCTATTCAGTTGTTAAAATGTATAGGAAATGAACGTTGAAAGTGGGTTTCCTAACTAGTATATCAACAGGTCATTGGAAGGATATACATATAATAGTACACACAAATACACATATATACATATACATGTGTAAATTATTGTGAGTACCCAGCTTTTTGTTTGTTTCTAAAACTAAATGAATATTTCCTTTCAGGCCTAAAAGCCTTATCTATCAAATTACATTTATTATAAGCAGGTTATCTAGTAATTTAATTGCCACACTGAAATTACAGCTTAAGCATAATTGTGATTCATTGTCTGTATGATATTAGGATTTTTTTTTTTTTTTTTTAATATGATGTATTTAGGACTTAAAAATAGTACCAGTTTCAATCTTTCTTGCATAAAAATAATATAAATGTATATTATATATATATATATATATATATATATATATATATATACACACATACACACACATACAATTAAAATAAAGTGGTACACTGCACACAACTAGAGCCCAACATTTCCATGTAGAAATATAGCAAGGCAGCTAATAAAAGCACAGCATGAATAGCAGAGACAGGCACATATGTACACTCTGCTACAAGTATGGCTCAGGACTGCAAGACTCAAACCAATTCAAGCGGAATTAGATTATTGGCAAAACAAGGCCACTTTTAATCTGGAATTTGGGCTATCTTTTCTAAACACCGCTTTCCTATAATATCTCAGCACATCTAATACAAACTCATGTATAATGCAAGAAATGCTATTTCATTTTCAGCTGTTAAACAGCAAATTCAATTTGGCTGAACGGTTGTCTGCCAGATATATTACCTTATTAAATTTGAGCATTAAGCCCCCCCCCCCCCCTCACAATGTTATTTTTATCTGACTATGCTGCAGTAAACTCTGATCCTTGCTAATCTCCATTTCTGAAAACATTAAATCTATACCTACATGTATGCATATAAACTGTCAATCCTCCTGTAGGATGTGTGCTAGTAGGTATAGTGACCACATTCAGTCCAATTGCCATCACATGTATAATTTACATTACTGTAAGGGTATAGCTACCTACATTACAAAGACAGACTGTTTGAGGAAGGCTGGATGCAGCCTTGTCCTATTAATCCTACAACCCCTTCCTGATGTACCTACTACAATAATTTCTTCATTACAGGTAATGCTCACACTATGCATTTGAATAAGGACAAATGTGAAAATGATCGACAATCAACAATTGTTTTAAATAATTCTAAGAAGAAAGTCATGCTTACACAAGGGTCTCATACATACCAAACAAGCCTCCCAAAACCTTCTGCCATTAAAGCATAATAAGGCAACATTATCTCATTAAAGAAATGCTATGTGCAGCGCACTAACGGTGGCTTGCCTAAACCGATGTTTTGTCTGGAAGAGGATGAACACTAGGCATTTGCATATATTTTTCAGATTTTTATTTGCAAACAGTACAGCTAAATTACGCAAAACAGACATCCTCCATGCTTTTCATTTGCATGATCTTTCCTAGAAAATGGTATTAAATAGACTTTCCCATATCAAACCGTGACACAAAACAATGGCTCCTAATTGTATAGTAGGGGCTGATGTAATTACAAATGGTTTGGATCGCACGTCTATGTATTTGGTAAGTGACTTTCGGCCTAGTGTCCTATTGCAGTCTTCTTTTGTGGTCTAAGAGTGGCAGCCTTTGAAGTAGAACATCTAATTAACTTACTGACCTTTCACACTATATTCTTACAGGGTGACACCATTGCTTTAGCAGTTCATTGCAATAACTGTCCTAATATATGAACATCCAGTGGGCGATACCCATTGTCAAATCTGCCTTTTAGATCCTCTTGGGTTGTCTATAACGGACACACCACTATATTTAGAGTCCAATCAGCAGAAAGCTGCAGCTGCTGCATAGATTCTGCTAGGTAGAGATTGGTTTATACTAAAATCTGTTTTATATTTTATTTGGGCATGTTCTGTCTGTGCCGACTTCTGTTTATTTTTGCTGTAAACTGCGCAGTGGAATATGCCATGACATCTGCCATGGCATCCACTCATGTTCACAAAACTAAAATGTCACCAAGATTGTGTGACTCCAATCTAAATCCTCCTACACAGCAAGTGTGTCATAGGCAGGCAGCAATTTTTCTGCCCCTTTACCCTCCCTAGATTCCAAAAGCTCTATAGAAAAAAGCTGCCAGTAAATGTGGCTTACCACTGGCATTAAGATGCATACAATGCTCAACAAACCTAAGCAAGGTCGATCACCTCATAGCCAACTACGAAGATAAAACAAGGGGGAATGAAAAAATATCAGGCAGCAACATAACTGTACATTCCATTCTTATCATCCCAAACACAGTTATTCAATGATGCATTTACATCCTACTCGGCAGCAGACTTGTTACGTGCTGGCACGGGTCTGGTCTTTACCTGGATAGAAGTCTTTGGATTTGGACAGCTTGATTGTAGCCCCTGTTTCTTTCTGTAGCTGGACGATCGTCTGCCCACCCTTTCCTATGATAGATCCGGCTGCATAACTAGGAATGAGGACCTTCAGGAAAAATTGGCCGTCTTCTGTCAAGGGGTAAAGAAAATAAAAATAAAAAAAATTAACAGTTAGAATACAGCAGAGACACGACACAATTTTTCAGACATTTGCAACTCGATGTACATAATGTAATGTTTTTTTATCCATGTCGCTGTTTCTGCTACACACTTACATAAGTCCCTATAACACCGCTTGTGGGCACAAATCAAATCTATCAAAAATAAATAAAAAATTCTGTTTTATGTGAAATTCAGCCTATAATCATTGACAAAAAATACATTGAAATGACATAATCCATACCCTATATACAAATAATAATAAAAAAATATAAAAATGCAAAGCAATGCAAGATGAATATACGTGGATGGATGAGGCATATGACAAGCAAAACTCTTTATCAACATCTGCTATGAATGAACCCATGCAAAATCTCACCTCTGAACAGCATGTTTAATTTGTAAGCATTAGGTAGTTGCCAAGAAGAAAAAAAAAAAAAAAACTCAATGCAATGTGGAATGACTTCCACACTAATCCCAATGTATTTCTTTAGCGTCTTTCAATCTCTCATGATCCTCCTATAAGCTTATTAATTAAAGTCGTTTAAGAAGATTTTCCCCCTTATTTCAAACTGATCTAAAGCTTAAATCACAGTTATCTTAAATACGCACAGGTCACCGGATATCGACGCGTTTAACCAACAAAGTAAAAGCAAAAAACAGAATAAAAAATAAAATGGAAAACATAGCAAAATTGGGAAATCAATGCCCCAGCTTAATGGAATGATTGAAAATGTTGAATGTTTGTTCATTTGTTTTTAATATAAAACAAGTCACTGACTTTGCATAACCTCAACATGTTCCAGTAAATATATATCCCTGTACAGTTTATGATAAAAGTGCAGGTCCATGTGTGATTCCTGTGCTGGGAGCATACATCCAAGCCAAGGAAAAAAAAAAAATGATCTTCCTTCAATTCCTCAGCAAATGCATTCACCTCTGCATCGTTGCATTGTTATGCCTCCAATAGGAATGAACGTGAAGATGCTAGGACACATCACCAGGATGCAGAAGAAGCAACCCCCAGCTCCTGTGAGCTGAGCCTCTCTCTCTCTTCCCCCCCCTCCCCCAAGCTCACAATTAATGATTGGGGGGAATAAAAAAAAAGGCACACAGTATTGCTCCAAAAATCCGGGCACTCGGGAAAGGGAAGGTTTGTCTTGCTAAATAAAAGGATGCCCAGAAACAATGAGAGGGGACCGAGAGGTGCAGTCACTGATGTGCAGCTGACTGGTCTGGTCCCTGCCTCCTCCATGCATCTTCCAGCACTGGGATTTAACCTGTTCCTTTCCGGAGGGCTGCAAGTGATGCCAGTTCCTGCATCCCCTACATCAGCAGCCGTAGTGATTCACAATGAAACCCTTAAATCAGCCGCTTTTACATCCACAGCATCTATTGTAAGCACACAATGACATGCCCATGAAGGGCAGGTACCCCTTTCTGCACCCCAAAAGCATTAAGGGGGTGTATATGTGTATTGCCTTAATACAAAGCATATTGCAATGAGAGCACAGCACAGGTTGAGGACGTAAGCCATAAAAATCCACAATAATAACACAAGAAGACGCCATTTTGACCATAGATTACAATGAACATGCCTGATTTAGAAGCCCCCAGCAACGTACCACACACCCCCAACATGGTGCCTGTACCAGGAGTGCATGCAGGGCCAGAATCCGTCTCAATACATCTATTCCACCCCCTAGCAGTACAGCAGACAGTGCACTCACCTCCAGTGTTGGTCCTCTTCGTGCTTCCAGCCTCCGGGGGTGCTTCCAGGGGTCTCTTCCGTGAGTCTGGGGGGTCCAGGTCTATGGGCACCCCACTATGGGTCCCGTTTTGCTGGATGGGTGCTGCCGCCATCATGTTGGTAGGCTGCAGCAGGCTGAGAGCACAGGGTGGGGGGGGGACTCTGGGGGTAGGCTGGGGGGTCACAGGCTGGAGCAGGAGGGGAGTGAGGGGGTACCCCACTACCTGCACTGCGAGCACTGCAAAAGGGGAGCCCCCTGGTGCACCTCCAAAAAATACAGACACCGCTATACAACGAAAGAAGGGAAACAGACAGAGAAGAGCAGCCAAAAATAAATAAATAAAAGAGAAGCCAGGAGGGGGAGGAAAGGGATGGAGAGAGAGAGAAAGAGAGAGGGAGAGAAAAGAGGGGGAGGAGTGCAAAACGGTGGGGGTGGCAAGGAGAGTGTGCAGGGAAAAGAAGAAGGGGGTGATAGAGAAGGATTGGGGGAATGAGAGAAATATAAAGGAGGGAGGGAAGCGGAGAGGTGGCAAGCAGAAAATAAAGCAGGATGGCAGAGATGGAGAACGACGGCGATGGAGGTGGAGGGGGGGGGGGAGGGAGGGTGCAGAGTGATGGGGAGGGAAGGGGTGTGTGGAGGAAAGGGATGAAGAAGGGTTGAGGAGGAAAGAAAAGCAGCCACAGCGAGATGTGTATGTGTGTGAGAGAGGAGCAGTGCTGATTGCAGCCTCTGACTTGTTTCCTTGCTTTCTCTTCTCCTCCTCCTCCTCCTCTCTCTTTTGTTTCCTAATAATCCCCCTGCCTGCTGCTCACACTGGATCTCTTGTGGCTGCTGTTGTGTTCAGCTGTACAGCGTTCTGTCCTCTGCTGGCTGGGGTCTGAAGTGTCTGTGTATATATAAAGGATGCTCTAGCACATCCCTAGCCCAGCATCCCACACAAAGCCTTTCTGATACCTACACCTACCTATATAGGTCATCCGCAGGAGCACAGGCTCAGTGCGCTCACATAGCTTTGCCTTCCCCAGAACCGTGACATGCTCCTTTAACTTCTTACTTGCCAGATGGTTCCTCTGACAGCACCGCCTGAAAAAAATAAATAAAAAAAATACGCATTATTAATTGAAAGCTGGTTAACCACCAGATGTCTGAATACTTTAGCCTGATGCAGATAGATCCATGCCAGTATACTGCATGTTCATGCTATTTTTGTCTGGTTGGCACACAGCAAAGTAAATTGATGATACAGCTGTAGAAAAGAAAAAAAAGATTTATATTATGTAAATTGCAAAAAAAACAAAAAGCAAAAACAAATAAACAAAATGTGAATCTTTTCTCATGCCAGACTTCTCCAGGCAATTTGAAGGGTCCTTTCCTACCGCACTGCTCATAAAACTCACCACCGCGCTTTAAAAATACATATGTGTCGTCGATGAACATTGAGGATGTGTTCACACTCGTAAAACGTTGCGCTGCTTTCAGTGTGAGCTTCTGAAATGCGCATTGAGCTGTTTACTTTTTTTTCAACTTTATTTGAAGTGTTATGCACTAACGCTTCTTTCATGTCTCTGCACAGAAGTGAGTTGTCGTGCGGCAATCTGCGATGCCATCCAGTGTGCTGAGGAAAACTGCAAACACGCTGCGTTTTTCCACACTGCATCGTACATTTTCACTAGCGGTGAATAATCGCAGGTCTCTGCACATCACTATAAGCACTTAACATGTATTTTGAGGCAGATTGCTTTGTCTTATACCGGGTTTTTATGCATGCTGGCATGTGTTTTCATGTCCTCAAGTGACAGGTCCCTGAAAGGCTCAAAGGGCCAGATTCACAGCAGTAATACGCCGGCGTATCTACTGATACGCCGGCGTTTTTTTCAAATATGCTGCGTCGTATCTTGATTTGGAATCCTCAAACCAAGATACGACGGCTTTAGGCAAAGATCCGACAGGCGTACGGCTTCGTACGCCTTCGGATCGTAGGTGTAATTTTCCGGCGCCCGCTGGGTGGAGTTTGCGTCGTTTTCCAGCGTTGGGTATGCAAATTAGCCGTTTTACGGCGATCCACGAAGGTAGGCGCGTTCGTTACGTCGTCACTAGTCGGTTTTTCCCGTCGTTCCCGCGTCAAATTTCAATTTTTTTGCGGAAGACGTCTGGGAATACAAAACGACGTAACGCATGTCGCCGTTCAAAACATTACGTCAGGGCGACGTCATTTCGCGCAAAGCACGACGGGAAATTTTCACACGGAGCATGCGCAGAACGTTCGACGCGGGAGCGCGCCTAATTTAAATGACACACGCCCCATTTGAATTAGGTGGGCTTGCGCCGGACAGATTTACGTTACTCCGTTGCAAGTTAACACGTAAGTGCTTTGTGAATCAAGCACTTACGACGAAAACTTGCGGCGGAGTAACGTAAAGGGGATACGTTACGCCGCCGCAATTTTTCATGAATCTGGCCCAAAATACTTACAGCAAATAATTATTTTTATACCTTTACATTCACTTGCACTGCATTTACATGTAATAAAGCGAAGTTACACCCAAAAGTGAAATTTCCACTCATTATACTCCCCCCCCCCCCAGCCCGGTGCCACATTTGGTACCTTTTGGGGGGGGGGCAGGATACCCCGCGCGTCTTTCACAGGTATTTTCTTCCACTTCCGTGAGCCTCAGGCCCCGGGTATTGACGTCACCGCCCGGGCTCCCTCCTCTTCCCACCTACATCCCCGTTGTAGGAGTAGAAGAGCGGAGCCTCGCGCATGCACAGTAGGGTTCCCGGCATGAAGCTGTAAAGGCTTAACTGACGGGCTCCCTTACTCGCAATGGAGGCGACATGCACCCGACAGCTGATGGAAACATCAGCTGCGCTGCCGACATCGCTGGATCCCGGTCAGGTAAGTGTCCGATTATTAAAAGTCAGAAGTTGAAGTATGTGCAGCTGCTGGCTTTTAAATTTTTGCCATTATCACTAGTGGTTGCTATTGCCGCTAGCGATAATCACTGTCCTCTCCCAGCGGGGACAGCTTCCCCCGCCTGCCCCTACCCTCCTGCCAGGAGAAGACAAGGGCCCGGCAGGAGGGATTCCCACATCAACGATATCTTTGTTGATGGGGGAATTTTGCTAATTTCTCCAAGCATTGCCAGCCTCAGGCTGGCTATACACTATACAATCTGATTGTGCAATCCCCTTTAGATCTACCAACAACTATGAAGTGCAAGGGCCTGCCTTATTAGATAGAGACTGATTGGATAGAGTAGATAGGTCCTCATATTACATAGTTTTGATAAATCTAATGTTTATTGTACAAAGATTGTATCGTTAAATTGTAATGTGTATGGTGCCTCTTAGTGCAGCACGGATGAGCTTTTAGGGTTTGTTCACATATAGTGCAGTGAATTTTATTAGATAGACACCAGTTAATGCTAGGGCACATAGAAAACAATTGTCTTCTACAGTATCTCACAAAGGGGAGTACATCCCTCACATTTTTGTAAATATTTTATTATATCATTTCATGTGACAACACTGAAGAAATTACACTTTTTGTACAGCTTGTATAACAGTGTACATTTGCTGTCCCCTCAAAACAACTCAACACACAGCCATTAATGTCTAAACCGCTGGCAACAAAAGTGAGTACACCCCCAAGTGAAAATTTCCAATTTGGGCCCAAAGTGTCGATATTTTGTATGGCAACCATTATTTTCCAGCACTGCCTTAACCCTCTTGGGCATGGAGTTCACCAGAGCTTCACAGGTTGCCACTGGAGTCCCCTTTCACTCCTCCATAACGACATCACCAGATGTTCAGTATGGTTTAGGTCTGGAGACATGCTTGGCCAGTCCATCATCTTTACCCTCAGCTTCTTTAGCAAGGCAGTGGTCATCTTGGAGGTGTGTTTGGGGTCGTTATCATGTTGGAATACTGCGATGCAGCCCAGTCTCCAAAGGGAGGGGATCATGCTCTGCTTGAGTATGTCACAATACATGTTGGCATGTATGTGGTTCCCTCAATGAACTGTAGCTCCCCAGTGAAGGCAGCACTCATGCAGTCCCAGACCATGACACTCCCACCACCATGCTTGACTGTAGGCAAGACACACTTGTCTTTGTATTTCTCATCTGGCTGCCGCTACACACGCTTGACACCATCTGAACCAAATACGTTTATCTTGGTCTCATCAGACCACAGGACATGGTTCCAGTAATCCATGTCCTTAGTCTGCTTGTCTTCAGCAAACTGTCTGTGGGCATCATTTTCAGAAGAGGCTTCCTTCTGGGACGACAGTCATGCAGACTAATTTGATGCACTGTGCGACGCATGGTCTGAGCACTGACAGGCTGACCCCCCACCCCTTCAACCACTGCAACAATGCTGGCAGCACTTATACATCTATTTTTCAAAGACAACCTCTGGATATGACGTTGAGCATGTGCACTCAACTGGTGAGGCCTGTTCTGAGTGGAACCTGTCCTGTTAAACCTCTGTATGGTCTTGGCCACCATGCTGCAGCTCAGTTTCAGGGTCTTGGCAATCTTCTTATAGCCTAGGCCATCTATAGCCTAGGCCAACAATTCTTTTCTTCAGATCCTCAGAGAGCTCTTTGCCATGAGGTGCCATGTTGAACTTCCAGTAACCAGTATGAGAGAGTGATAACACCAAATTTAACACACCTGCTCCCCATTCACACCTGAGACCTTGTAACACTAACGAGTCACATGACATCGGGGACGGAAAATGGCTAATTGATCCCAATTTGGCCATTTTCACTTAGGAGTGTACGCACTTTTTTTGCAAGTGGTTTAGACATTAATGGTGTTGAGCATCTGTGGGGCATCCTCCAATTGAAGGTGGAGGAGCGCAAGATCTCGAACGTCTACCAGCTCTGTGATGTCGTCATGGAGGAGTGGAAGAGGACTCTTTTTTTTTTTTTAACAGAGATGGGAAGAGGACTCTTTTAGTGGCAACCTGTGAAGCTCTGGTGAACTCCATACCCAAGTGGGTTAAGGCAGTGCGCAAAATAATGGTGACCACACAAAATATTGACAATTTAGGCCCAATTTGAACATTTTAACTTAGGGGTGTACTCACTTTTGTTGCCAGCGGTTTAAACATTAATGGCTGTGTGATGAGTTATTTTGAGGGGACAACAAATTTACACTGTTATACAAGCTTCAGCCTAGGTTCACACTGCTGCGAATTCAAAATCGCGGTAAAATGCGTGATTTTACGGCTGCGATTTTGCCGCGATTTTGCCGCAATTTAATGTAAATCGCGGCCCGAAATCGCAAAAAGTAGTACAGGAACTACTTTTTGAAATCGCAGATGCGGCGTCGCACTAATTAGTACAGTGCCATTGCCGACAATTGCCGCCGATTTGAGATGCGATTTGACATGTCAAATCGCATCTCAAATCGTTCCAAATCGTACCCAGTGTGAACCAGGGCTGACACTCACTATTTTACATTGTAGCAAAGGGTAATTTCTTCAGTGTTGTCCCATGAAAAGATATAATCAAATATTTACAAAAATGTGAGGGGTGTACTCACTTTTGTGAGATACTGTATGTGCACTAATCACAGTAAAAGCCTGGAGCTGCAGAAAAAGAACAAACATGTAGTATTTTGCTACAGTATGCAGGAAAACACTGTATGACTTCTTTCACACGAGGCGGACTCAGTCGCTGATCTCCGCTGAGCCGGCGAATGACAAGTCCCTCTCTGCTCACTGAGCGGGGAGGGGCTTGTGCAGCGCCGCTGTCTCCTATGGAGAGATCTGATGAAAACGCACAGCATGTCCGTTTTCATCAGATCTCACCCGATCCGATCCGCCATGGACGGATGGGGATGCATCGCCATACGTCTGATTTTGGCGAATCTAATTAGGTCGGATGTCAGCGGACATGTCTCTGCTGACATCCGATGCTCCGACCGTGTAAAAGGGGCCCATGTCACCAAACAGCAGTGCATTGTCATTTACCAGTATAGGTAATTGGCTGAATGATTAGACAGAGAGTAACTGTAACTTGCAATTTACTAAACAAGTGCAAACAGGTTCAAGATTGAAAAAAGCATGCATACTCTGCAGAATAATAAACAACAAATTATGAAAGCTGCACAAACATGGACCCTTCACAGCAATGACTCCTTTGGGGCGACATGTGACTGCACAGCATAGTATCAATAAAAGAGACAATACACAATCTGATTGCAAAGTCCTCTTTAGATTTTCCAACAAATATGTAATACAAGGGTGGTCCTGAATAAACACAATTTGCATTGAATGCTTAGGTTTGTCTTCATATTATATAGCTGTGGAAAAGCTGAAGAAGGTGGTACAAAGACTAGATAGTGTATGGCCAGCTTAACAAAAGAGATTCAAACTGCAAATCACTACAGGCATACCCCACTTTTAAGTACACAATGGGACCAGAGCATGTATGTAAAACGAAAATGTACTTAAAGTAAAACAATACATTTTTTCACTTCTAGGGTGTATTAGGGGGTCAGGAGCTGTAGTTGAGGTCTCAGGGGCTGTATTGGGGGTGTCAGGGGCACACTGGAACAGGGCAGGCTATGCTCTCGAAGCTTCAGCTTCTTCTTCTGCGGCTGCAAAATGTCTGTACAGTACTTGTAAGGCACTTTACATACACTCACAGGTATGTCCTTACTCGCGAGTGTATGTAAAGTGAGTGTACTTAAAGCGGGGTATGCCTGTACTTTAGTAAAACAGTATAGAACACAGCTACTTGCAACTATCTTCACAGTGAAGTCCAAGGTGTTCTGGAACACAGGTGAATAGCTGGAGGGATCCAGGAACAAAGGGCTCCCAAACGTATCTGGGTCTGGTATAGAAGTTGTGTGCTATTAAACCCTCATCCAGCTGCCCACATGTTAGTTTTAACTGTGGAGGGCTTCTCGCCTGGCTGCAGATCACTCACCCAGCTACCTCTGCCTCATTATGCTGAAGGAGAGGACCAGAGAAACTTATCTTCCCTGGGTGTGTCCAAGAACCCAAGGAGTTATGGGAGAAAGAGTTAAAGGGACCTACGTCTAAATCTGATCATAAGGGGTAAAGCTAGGATCACATGTTTTTAATGTATGTTTTTTTTTAATGCATGTTTGATTCATTTTTTTACTAAGTAAAAATAAAGCACAGACAGACAGGCTCTTTATTGCAGAAGGGGCATGCAATATCTCTTTTGCAATCAAATAAACCAATCAAACGGGCCAAAGATCAGCACTCAATAGAAGCTGGGAAGAAGATGCCAGCGTCAGTGAGGAACCTCGCGGTCAGACTTTTGAAGCAGAGGTAATAATTTCTGCCCTTAGTTCCACTTAAATTGGAAGTAAACCCTCCTATCATTTTCAGCCAAGGAAGCTGGCATCTTGTAGCCAGATTCACGTAGAGCGGCGTATGTTTAAGCGGGCGTAGAACATCTCATATGCGCTACGCCGACGTAACATAGCGAGGCAAGTACAGTATTCACAAAGCACTTGCTCCCTAAATTACAGCGGCGTAGTGTAAATGGGCCGGCGTAAGCCCGCGTAATTCAAAGTAGGCTGGTAGTGGGCGTGTTGTATTGAAATGAATCGTGACCCCATGTGAATGCATGGCCGAACGAACGGCGCATGCGCGCGCATGCTCAGAATCACGTCACAAATACTCCCTACGATACAACGTCACAATGCGTACGACGTGAAACCTCACTTACGCCCAGCCCCATTCACGTACGACTTACGTAAACGATGTAAAATCCGACGGCACTTCCGACGTCCATAACCTGAACGACTTAGACCAGCTTTTTGGTGGTTTAACTTTACGCCGGAAAAACGCCTTACGTAAACTACGTAGATTACAGCGACGGGTGCAAGTACGTTGTGAATCGGCGTATCTAGCTCATTTACATATTCAACACGTAAATCAACGGAAGCGCCCCTTGCGGCCAGCGTAAATATGCACCCAAGATACGAAGGCGTAGGAGACTTACGTCGGTCGTATCTTGGCAAAATTCAGGCGTATCTCATTTTAAGAATGAGCGCATAGATACGACGGCGCACATTCGGACTTAGGCTGCATTCACACCTGAACGCGGCGTATTGTACCGCGATTTGCTGTGACAAATTGTGGTGTTTTGTCCCACGATTTCCCGCGACAAAACGCGTCGTTTTTTAGCCTTAAATACGCCGGATGGGTGATTAAACATTGAAGATTATGCCGAACGCCGAAGCCGCCTGAAAAAAAGGGTCCGGGACTTGTTTTGAGCTTCAGGCGTACGGCGTTCGGCGTGGAGATGTGAACCATCTCCATAGCCGACAATGTTAAATCACCCCTCCAGCGTATTTCAGGCTGCAATAGCGTCGGGCGTAAAAAAAGGCCTAGGTGTGAATAGAGCCTTACGATGACGTATCTACTGATACATCGGCGTAAGTCTCTCTGAATCTGGCCCTTGGTTTCTGTTTGATCTTCAACTGCCATGATGTTGCACATGTGACCAGTTAGCCATTAGTCAGCCATTTGATGGTTTTCCAGTTTGGTTAAGAGCACAACCACATGTGACAGTTAGCATTCCGGAATGTAACTGTTTTTTTAAACTGTTAAATCCATGGGTTTACCTCCACTTTAAAACGATAGTAAACTGCTGTGTGTTTTTTTTTGGAACCTGCAAGGTAAAGCCATAATGTGCTAGTATGCCCTTCCAGCAGCGAGCTGTCACCACTGACAAGGCTTCCATCTTCATCCGTCTTCCTTCCAGGTTCGTGGACTCCGGCTGTGTGAGTGGCCAGAGCCACAATGATGTTACTCCTGTCCATGCGCACGGGAGTTGCAGTTTACAGCACAGGACTCTAAAGGAATGACCAGGGTTCTTCAGAACGCATGCGCCGGTGATGTAACCGGTGGCATGTAGAGTAAATATCTCCAAAACGGTGCACGTTTAGGAAACATTTACAGTAACTATAGCCTAGGTAAGCCTTATTATAATTTGGTTTGGTTCTGCTTTAAAATGATTGTAAAGGTTCCAAATTATTATTATTTATTTTAACAAACACGGTAAACTTACCTGCTCTGTGCAGTGGTTTTGCACAGAGCAACCATGATCCTTCTCTTGAGCCATCGCTGGCTTTTCCCACCCTGCAAAAACCCCACTAGGAAGTTACTTTCCATGGGGGGACTTGTGTGTGCTTGCTCCTGAGCCACTGCTGTGTGTCTATGAGACACACAAAGTGCGGTTCGGCCCCACCCCCTGCTTCCTCCTCACTGGCTATGATTGACAGCAGCGGGAGCCAATGGCTTTCGCTGCTGTGTCTCAACCAATGAGGAGGCCAAAAGGGGAAGCTCCGCTTGTTCGCACCCTCCCCCTTCCACTGCCACATTTAACAATTTTGGGGGGGAGTACCTGGTTTTCACAGGTATCCGCTCCCACTTCCGGGTAAGATCGCCGATCGCCAATCTACAACATTTTTGGCCCCTCCTCCTTCCTTCCGCTGCCTTCTGGTCCCAGAAAACGGCGCGACCATTCAGAAAGCTCAACACGACTCGCGCATGTGTAGTAGGAAACCAGCTGTGAAGCCTGATTGTCCCTTACTTACAATGCCGGCGCCTGCATCTAGATCCGATTGACAAATCGGCTCGAGGTGCCGACATCACGGGATGCCTGGACAGGTAAGTGTCCTTATATTAAAAGTCAGCAGCTAAAGTATGTGTAGCTGCTGACTCATTTTTTTCCCCCCCAGACTGGAGCTCCTCTTTTGCTTTTAAAGTTTCCAGGTGGCCAGAATTTTACCAGATTGCCAAGAAAAAGGGTACATGCTGCCACTATTATTAATAGAAAAGAGAACATAAGGCCGGTATTTTTTCTCTGAAAAGGTGGCAACCTTACTGATTATATGTGAAATCAGCCAAACAGAAATCATCTTTTATCCCCCGAAGCTGATCTGTGACTCGTTTAAAAGAATGAACGTTAGTCTGTTTTCCACTGTTTAATTAAATAAAAAAACAAAACGTTAATATCCGTGTACTACAAAGAGCATGTTCAAGAGTAATAATAACAATATCTGTCTTATATACATGGGAATTTTAAAAAGGGATTTGTTTCCTCATTTACTATGAGGGTAATGGTATTGCTTACATTTTCATTATTAACATGTAGTACGACTCTGTACACTGATAACACTGTACTGATTACTGTTACTCTAGAGATAACTTACAGAGGACTATTACAATAAAAATACAATCCAATAACTGTTTCACATTTAGATTGTGTAGTTGGATCTTGGCTCTATGGTTGATCCTGTCGTCACGCTTCCAATAGAAGCTTTATAACAAATAGCAGTAGATTGATCTAGCCACATGGGTCACAGAGGCCCACAAGAGCTGCAAACGTTAATGCAATGCATCCATTATTAATGCTGCAGGTCTGTATGAGCCGTAAGCAAATGAAATGCAGCTTGTTGTAAAGTCCCTGATGAGGGGTGGGCTTGATTTTGCAAAACTGCTGTTGTTGTCCCTGTCACAATAAACCCACAATAAAAATGGAAAATACTAATTTCGCCACCGGTCTAGCGCCCCGCCCCCCTTCCAATTTTTGCACCTGTAACACTACCCCCTAGGAACTGCTGGTTAGATTTGGGCCTGCGCGTTACCTCAACATTTGTCGTCTAGGGGAAGAAAGTCTGAAAGAACTCCAATGTCTACACAAGATGTAAAGCCTCCAATTGTCAGGTTTTATTCTTTTGCTCAAAACTTGTGAAGAAGGTAGAAGGATGAAGGGGGAAGGGAAGGTTCAGGTACACGGTACAGATCACTGGGGAAAACCCCTACACTCCAAAGTCATTCACCACTCCCCTCTTGAGTGGGTATTGCTCACCCGGATAGACCCCTCCCACCTGGCCTAGCAGCCGTAATGAAGCACGAACCAGTTCGATAACAGTCTTTGCCACAGACTGATTGAGAACAAATTGAACAGTCCGGAATCCTCTGCCGCAGGATGTAATACCCGAACTTCCAGCTGTACAGTTAAAGAGCCTTTAAGCCGACCCGGCGAACTGTAGGACAACTTGAGTTGTGAATCCCTCCTTAATAAGGTCACCAGGCCTATTCCGAGACATAAGCCTTTCCGCTTGGTCTCCTCTAGGGCAGGTCCTCCCTAGTACCGTGCGGTGTACTTTGGTCTAATCCAATTCGATGTGGATGTGGGGTGTGTGTGCTAGGGACCACAGTGGTGTGCATGCGTGCATTCTCATTGTGCCATGATTAATGTGTGTGTTTACTGTGCAAAGGTGCCTTCTGCGAGGCGTCTCCTGGCTGCTGTTCCCTCAGTAGACCGGGTAGAGTTGGTCAGGGGGGGAATGTCTGGTTCGGGGGTCAGGTCCTCACGTATGTCAATCTCCAGGCCCCTTCTCACGGCGAAGTTGTGCAGAATGCAACATGCACCGATGATCTGGCACACAAAGTTTGGGTAATACAACAGGGTACCCCCAGACTTATCCAGGCATCGGAAACAGGACTTCAGGAGGCCAAAGGTGCGCTCCACCACTGCACGGGTACGTATGTGTGCAGCATTGTAGTTTTCCTCTCCTGGGGT
Organism: Rana temporaria; assembly: GCF_905171775.1. Classification (NCBI taxonomy): domain Eukaryota; kingdom Metazoa; phylum Chordata; class Amphibia; order Anura; family Ranidae; genus Rana; species Rana temporaria. Next base: position 61,731,043 of record NC_053501.1, read on the forward strand.
TTGGGGGTTCCGGAATGGAGTCATGAGATGGGGTCCAAGTGCATATGCAGAGTCACCTGGAAGGAAAAAGACAGGAGGATGTTAGTCGTGCATGTGCCCCTTGTGATGTCTGCATCATGGGGGGTGACAGTCATGCCTGACACCCATGTCACTCACCAACCAGCCAGCTGTCCCCATACACGTTCTGTTCAAATTCTCTTGGGATGTTGCTTTGACGGTATATGTAGCTGTCATGGCTGGATCCTGGGTGTTTGGCACGGACATGCCATATGAGGTATTGGGCATCGACTATCACCTGTACATTGATGGAATGCCAGTGCTTCCTAAAGCGGTACATGTGCTCTGTCTCATGGGGGGGCTGTAGTGCCACATGTGTGCAATCAATGGCCCCCACGGTGCGTGGGAATCTGGCAATTCTATAGAAATCTGTCATTGTCTTCATCCGCAGGTCCTCCTGGGTGGGTTTGATGATTTGGTTGGCCATGCGTCTCAGGATTGCAGGGACAACCTGGTGCACACATCTGCTAATGGAGGATTGTGCCATCCCAGCCACCACTCCACTTGTGCGCCGAAAAGAGCCAGTGGCTCTTGAAATCTGGAAATGCAGTGTTGCTATGACCTTGACCAGTGGCTTCAGTGCATGTGAGCGTTGTGTTGGGCTGGTGATGTCATCTTTCAGGGTTGTGGTTAATTCCATGATGGCTTCAGGGCTGAATCTGAAGGTGCGATACACCTCAGAAGCAGGCATGCCAAAGACATCTAGGCGTGTGCGGTATATCCTCTCCTGTGCCCTCCTCCTCCTCCTCCGTTCCCTCCTCCTTCTGCGTGCCTCTAAAGTCACTAGTATAGCTATGAGCATGGATGCCCCTGGCATGTTGGCATACAGATTGTTGTCCTGCAAGTGTGTGTGCTCAGCTCGTCCCTAATGGTGTTGCTTTAGCTGACCTGCACACGTCTGGTGCAAAGTTAAGGCAGCTTTTATAAGGTGTAACTTTCTGCCGGGAAAACAGCAGATGCGCACAGGGCGTAGCCTGCGCTGCACAAGCGTACTTTTGTGGATCTCCGTATCTCCCTCATTTGCATATTTGACTAGCAAAACAATGGTGCATCTAGCGTATTTTGCGCTCCAAGATGCGCCGGTGTAATCATTTTACGTCGGACGAAAAAAAAATGGTTTTTAGGCGTATCTCGTTTTGAGGATACGGCGCATAGATACGCACGGCGCATTTTTCAATTACGCCGCGCATCTCTAGATAAGCCGGCGTAAGTGCTTTGTGAATCTGGCCCCCTATTTAAATCCGTCTGGTGGATCGGATGGAAACGGACAGACGGATCTGTTTTCATCCGATCCCCCATAGAGGAGAGCAGGGTTCTGACAGGTCCGTCCCTGCCCAGTGAGCAGAGACTGACCTGTCATCTGCTGGCTCAGCAGGGATCAACGGAGCGATCCCTGCTGAGCAAGCGGAGTCCGTGAAAATGGACATTATGGGGTTTATGTACTAAAGGCAAATCCACTTTGCACTACAAGTGCACTTGGAAGTGCAGTCACTGTAGATCTGAGGGGGACATGCAAGGAAAATAAGAAACAGCATTTTTACTTGCACGTGATTGGATGATAAAATCAGCAGAGCTTCCCCTAATTTCAGAGCTTCCCCCCAGATCTACAGCGATCTACAGTGACTGCACTTACAAGTGCACTTGCAGTGCAGAGTGGATTTGCCTTTAGTAAATCAACCCCTATGAGTGAAAGAGCCCTAAGCCTGGGATGCCATTAAAGTTCATGTGTGTGTGTAAAGGCAGGCATCCCAATACTTATGGTGATATAGTGTATATATTTGTTCTTGGTTTCCCCCTCCTCATTTGATGGTGTACCTTGGGTAAAATTCTTAGAATTGGTCGGATATACAGTATGGAGTTATGAGTGAACATTCTGATTAAAAAGATAGCATACTATGTAAGTGTTGCTTGTTGCGCATATCATACTGTATTTAAATGTAAAGTATGCATTGATTCTAAGAAAAGTTTGTTTATGTTAAAGAGTGGTATAAAATCCCTGAAGAAGAATCCTTTCGAAACGCGTTGGAGATTCCCAACTTCTGAAACCATCAACAGTGTTTTATATAGTGGTGGGATCTAACAGCAAGTAGCTGGGGAATTCCACTTTTTGTACTCTATACATGCCATAACGTTATGTACAAATCTATGTTCACCTGAGGCATTGTGGCCTTAACATGCATTATACTTGAAGTTACATAAATATATTGTTTTAATGTGATACTTTTTATATTTAATGATATTAATAAAGAATTCATTGTTTTTAACTGTACTTGCTAATATATTGGTTACCATTACAAATCCCATACAAAGAGGAATTCAAGTGTGGTTACAATTATAGGGATTATGGCAACCACACCCCCAGCTATATGAACTTTTTCTAGAAAACAGGAGGGAAGGCGGGGAAGCAGAAGAAAAGATCGATTCAGAGGAAGTCTGAAGATAACCCGAAGGTGAGTTTAAATGACAGACCTGGGAAAAAAACTGACAAAGCCCAGTGAGAGGAATACAGGTGAAAGGTTACATTTATTGGCCAGCTGTTTTCCCGCCAAAAGATTTTGCTACCAATCTGGCACTCAGCTGACTAACGATCTGCCTAGCAACTGAGGTAAATTTTTCAAGCAACAGCAGGCAGCTTGTAACCTGAAACACAAAACAGAAAGAATCAGCAAAGCTGCCCCAGACATGGACGTAATAGTCACCATAGTCCTCTATAAAAAAAAACTACGAGATAATGTGGTTCTAAACTCAAAATGTTTTTTACCTTAAATCCTGGTTCCCACTCATGCGGTGTGGGGAACCTAAAAGTGCATGCACCCTTTTTAATCCGCACTGGAATCGTATTATTCACACCCATGTGTTCATATTCAGCCAATCAAACTGCATTTTGGGAACTGTTTTTGGGGTGTCGTTAATTTAACATTGACACCTGCAGCGGTTCGCATGAACGGAGTGCGATTGTGACGCTGTGTGGGAAACGCACAGGAATCACTGTAAATCTCACACCGCATCAGTGTGAAGCGAGAATAAAGGGTTTGTTTATTGTTACAAAAATTCTCTCTATCCAGGTAAGGGGTGTTTGTAAATATAAACAAACCATGCAACTTTGAGTAAAGTTGAAAAATGCTCTTGCTATAGGTGTAGGCAAACCCATTGTACAGAGTACAGCATTCAGGAGTACCATACCGAGGCCTTTAACCACTTGCCGACCGTGCACCGCCGTTATACGTCCACAAGGTGGCTCGGCTGGGCGAGAGCACGTAATATGACGTCCTCTCTCCCAGCTGCCACTAGGGGCGCGCGCCCCCCGCTCGCCCCCGACTCCCGTGCGTGTGCCCGGCGGGCGCGATCGCCGCCGGGCACACGCGATCGCTCGGTACAGAGCGGGGACCGGGAGCTGTGTGTGTAAACACACAGCTCCCGGTCCTGTCAGCAGGGGAAATTCTGATCTTCGGTTCATACAATGTATGAACCGAGGATCAGTGTTTCCCCTAGTGAGGCCACCCCCCCCCCCCACAGTAAGAACACACCCAGGCATACTTAACCCCTTCCCCGCCCCCTAGTGTTAACCCCTTCACTGCCAGTGGCATTTTTATAGTAATCCAATGCATTTTTATAGCACTGATCGCTATAAAAATACCAATGGTCCCAAAAATGTGTCAAAAGTGTCCGAAGTGTCCGCCATAATGTCGCAGTACCGAAAAAAAAAATCGCTGATCGCCGCCATTACTAGTAAAAAAAATATAATAAAAATGACATAAAAATACCCCCTATTTTGTAAACGCTATAACTTTTGCGGAAACCAATCAATAAACGCTTTTTGCGATTTTTTTTTTAGAAAAATATGTAGAAGAAAACGTATCGGCATAAACTGAGGAAAAAAAATGTTTTTTTATATATTTTTGGGGGATATTTATTATAGCAAAATGTAAAAAATATTCATTTTTTTCAAAATTGTCGCTCTATTCTTGTTTATAGCGCAAAAACTAAAAACCGCAGAGGTGATCAAATACCACCAAAAGAAAGCTCTATTCGTGGGAAAAAAAGGACGCCAATTTTGTTTGGGAGCCACGTCGCACGACCGCGCAATTGTCTGTTAAAGCGACGCAGTCCCGAATCGCAAAAAGTACTCTGGTCTTTGGGCAGCAATATGGTCCGGGGGGTAAGTGGTTAATATGTAACATACAGCACAGCACACAAATATAGCAGTTATGTAATGTACAAGGTGTTACAAAATTCTCACACTGTGCCATACATTACGTATTCTTGGCCACTAACTCTGTATGCTTTACTATCCCCCCAGTAAATTTCCCTGGTCTAACCCCCTGAAGTATCCCCCCAAAAGTAACCATCACATACTCACTTATGCTTATATATTTGCTTACCTCTGTGTCCTCCATCCACACCTAACCTGTACAACCCTTATCCACTGCTCACCTTTTCTTTCCCTGTCTACAGCTCCACTCTGCACCACTATCCACAACTCACCTTTGCAACCCCCCCACCCACCATCAAAATCTATACTCTGCACCCCTCTAACTACAGCTTACAGCCCCAGCCCACAACTCACCTCTGCACCTCCATCCATATTATCTATGCTCCCCTTCCGCACCCCCATCTAAAGCTCATCCCAATCCACAGCTCTCACCTCTGCACAGCCTCCCTCACAGCTTTCATTTTGCACAACCTTCCCCACCCCCACATCTCTCACTTTGCACAGCCTGCCTTCTGCCCGCTGCAGATCTTACCTCTGTACAAAACTCCCTTCCCAGTTCTCCTCTATGGACACATTTACACCCTCCCTCCTCTCTGCACAAATCCCCCCCCCCCCCCCATTTCCCAGCCCTCCTCTCTGACCAAATCCCCCCACTTTCCAAGCCCTCCTCTCTGAACAAATCCCCCCACTTTCCCAGCCATCCTCTCTGGACAAATCCCCCCCACTTTCCCAGCCATCCTCTCTGGACAAATCCCCCCCCCCACTTTCCAAGCCCTCCTCTCTGCACAAATTCCCCCACTTTCTCAAACCTCCTCTCTGCAAAAAACCCCCCCACTTTCCCAGCCCTCCACTCTGCACAACCCCCCCCCCCACTTTCCCAGCCCTCCTCTCTGCACAACCCCCCCCCCCCCACTTTCCCAGCCCTTCTCTCTGCACAACCCCCCCCCCCACTTTCCCAGCCCTCCTCTCTGCACAACCCCCCCCACTTTCCCAGCCCTCCTCTCTGCACAAATCCACCCCCCCACTTTCCCAGCCCTCCTCTCTGCACAACCCCCCCACACTTTCCCAGCCCTCCTCTCTGCACAAACCCCCCCACTTTCCAAGCCCCCTCTCTGCACAAATCCCCCCCACTTTCCCAGCCCTCCTCTCTGCACAAACCCCCCCCCCCCTTTCCCAGCCCTCCTCTCTGCACAACCCCCCCCCACTTTCCAAGGCCCCTCTCTGCACAAACCCCCCCCACTTTCCAAGCCCTCCTCTCTGCCCAAATTCCACACCACTTTCCAAGCCCTCATCTCTGCACAACCCCCCCCCCCCCACACACACACACTTTCCCAGCCCTCCTCTCTGCACAAATCCACCCCACTTTCCCAGCCCTCCTCTCTGCACAAATCCACCCCACTTTCCCAGCACTCCTCTCTGCACAACCCCCCCCCCCACTTTCCCAGCCCTCCTCTCTGCACTCTGCACAACCCCCCCCCCACTTTCCCAGCCCTCCTCTCTGCACACCCCCCCCCACACTTTCCCAGCCCTCCTCTCTGCACAAACCCCCCCACTTTCCAAGCCCCCTCTCTGCACAAATCCCCCCCACTTTCCCAGCCCTCCTCTCTGCACAAATCCCCCCCCCACTTTCCCAGCCCTCCTCTCTGCACAACCCCCCCCCACTTTCCAAGGCCCCTCTCTGCACAAACCCCCCCCCCCACTTTCCAAGCCCTCCTCTCTGCCCAAATTCCACACCACTTTCCAAGCCCTCATCTCTGCACAACCCCCCCCCCCACACACACACACTTTCCCAGCCCTCCTCTCTGCACAAATCCACCCCACTTTCCCAGCCCTCCTCTCTGCACAAATCCACCCCACTTTCCCAGCCCTCCTCTCTGCACAAATCCACCCCACTTTCCCAGCCCTCCTCTCTGCACAAATCCCCCCCACTTTCCAAGCCCACTCTCTGCACAACCCCCCCCCCCACACTTTCCCAGCCCTCCTCTCTGCACAAATCCTCCCCCCCCACTTTCCCAGCCCTTCTCGCTGCACAAATCCTCCCCACTTTCCCAGCACTCCTCACTGCACAACCCCCCCCCCCACTTTCCCAGCCCTCCTCTCTGCACACCCCCCCCCCCCACTTTCCCAGCCCTCCTCTCTGCACAAATCCCCCCACTTTCCAAGCCCCCTCTCTGCACAAATCCCCCCCCACTTTCCAAGCCCCCTCTCTGCACAAATCCCCCCCCACTTTCCAAGCCCCCTCTCTGCACAACCCCCCCCCCCCCCCACACACACACACACTTTCCCAGCCCTCCTCTCTGCACAAATCCACCCCACTTTCCCAGCACTCCTCTCTGCACAACCCCCCCCCACTTTCCCAGCCCTCCTCTCTGCACAACCCCCCCCCCACTTTCCCAGCCCTCCTCTCTGCACAACCCCCCCCACACTTTCCCAGCCCTCCTCTCTGCACAAACCCCCCCACTTTCCAAGCCCCCTCTCTGCACAAATCCCCCCCACTTTCCCAGCCCTCCTCTCTGCACAAACCCCCCCCCCACTTTCCCAGCCCTCCTCTCTGCACACCCCCCCCCCCACTTTCCAAGGCCCCTCTCTGCACAACCCCCCCCCCCCACTTTCCAAGCCCTCCTCTCTGCCCAAATTCCACACCACTTTCCAAGCCCTCATCTCTGCACAAATCCACCCCACTTTCCCAGCCCTCCTCTCTGCACAAATCCACCCCACTTTCCCAGCCCTCCTCTCTGCACAAATCCCCCCCACTTTCCAAGCCCACTCTCTGCACAACCCCCCCCCCCCCACACTTTCCCAGCCCTCCTCTCTGCACAAATCCCCCCCCCCCCCACTTTCCCAGCCCTTCTCGCTGCACAAATCCTCCCCACTTTCCCAGCACTCCTCACTGCACAACCCCCCCCCCACTTTCCTAGCCCTCCTCTCTGCACAACACCCCCCCACTTTCCCAGCCCTCCTCTCTGCACAAATCCCCCCACTTTCCAAGCCCCCTCTCTGCACAAATCCCCCCCCACTTTCCCAGCCCTCCTCTCTGCACAAATCCCCCCACTTTCCCAGCCCTCCTCTCTACACAACCCCCCCCCCCCCACTTTCCAAGCCCCCTCTCTGCACAAACCCCCCTCCCTACTTTCCAAGCACTCCTCTCTGCCCAAATTCCACACCACTTTCCAAGCCCTCATCTCTGCACAACCCCCCCCCCCCCCACACACACACACACACACACACTTTCCCAGCCCTCCTCTCTGCACAAATCCACCCCACTTTCCCAGCCATCCTCTCTGCACAAATTCCTCCAACTTTCTAAGCCCTCCTCTCTGCACAACCCCCCCCCCCCCCCCACACACACACACACTTTCCCAGCCCTCCTCTCTGCACAACCCCCCCCCCCCCCACACACACACACACACACTTTCCCAGCCCTCCTCTCTGCACAAATCCCCCCCCCCCCCACACACACACACACACACTTTCCCAGCCCTCCTCTCTGCACAAATCCCCCCACTTTCACAGTTCTCTCTTCACAATGCCCTCCCCTTCTTTCACAGTTATCCTCTTTCCGTGAACTCAGTCTCTGGAGGGATCCCTCTTCCCCCCGTTTTTCATTCACAACTCCCTCACCTCTTCCACCGCCATGTTCAACCTTTTTTTGAAACTGGAATGTCCGGGAACTGACCGCACTAGTGTGAACTATGCCACTGGAAACCATATAACCTACTTTCCATGAATATTTGATGTAAAACAGAAACACACTGGACAGCATATGGTGTGAACTGGCCCTCAGTCAAACTCCCGTGAGGAAGGAATGGTGGGTATGGCTTCCCAGCGTTGTGCTTGTCTATGGATGCACACAGCCTGGCTCAGGAGCACGCACACACGGGTGCCCCCTTAGCCCATGAAGGGAAAAGCAGACAACGCCGGCAGGGGACTGCCAAAGAGGAGGTTCGGACCTGCTCTGTGCCATATCATGGCACATAGTAAGAAAGTATGAAGCCTCATACACACGACCAAGGAACTCGACGGGCGAAACACATCGTTTTCCTCGTCGAGTTCCTTGTTAGGCTGTCGAGGAACTCGACAAGGCAAGTTTCTCCATTCCCGTCGAGGAAATAGAGAACTTGCTCTCTTTTTGGCTCGTCGAGTTTCTCGACAGTTTCCTCGACGAAAATGTACACACGACCGGTTTCCTCGGCAAAAAAATATCTCCCAGCAAGTTTCCTGCTGTTTTTTGCCGAGAAACTCGGTCGTGTGTACGAGGCCTTACATATTTTTGGATTTTAATTAAAAAAAAAAATGTATTTAATATTACTTTACTTTGAAAACAAATGTTTGATAAGGGTGACAGATTTTTTCTTTCATGGCCTTACAGTCTTTTCAATACAGGCTGTTCAGATCTCTATGCTCAGTCACTGGAAGCTGAAAAAGGTACATGAACCTCTTTGGATCTGCGTTATGTGTTTTTGGCTCTAGAGCCTTCAATAGCAGCGCCTTTATTCACGTGACATAAGCATTTTTGCACAGTTTTGTATTTTTTTTCTATCGCCAACAACAACTGTTCTTCTCTGTCCTCACCGTCTCCCACCCAGGATCTTGCATACATGTGCACAAACGCACAAATGCAAAAAACATAAACAAATAAAACAAAAACAAATAACACTTAAAAAAAAAAAGTCCTATAAGCACTTACTAGGTGTGAATGCAGGCTAACTACCAGGATAAAAAAAAAAAGCGAACAGAATGTATCTTTTGTGAGGCGATAACAGAGCAGAACAAAGCCCTCAGAAACAAGAGGCATTCACAGCCTTCATGTATTGTGGGTATGCAGCTGTATTATCAAACTGGCTGCTGCAGGGGATCAGGACTCATGTACATGGCAGACTGTGAGACTATAGCTACACGCTGCAGCCAGGCCTGTGATGGTGACTGTAGCCCTAGCAACAATGGACAGCCTAACCCTACGCAAGTACAAGAGGCGGGATTCCATGGCGGGCTGCAATCTAGTGACTGAGGACAAGTCTACATTGAAGAAGACATCCCCAGCATACCTATGGATGTGCAGGCTCATTGCTTAGCCAGAGCAATGTGAGTTACACTGGGGTTCATTTACTAAAGGCAAATAGACTGTGCTCTTCGCATTGCAGTTGCTCCAGAGCTTAGTAAATGAGGAAAAGATTCACTTTGCAAAGAGTACCCAATCAGGCCTCGTACACACGACCGAGTTTCTCGGGAAAAACCAGCAAGAAAAGTGTACAGTCTATTTGTCTTTCGCAAATCATCATCACTATGGGGTTGATTTACTAAAGGCAAATCCACTTTGCACTACAAGTGCACTGCAAGTGCGTCAAAAGTGTCCAATTTGTCCGCCGCAATATCTCAGTTCCGATAAAAATCGCAAATCACCGTCTACTAGTAAAAAAATAAAATAATACTGAAAATGCCATAAATCTATCCCCTATTTTGTAGACACTATGGCCCAGATTCTCAAAAAAGCGCCTATGTTTAGGCGGGCATATCTCAGATACACTACGCCGCCGTAACTTAGGGCGGCAGGTCCCGTATTCAGAAACATCTTCCGCTTTAAGTTAAGGCGGCGTAGTGTATCTGATATGGCGTAGGCCCGCCTAATTCAAACTAGGCTGGTAGGGGGCGTGCTGTATGTAAATGTTTTGTGACCCCACGTAAATGACGCTTTTATCGAACGGCGCATGCTCAGTATCACGTCGAATTTTCAAATTAAATTACGCCCGCTCAATGCCTAGTCGACGTGAACGTAACTTACGTCCAGCCCCATTCACGGACTACTTACACAAACGACGTAAAATACGACGCTGTTCCGACGTCCATACCTAACATGACTTACCCCTGCTTTATGAGGGGTAACTTTACGCCGGCGTATGTCTTACGTAAACGACGTATCTTGATACGCCGGGCGCACGTACGTTTGTGAATCGGCTTATCTAGCTCATTAGCATATTCAACGCGGAAATCTACGGAAGCGCCACCTAGCGGTCAGCGTAAATATGCACCCTAAGATACGACGGTGTAAGAGACTTACGCCACTCATATCTTAGTCGAATTTATGCGTAACTGATTCTAAGAATCAGCCGCATAGATACGACGGCTCTCATTCGGACTTACGACGGCGTACATGGCGCTACGCCGTCGTAAGTCCTTTGAGAATGTGGGCCAATAACTTTTGTGCAAACCAATCAATATATGCTTATTGCGATTTTTTTACCAAAAATATATATCCCCCCCCCCCATCCTTCCACTCTCCCTCTTTTTTCCCTCCCTTTTTCTCCCTCACTCCCCCTCCCCCACCCCCTTCCTCATTTCCTCCTTTCTGTTCTCCCCCCCCCCTTCCTCTTTTCTTCCCCCTCCACTGCCCTTCTCTCCCGTTTCCTTTCCTCGTATTCTTTTCCACCCTTATCCATTACCGCTGCTTATCTCATACTATATATATATTTTTGTAGCAGCGTCCAACGTCCTGCCGTGTCCGCCCCCGGGGGGGAACACCCCTTTGGGTGTCCTATTATAGCTGCAGACTGCCCTTTGGGCGCACCTTGGTGAGTCATGTTTTTCATTAAATAAAATCACACGCTGCGCTACAATGGAGTATACTTTGAATTTATAACCATGAGACTACATATCGTTCCAGATGTTAGAGCTTGACGCCTCCAGAGGAAGTAACTTGGTCGCGAAACATGTCGAGGAATTGTCAATAGCCACATCAACTCTGTTCACTACACACCTGTGGAGCTTGTAATGATTTTAAAGGGGTTGTAAAGGTAAAAATAAAAATCCCTAAATAGCTTCCTTTACCTTAGTGCAGTCCTCCTTCACTTACCTCATCCTTCCATTTTGCTTTTAAATGTCCTTATTTCTTCTGAGAAATCCTCACTTCCTGTTCTTCTGTCTGTAACTACACACAGTAATGCAAGGTTTTCTTCCTGGTGTGGAGAAAGCCTCTTGAGGGGGGGAGGGGGCGAGCAGGAGTGTCTCTATCTGACCAGGGAGAAAGCCTCACATTACTGTGTGGAGTTACAGACAGAAGAACAGGAAGTGAGGATTTCTCAGAAGAAATAAGGACATTTAAAAGCAAAATGGAAGGATGAGGTAAGTGAAGGAGGACTGCACTAAGGTAAAGGAAGCTATTTAGGGGGGAAAAAAATTACCTTTACAACCCCTTTAATGTTCAGGTGTTAAGTCACCAATGTGATCGTTAATTGTGTACTTTGTATTCTCCACTTTGTAATTTTTGTAATAAATTGTTTATTTTTATATATAATTATGTTTTTTGTCTGGGTGCCACAATAGTCCAACCACCACTGGCGATCAGGGCTTTATTCTGGAGTGACCCTGATTTATCTCCTTCCCCCTCAATTCAATTTGATATTTTAGGATGATGGCACCCACCCCTACCTCTGTCTAATTATGAGGCAATCCACTACCAAAAATATATAGAAGAATACATATCGTCCTAAACTTAAAAAATATATATATATATATATATATTTTTTTTTAAATTTGGATATTTATTATAGCAAAAAGTAAAAGATAGTGTGGGTTATTTACAAAAAGGGAAATGCACTTTGCACTGCCAGTGCACTTAGAAGTCTTCCTGGAAGTGCACTTGGAAGTCCAGTCGCTTTAGATCTGGATGGGAAGATCTGAAATGAGGGGAAGCTCTGCTGATTTTTATCATCCAATCATGTGCAAGTTGCTGTTTTTTATTTTCCTTGCATCCCCCCCCCCCCCCTGCCCTTAGATCTACAGCGACTGCACTTCCAAGTGTACTTGTAGATCAAAGTAGATTTGCCTTTAGTAAATCAACCCCCATTGTCTTTTTTTCAAAATTGTCGTTCTTTTGTTTATAGCGCAAAAAATAAAAACTGCAGATGTGATCAAATACCATCAAAAGAAAGCTCTGTTTATGGGGGAAAAAAGGACGTAAATTTTGTTTGGGTATATTGTCAGTTAAAGCGACGCAGTATCGTATCGCACAAAGTGGCCTGGTCATTGAGGATCCAAATCTTCCGGGGCTGAAGTAGTTAAAAAGAATGTGAGGGTCATGAAAGAAACAAGCTGGAAAAAGTGTCCCATGTAATTGTCACCCTTATCACCCATTTGTTTTCAAAGTAAAGTAATAATAAATACTTTGTTTTTAAATAAAAATACAAAAAGATGTTGCAGTGCACTTGTAGTGCAAAGTGGATTTGCCTTTAGTAAATAAACCCCTATTTCGTCTGAGCTCCAAAGACAAGAAAGGATATTCTCACACTGATATTTGTATTTCAACTAATAATAAATAGTACATTTTGGGGCAGATTCAGGTACCTGTGCGCCTAGTTACGGCGGCGCAGCGTATTGTATTTACGCTACGCCGACGCAACTTACAGGAGCAAGTGCAGTATTCACAAAGCACTTGCTCCGTAAGTTGCGGCGGCGTAGCGTAAATGGGGCCGGCGTAAGCCCGCGTAATTCAAATGTGGAAGGGGGGGCGTGTTTTATGCTAATGTGTTATGACCTGACGTGATTGACGTGTTTTACGAACGGCGCATGCGCCGTCCGTGTACATATCCCAGTGTGCATTGCTCTCAAGTACGCCGCAACGACGTATTGGTTTCGAGGTGAACGTAAATTACGTCCAGCCCTATTCGCGAACGACTTACGCAAACGATGTAAATAATTCAAATTTCGAAGCGGGAACGACGTCCATACTTAACATTGGCTGCGCCTCCTAATAGCAGGAGCAATGTTACGCCGAAAACGACTTACGCAAACGACGTAAAAAACTACCGCCGGGCGCACGTACGTTTGTGAATCGGCGTAACTAGGTAATTTGCATAATCTACGCCGAAAACTACGGGAGCGCCACCTAGCGGCCAGCGTGAGAATGCACCCTAAGATACGACGGCGTAAGAGACTTATGCCAGTCGTATCTTAGGCTAATGTCGGCGTATCTTGCTTTCTGAATACAGATATGCCGGTAGATACGCCGGCGCAGATTTGAATTTACGCGGCGTATTTATAGATACGCCGGCGTAAATTCTCTCTGAATCTACCCCATAATGTATACTTTGACATTTTTTTTTTAATCTTTATTTTTAAAGCAGCAAAAAAAAAAAAAAAAGATACATACATTTTAAGAATTAGGCTGCATTCACACCTGAGCGTTTGTCACCTGAAGCGCTCAAATACGCTAGGGGGGAAAAAATACATTATTCCCTATGGAGATGGTTCACATCTGCACGCCAATACGCCTGACACTGAACGACTGAAGCTCAAACAAGTTCCGGACCCTTTTTTGTCACGCGTATCGGCCGGTTTGGTCGTTTTTGTGCATTTCCATTTCCCATAGAAAGTAATGGAAACGCTCGATTCAAGCGACTTGTGCGACAACGAGCATTTGCTACGGGCGTTTCGTCGCTTTAATCAATAGAACATTTCACCCAGGCAGAAGATTAAAAAAAATCTACCAACATAGCAAGTGATGAAAAGATGATAATTTTTCCTATTGGCTAAAATAAAAAACGTCGAAGTACAAAAACGTCGGACGACGCTGTATGCAAACGCGCAAATAAGCATGAATACACGCGACAAAACGCCAGAAAAAAATGCCGGAAAAAATGACCGAACGACCGACGCTCAGGTGTGAATGCAGCCTTAATATATTATATACTTCTTTAACTTATATTGACACTTTCATGTTAAACAAAGCAGAAAAAGAAACAAAATCATACATATAATTGATACATCTGCTCTGCTCAAGACCTTTAAAGGGGTTGTAAAGGTACATTCTATGCATTAAGGTGAAAAAACCTCTGAGCATTTGCGCCCCACCCGAGCCCCTATTTACTTACCTGACCCCTTTGAAAGTCCGCTGGCTTCTCGGTTGGCTTCTTGGTTCATTCATTGGTTGATTGAAAGCAGCGCAGCCATTGTCTAACGCTGCGATCAATCATATCCAATGACGCAGCGTGCTGAGGGCGGGGCCGAGTGATACAGTGAGCAGCTATAGCCGCCGGCTGTATCATGGGAGCGCACCCACAAGAACTCACCACCATGCGAAAGAGCTCGCATGAAGGTGGAAAGTTATTGCGGGGGGGGGGGGGGGGGCGGCACGGCCGCCGAGGGACCCCAGAAGACCAGGTTCAGGGCCACTCTGTGCAAAACGAGCTGCACAGTGGAGGTAAGTGTAGCGCCTGGCTATTTTCAGAGCCGGTGCTATGTTAAATTTAGGGGAAAGTTCAGAGAAATAGTTGGCTCTGAACGAGTCTGATTGTTTAAATTTGGGTCTCTGCTCTAGCTTGGCTGTACTGTGGGCTATCCTTTTGTCCGGGGACTCCCGTCACCCCCGGACAGCAGGTGGCAGCAGTGGGGTCAAGGGTGTCTGAGTATCACTCCTAAGCAGCCAGTCGGGAGGTTTGGCCGCCTCTCGCTGTGCATGCTGGGGAGGGGTATAAAGGGGCCGACGCCATTTGCTCGAGGTTCTTCCTCATTTGGCGCCCACCATTGGGGTAGCCATTTTACGACACCCCCACATATGGCCCTCCTGGCCGGGGTGTGCGTGGGTAGCAGTGATCCTGGTTCCGGGACCACGTTGGCACGGAGCAATTGATCTACTGTGCAGGCCCAGTGATCGACTGGGTCCCCAACTTGGAGGGGGTCCTGCGCTGTCCGTCCAATTGGAGGAAGCTGACCGATGAGGAGTCTGTCCGAAAGATACCAAGCACGAGGCTGGTGTTCCAGGAGGGGCCTGTCCATTCATCGGGGGACAACTTGGGTTCTGACTGGATATTGGTCACCTGCCAGTTGCTAATTTTGCAAAACTACCTGAAGGAGATCCGGGTGCTGAATCTACTGAAAGAGAATTCCGGACCATAATTGTCTTCAATCTTTTGGGAGGGTCTGTGGCAGAGACTTTATCCTAATTTAAGACCAAAAAAAAAAAAAATAACATAAAACTAATAATAATGAGCAGAAAAAAATAACAACAAATATATGTCACTTGCGGGGCTGCATTGCAAGACTCCATGAAAAGTTTTATTTTTTTATCGAAACAAAAGAAAAACAATTAGAAAAAAAAAAGAAAAGAGTGAAAAAAAAAAAGAAGAAAAGAATAGAAAGGGAAAAATAAATGAATAAATAAATAAATAAATAAAAGAAAAAACGTTTTTAACCACTTGAGACCCGCGCTGTAGACAAAAGACGTCCACAGCGTGGCTCTCAACTGCCGGGTGGACGTCCTTTTATTTGCATTCCCCGCGCGTGCCCGGCGCATCGCTGAGATGCCAATGCGCGTGCCTGGCGGCCGCGATGTCCGCCAGGTACCCGCGATTAGCAGTGACAGCAAGGACGTTAAGCTCTGTGTGTAAACACAGAGCTCCACGTCCTGTCAGGGAGAGAGGAGACCGATGCTGTGTCCCTTGTACATAGGGACACAGATCGGTCACCTCCCCCTGTCAGTCCCCTCCACACACAGTAAGAATCACACCCAGGAAATACATTTAACCCCTTCCTCACCCCCTAGTGTTAACCCCTTCCATACCAGTCACATTTATACAGTAATCAGTGCATATTTATAGCACTAATCGCTGTGTAAATGTGAATGGTCCCAAAAATGTTTCAAAAGTGTCCGATATGACCGCCGCAATATCGCAGGCCTGACAAAAAAAATCACAGATCGTCGCCATTACTAGTAAAAAAAAAAAAAAAAAATCATAAATCTATCCCCTATTGTGTAGGCGCTATAACTTTTGTGCAAACCAATCAATATACGCTTATTGCGATTTTTTTTTTAACAAAAATATGTAAAAGAATACGTCTTTTTTAAGTTGGGATATTATTATAACAAAAGTAAAAAATATTGTGTTTTTTAAAAATCGCAGAGATTATCAAATACCACCAAAAGAAAGCTCTATTTGTGGGGAAAAAATGATAAAAATATAATTTGGGTACAGTGTTGTATGACTGCGCAATTGTCATTCAAAATGCGTCAGCGCTGAAAGCTGAAAATTGGTCTGGGCAGGAAGGGGGTTTAAGTGCCCAGTAATGAAGTGGTTAAAAATGTGTTGTGGACCACAATTTCACAGAAAGATTGTCTGATAACTCCCTGTGAGCATAAAATGTATCCTTTGAGTTCACATTTTTCAAAGTAGAAGTTCATTGAAGCAGTAAGTTCTCCATATACATTATATCATTTACTGTTCTGATACAATGACTTAGGCCCCTTTCACACGTGCGGACCGTATGTCCGCTTTTTTATCCATCCGTTTGCGGATGAAAAAGGGACATACATTGGTCCCTATGAGATTGCGGATGTCAGCGGATGAACATGAACAATGATACGATTCTGCAGATGGAAGAAAACCCTATTTTTCCTTCCGTCTGCGGATCGGATGAACACGAACATACGGTCCGTGTTCATCCGATCCCTCCATAGGGGAGAGCGGAGAAAAGACAGGGCAGTCCCTGCACAGTGTGCGGGGGCCGCCCTGTCATCCGCCAGCTCAGCGGGGATTAACGGAGCGATCCACGCTGAGCATACGTAGGTAGATTTCCACTGTGCTGGTATACAGGCCCTAGCTGCATTGAGTAGATGTCTCACCACAGACTGATTACTAGCTAGATTCATGTAGGGGCACGCATCTTTGCGGCGGCGTAGCGTATTTACACTACGCCGCCGTAATTCAGAGAGGCAAGTACTGTATTCACAAAGTACTTGCCTCCTAAGTTACGGCGGCATAGCGTGAATAGGCCGGCGTAAGCGCGCCTAATTCAAATGAGGATGTGGGGGGCGTGTTTTATGCATATTAACTGTGACCCAACGTGATTGATGTTTTTTACGAACGGCTCATGCGCCGTTCGTGTACATATCCCAGTGTGCATTGCTCCAAAGTACGCCGCAAGGATGTATTGGTTTCGACGTGAACGTAAATTACGTCCAGCCCTATTCACGGACGACTTACGCAAACAACGTAAAATTTTCAAATTTCGACGTGGGAACGACAGCCATACTTAACATTACTAGTCCAGCTATTTGATGGAATAACTTTACGTCTGAAAATGCCTTACGTAAACGGTGTATCTTTACTGCGACGGGCGCACGTACGTTCGTGAATAGGTGTATCTAGTTATTTACATATGTTATGCCAAACTCAATGGAATGCCACCTATCGGCCAGCCTAAATATTGCACCCTAAGATAGGACGGCGCAGGCTGTCGTATCTTAGATAGGTTTAAGTGTATCTCAGTCTGAGAATACACTTAAACTTAGGACGGTGCAGATTCCGAGTTAGGTCGGCGTATCTACTGATACGCCGTCCTAACGCTTTCTGAATCCACCTATATATCTGTCTTTAGAAAGAGAGCTAAGGTGTAGTAAGCAGGCTGCTGGGTTTTGACCTAGAGAAAGGCCAGTAAGATCCTTACTCAAGGAACAAACATTTTTCCAATAGGGACATATTCGAAGGGCAAGTCCAGAAGATGTGAAAAGGCTTTCCCCTATTTTCACCACATCTCCAACTCGTGGGATCACTATTCGGGAACATACAATGTTATTTTTCCGGAGACCTATACCATCTGGTCAGCAACTTATAGCCTGACTCCTGCATTTTCGAAGATATCAATGATTTATGTATGAAGTGAAAAATAAAATCTCTTTATTTTTTTTTATTGTCATTTTAATATTTCTTTCTCAGTGTCTACAAACCTTCAATATTTCACCTCCTGTACAGCTCAGTTGATGAAGCGCAATGATGTTTGCATTTTTTTTTTTTTTTTGTTCCTTTAAAATTGGTTCACACTATCTCAAAGGTATTGCATACAGTAGATGAACTCATTGCAATGCATGTCAGCACCCTGAAGTGTGTGACTACATGTTCAGTGCATAGACTTGAATGAGGTGTAATATTGTGACACTTCAATTACAGAGGATTTAAACTAAAAAATAAAAATGCCAACAGGTAGGAGGATTTTTATGTCAGAGAGAGATTGGTTTACTCTCTTCTGTCATAAACCTTTCTCCCTGCCTATCCTGCAGGCACAGGAGTGTCATTGTAGCCCTTCCCATCAAATGGCCAAAAAGTGTAAACCTGTAAGAAAGACCAAGAGAAGATAGAAGCGTCAGTGACAGCCAAAAGCACTAAGACCCCATTCACACCTGGGCGTTTTGTAGCTTGAAGCCTTAAGCTACAAAACACTGAAGGGGAAAAAATCTATTATTCTCTATGGAGATGGTTCACATCTCCACTACAAAACGCCTGAAGCTAGAAGTTCAAAAACGCCTGAAGCTCAAACAAGTTCTGGGACTTTTTTTTAGGCAGATTTGGGCATTTTCAGTTTTTAACATTGGTGACCCTAGACCTGTCCAAATTTGCGACAAAACGTGGTAAAAAACACGGCAAATATCGCTACGCTCAGGTGTGAATGCAGCCTAACTTTGTAATGCTGGAGGTGATAACTTGGCAGGTAAGTCTGCATAATGTGCCAGTATGTGAAAGCAGGTTAGGTTTAAACGGGTTGTAAAGGTTCGTTTTTTATTTTCTAAAAAGTTTCTTTTAAGCTAGTGCATTGTTCACTTACCTTTTCCTTCGATTTGCCTTCTAAATGTTTTTTTTTCTTTGTTTTCTTTGTCTGAATTTCTCACTTCCTGTTCCTCCTCAGTAAGCTGTTCTGGCTGACTAACCCCCAGCCAGATTATGGAGGCAAGCTTACTGAGGAGAAACAGGAAGTGAGAAATTCAGCCAAAGAAAAAAACATTTAGAAGGGAAATCAAAGGAAAAGGAAAGTAAACCAACAATGCACTAGCTTAACCACTTAAAGGAACATGTTATACTTACCTCCACTTACCTCCACTGTGCAGCTCGTTTTTCACAGAGTGTCCCCGAACCCTGTCCTCCCCGCAAGAGCTTTCCACCTTCATGCGAGTGAGCTCGCATGGTGGAAAGCTTTTGCAAGCGTGCTCCCGTGATACAGCGGCAAGCATAGCCGCCGACTGTATCACTCGGCCCCGCCCCCCGGCGCGCCGCGTCATCGGATGTGATTGACAGCAGCACCAGCCAATGGCTGCGCTGCTATCAATCCGTCCAGCCTAGCCAATCAACGGCCAGGCTAGGAACCGAAGAGGATCACGGAGACACGCGCAGGACTTTCGAGGGGTGAGGTAAGTAAAATGGGGGTTTGGGGGGGGGGGGCCGTTTTGACGTCACTTCCGCCCTGCTATGCTATGGGGACGGGTGGGGGCCATCTTGCCCTCACTCGTATCCCAGCCGAGGAAAGGACCCGATCGCTTCCGCCGCTGCCGACGGCTCTGGTAAGCGGCGGAAGGGCGCGGGAGAGCGGCGGGAGGGGGGCCCCTCTCCCGCCGCCGATAACGGTGATCTTGCGGCGAATCCCCAGCGGAGACCACCATTATCGTGTACAGAACCGCTCAAAGAAAAGATGGATATCTCGGTTGTGGCAGCAGCTGCTGCCGTTACCGAGATATCCATCTTTAAAGTACCGACGTATATGTACATGAGCGGGTCCTTAAGTGGTTAAAGGAACCTATTTAGAAAATAAAAAACAACCCCTTTAATGCTGCCCCAGTCAGGAGGGTAAGAATTAACATGCTTCCCAGGTCTTTCTTGGTGGGCTTTTTTGGTTCCGAACCCCTGGTCCTATGTTATATAAAAAGTGGACGGGTGTCCGATCTAGAGAGAGAGTGCATAATTAAAGACATGATGCTGTTGCCGGAGTCCATCCATCCAGTCTGCTGCCAAGCCCAGAGCACCTGTGGATAAAGAGCCCTCTACAGTGTACGGGACGGATGGGATCTGCAGTTCACCCAAAAGATACCAGCAAAAGAGATTTGCCATTATGGACTCTTTCCTGTGCAGGTATGCTGGGGCAGCTACAAAAGCCTGAGTTAGGGCATAGGTTAGGAAGAACTGTGTTACTGTCATCTATAATGCACAAGTTATCTAAGTAAAAGTGTTTGTCTTATGCCGGGTACAGACGAGAGGATTTATCCGCGGATACGGTCCTCCGGACCGTTTCCGCGGATAAATCCTCTGAGGATTTCGATCCGCTGGAGTGTACTCACCATCGGATCGAAATCCGCGCCGAATTCACACCGCGGTGACGTGACGCGCCGTCGCCGCGATGATGACGCGGCGATGTGCGCGACGCTGTCATATAAGGATATCCACGCATGCGTCGAATCATTACGACGCATGCGAGGGATGGGTTCGGACGGATCGATCCGGTGAGTCTGTACAGACCACCGGATCGATCCGCTGGAGCCGATTCCAGCGGATAGATTTCTTAGCATGCTAAGAAATTTTTATCCGCTGGAAATCGGTCGGCCCGAAATATATCCGTGGATAAATATCCGCTGGATCGTACACACCAGCGGATCTATCCGCTGAAACCGATCCGCGGATCAATTTCAGCGGATCGATCCTCTCGTGTGTACGGGGCCTTAGCCTGATCTGAAGTTACTAAAGAGGTGTAATGCAAGTAACGACACACATATTATTCAGTTTGGGTCAGTTAAAGCACATTGGGGTGTGAAGATGGCTTTGTAAGAGTTAACACAGTGGGGTTTATTTACTTAAACTGGACCATGCAAAAGCTGGGGCAGCTCTGCTTAAAAACCAATCAGCATCCAGATTTTTTTGTCAAAGCTTAATTGAACAAGCTAAAGTTAGAAGCTGATTGGCTACCATGTACAGCTGCATCAGATTTTGCACTCTCCAGTTTTAGTAAATCAACCCCAGTGTGAAGTACAAGCAAGTGGTTAAGGGTAACAAAGGTTTCTTTAGCAGCTTGTCATAAGTGTGTACATGTGATAGGTGGGACAGTCTCTTACAGGAGGAGTTGCTGTCAGCACTTTCTCCATAAATGCTCCATCTCCCATAGTAATGGGAGCAGATCAGCACGGCAGAGGTCCTCAGCCTGTGCCTCAGCCTGAGTGAGGTAGCAGAGATACACTGTACAGTTGGAGAGAGTATTGGCTCTGCGTGTCCCTCCTAAATGCAACAGTAACCATGGTGGTATATATTCACATCAAGAGAAATAATTAGAGTTCATTCGTCAATTTAAGTAAAGGTACCTTATGTGTAAGGCAGTGTCTCTGTTCAAGATGGCAAGCATAGCCCAGAAGAACAGATCCCATGTTAAGCCTCCTATGTAACTCACACTTGACACCCGACAAAGAGAGGAACATGGAGGGAGTATCACCCGCCTACTTCTCTCCCCTACTTGTGCATACTAGCACAATATGCCATAAAGCTCCTGGGGCACGCATCGGCTCATGCCCACAGCATCTATTGCATGAAACAACATACAGGTCAGTAGTTTCACGCAATAGAGTCGCCCTGCCACAGTATATATGCGGTGGGCGGGCTTAAAGTGGTTAAAAAAAATGTTTATACAGAGGTTAAATTTTACTTTAAGTAAAAAATGAAAAGAATACGATAAAGTGCCTTGTGTTGTAAGAACGCAAAGCTCTGCCGTTACACAATTGGTACCAGCCCTTACATGTTTTAGTTTAGACACTTCTAGCACCCCCTAGTTAGTGTGCTAGAGTGCTAGATTTTTGTTAGTGTAGAAAAAATTGTTTGGCTTGGCTGGCCAAGTCTGTGTTTTTTTTTTTTTTTTTTTTATCTGGGTCTGGGCAGAGACTCAGGCCCTGTACACACGATCAGTCCAAACTGATGAAAACGGACTGAAGGTCCGTTTCATCGGTTAACCGATGAAGCTGACTGATGGTCTGATGTGCCTACACACCATCAGTTCAAAAAACGATCGAGTCCAACGCGGTGACGTAAAACACAACGCCGTGCAGAGAAAAATGAAGTTCAATGCTTCCAAGCATGCATCGACTTGATTCTGAGCATGCGCGGGTTTGGAACCAATGCTTTTGCGTACTAACCATTGGTTTTGACCTATCGGTCAGGCGTCCATCGGTGCAATTTTAAAGCAAGTTTTCTGTTTTTGGACTGAAGGACAACTGAATGATGGGGCCTACACACGGTCGGTTTGGACCGATGAAACTGAACTTCAGTCCGTTTTCATCAGTTTGGACTGATCGTGTGTACAGGGCCTCAGGGAGAGCTGGATGACTCACAGGCAGCACCTCTGGTACCTCCCCCTACTAAGATTCTATAAGAATGGTAGTGAAGGTGAGGAGGAGCTGCCTGGAGTATTCATGAGAGCCCTGACCAATCCCCAACAGATGGGTTGGCAGGGGGTAGGCCCCTCAAATACTCAGGGTCAGCCCAGCTGGGGCAGTGGAATTTGGGTAGAAGGTGAAGATGGAGAGTTAGGAGGCCTAGGAGCTCGGGTGCAGAAGGGACCCTCTTTATGTAGACCTGCCCCCCCCCCCCCCACCCAGATCTTTGCTTCCCTCCATGTTGTTCAGGCAAATCTCAACCCTTAAAGGTTGCCTACCCTTGCTTTACAGGCTCCTGCAACAAAAAATAATACATTTACTTTTTTTTTACCTAAATGTGCATTTATTTTATTTTTGAACTTATCCCTTAATGCATCCTGCCAGGCATTCAGATGTTCTTACCATGTGAAGTCAATCTCACTGACCAAGGTACCTTGTTGGTACTGCTTCTGCCTGCGGGGACCGCTAAACCAGTGTGGTACAAGAAAGAAAGAAAAATACATAATCGCCTTACGTTCCTTTTTCTTTTTACACAAAAGAAAGATGTTTCTGCACCAGCTGAATTGTATCTGCACATCTAACCTATATTTAATGGTTATAGCCACCTTGGGAGAATTGCCTGTGAAATAGATGGCCATGCTTGTCTCAGCACATGGATATGGCATGCCCATTACTCTTTAAGCATAAGACCAATGCATGCGCATTACTGCAGAGGACAGCAGCAGGACATAAACATTTCTAATCTCCAGGCAGGCAGGCTGGGGTAATGACAAGTGGGGAGAGCTTGTACCAGAGGTCTGTACTCATATTTACTAAGTGCATGGTGTATGTGTTTGTGTGTAACCATTTTCATTCTCAAAGTAATATCCAATCAATCAGTATTTTTGCTAACCCATGGTTGAATGATGGAATCAGCAAAGTTTGACCTTTATCACTAAGCTAAGGGAACATTCCCTTGCATAATGAAAAAATGTCCCTAGGAAAATGAACAGCCTTTATACCTTTAGTAAATCAACCACAATGTGTTGCGGTGAAGCCCCAAAGTGTCATGGTAAAACCAATATTCACAGCTACGAGGGAATATCATATATATTATGGAAATTGCTACCTAATATCATGGTGTTAGATGTCAGTGGGATGTTCTACATTATATGTTAATGGTAATAGTACATACCCTGAGAAATGCTTAAAGGGTTGAATGCCCTCTATCAGAGAATACATCATATGTTATGGGGAGGCATTAGTAGAGAAAAGTAATATTTCAGTGGATCATGGGAACTGACGTTATTATGAATCAGGCATGTGCGTATTATAGGCTGTCACTTTCCACCAAATGTGATTGTCCTTAAAATAGGCATATCTCATATCTTATCATATAGTATAGATGTGTTATGTATCAGAAGGCAATGGCAGGTACTGGAGAAGGTCATTTATCACAGTAAATGGCATATATGAATGGCAAATGTATTTTTCATTTATATAGTGCCAGCAAATTCCTTGTCGTGTTGCAGGGTACAACAGAGCACACCTCAGCTGCTGCTGAGAAAACATATAATTTGATGTCTCTACCAGTCACATAGACATTTATCCTACATGTATGTTTTTAGACTTGGTAAGCAGCAGGGCTTTTTTTCTCAGATAATAGGTGCAGGAACTCCCCCTTTCTGGGTCACCCCTTTTCTCCGCCCCCCACCCACCTCCGAGCACCGTCCCTTGGTTCCATCCCCCTACCCATCTCCCAGTACCGCCCCTTTTAGACAATACAGAACCAAGTATCATTTTTTTTAAGTAATTTGTATGGAATTTGGTAATGATATCAAGAAAATCCGGATCCCCTGCAGCCAGCAACAATAGACCCTGCTAACACCAAAGGATCAACCCACAATAAAATCCCCCCCCCAGCAACAATAGACTCCCGGCAGCATTAACAGATCTCTGCACAGCCAGCAGTCCAGGAGGTGCCGGAACTGCGTTCCCCCGCATTCCCGCTGAAAAAAAGCCCTGGTAAGCAGACTGGAGCACTATGAAGACGCTCATACAAACTGTATGAAGATAGTTTTCTTTGTGGTTTCTGGTCTCAGAACGCCAGCACTACAAGACCACAATGCTCATCCACCACAAATAAATATCATACAAGATAGCAAATGTCATGTAGCCAGTCTTAAAAAAAAAAAAAAAAATTGAAATCTAACAAGAATTACTAGCATGTAAACTGCAAAAGTTGTATACAGAACAGAGTGCACAAATAGGACTGTGTAAACCACATAAAATTAAAGCCTGATATACCCTTAACGAAAAAATGTCTGGTTCAGCAACCCCCAGATTCTGTTGAACGGTCATGTTGGAAAGCCAAAATTCGATCAGTGCTTGCAGCCAATGGCTGCAGCGTTGATCTGTGTATTCTGATGGGGGGTGTATGAGAAGTAGAAAGTCCCTGCTGATAGAATACTTAACACAGAGGGGTAATCCCATCATGTGCGGTTCCAACTCTTGTGGATGCAAAGTTGGGTGTACAGCTCCCAGGGGTGTATTGTTTTCTACCAGCTAAAGAATATGAACTCATACTGCAGAAATAACTCCATACCAAAAAAGCAATATTTTGTGCTCCTGCTACACGCTACTGCATGACTATGGAGATTATTGGTCATTTCTAAAGTACAGAGCATGAAGTAGATTCCCATCTCCATAATATCTCAAGTAAGTGGTTTTAGGTTAAGGAATGGTCCAGTATACAAACAAACAAATAGACACTGTAGGAGACCAAAAGGCGTAACTAAAGGCTCTGGAAAATCCCAAATGTTGGGTTGACATTAGAAAAGTAATACAGGGGAAATTTCCCAATGCCGACATTAGCTCTGGTGACCTGCAGGCTTGGTGCCACCCCAGGATACCTTATTTTGCAAGGAATTTCCTCTCACTTCCTGTTTTGACTATGAGGGGAAATCTCCAGCATGGCAAAAAAACAAAAGAGAAAAAAACTTACAGGTATAACCCAACCTTATGCCGCGTACACACAACCGTTTTTAATGTCCTAGAAAAAAATAAGTTTTTCTCGACGTGATTCTTGTCAAGCCTGCCTTGCATATACACGATCGTGAAAAAAAAATACTCGAGCAAAGCGCGGTGACGTACAACACGTACAACGACACTATAAAGGGGAAGTTCTATTCAGATGGCACCACCCTTTTGCTGATTTCGTGTTAGTAAAAGTTTGGTGAGAGACGATTCACACTTTTTAGTCTTCATGCTTTTCAGTCTGTTACAGCGTGACAAATGTGCTATCTCCATTACAAACGCTAGTTTTACCAGAACGAGTGCTCCCGTCTCATAACTTGCTTCTGAGCATACACATTTTTTTCCCGTCGTTAAAGCCTACAAACGACCGTTTTTCACGACGTGAAAAACAACTAGAAAAATTAGAGCATGCTCTAAATTTTTAATGCCCATTTTTCACGTCGAGAAAAATGCTCTGGAGCCTACACACAGTCGTTTTTTTAATGACCAATTTAAAAAACATAACATAAAGGTGTTTATTTGTCTTCCAAAGCAACAAAACAGCACTTTCAGCAGCAACATAGAGCTGACTTATTTTACAAAAACACAACACAAAAGTATGCTTATCCTCAGCACAAATACAAGAAACACAAAAGTTCATATACAGGATTTACCCCAGGGTTAGCAAGGTCCAGCTTCAGATATATGTCACATGTCAGCACACATGCAGCACCCAGCCAGGTCTCCTACCCACTAGCGCTGGGAGCTTCCTGCCTTATGTGCTGCTTCCTGGAGGCTGCTTAACCGTGTAGGGACCGGAGTCCCCGTAGTCGAGAGTGGAGGTCCTTTGCTCACATGAATGTCACTCCGAACCTCCAAACTGCTGGCTACCAAACTTTCTACTAATACCAAGAGGACTGCAAGTCAGTCCTCTCCTTTACTTGACTATCCCGGAATTCCTCACCCATCCCTGGTGAGACCCCCGAGTACCTAAAACATTTCCCTTAAAAAGACCATAACCCAAATATTGGTGACACATAGCAACCATCCAGTACCTCTCATTAGCATTCTGTACATATCCCCCCCCCCACACCTCTGCCTCAACGGGGAGGTGTTGGAGGCACCACTCGACATCATACAATGTACATTTAGAATTAAGATGCTGTCTCCCGACTCTGTGCACCACTACAAAGTTGAACTCCTTGAGAGAAAGAAACCATCTCATCACTTTGGCATTGGCCTTCTTGTTTTGTCCCATCCAGGTCTGACACCAGGCACAACCTCCTGCCTGGCAGAAATAACCGCAGAGTGTCCATAGCCCATTTGATGGCGAGACACTCTTGCTCCACCACAACGTATTTTTTCTCAGTCGCCATCAGTTTCCTACTGAGAAAAACTACAAGGTGCTCTTCCCCATTGACCGCTCCTAAGCCCTCACTTGAGGCATCTGTCTGCACCAAAAAAAACCTTAGAAAAATCAGGAGCCACAAGCATTGGATGCTGACACAATGCAGTCTTAAGCTTCTGAAAAGCTTCTTCAGCATCCACATTCCACTTTATCATTACTGACTTCCTGCCTTTTGTTAAGTCAGTTAACGATGCAGCAATGGTGGCAAAGTTGGGGACGAACCTCCGATAGTAGCCAACTATGCCCAAAATGCTCTGACCTGTTTTTTGGTTAGGGGACAGGGCTAGTTCAGTATAGCTTCCACATTATTCATTTATTCATTTGTGGATTTACTAGCCTCCTACCCACAATGTACCCTAGGTTCTTGGCTTTAAATGGATCTTTACATTGGGCTCAGTTACAATGTCATGCTCGATGATGTTGGTGAGACCAAGCAATCCTGAAACATTTCTCTATTTCTCTGCAGAAACTCTTTTGCTTTGTTGAGACATGTTCTACCACTGTTTTGTGCAGTGAGGTTTCGCTTTCCCATGTCTCCTTTACCAGATCAAGCAACCCATGGGGTCTTCGCCCATACACTAGCTCGAATGTTGAAAAAGCGTGGATGCTTGTGGAACTTCCTAGATGGCAAACAACAGGGCAGGGAGCAACTTGTCCCAATCCTTATTTTTGGACCAATCTTTTTAACATTGATTTTCAGGGTTTTATTAAACCTCTCAATGAGGCCATCTGTCTGTGGGTAATAGATGGACGTCTGCAACTGCTTGTTTTAAAAAAAAATTGCCATGACCTTCGAAATTAAAGGAGTACCCTGGTCCATCAATATCTCCTTGGGTAACCCAGTTCTTGAAAACATTTGAAACAATTCATGGGCAATGGCCTTAGAGGAAGTTTTTCATAAAGGGACCACTTCTGGATACCTAGTTTCATATCCAGGCTGACTAATATATATTGGTGACCCCTTGCTGACTTTACCAAGAGTCCTACAAGATCCATAGTGATCCTTTCAAACAAAGCCTCAATTATTAGCAATTCTACAAAGGGGTTTCTGTAGTCTGACAAAGAGGCAGTTAACTGGCAAGTGGGACATGAAGCACAGGACTTTTTAACTTTGGCCTTCAACCTTGGCCAGTAAAACTGATCAGTTAATCTGTCCTCCATTTTTTTAAACCCCAATGTGTCCTCCCCTTGCATCGTTGTGGGCTAGGTCAAGGGCCATCCGCCTATACGGCTGGGGAACAGGCAATTGCTCTGCTGTCTCCCCTCAGATTTCAGTCACTTGATACAGTCTCCACTGGGCTCAAAATGACCTTTGGCCTGTACCAGGCCTTTGTGTGACCCCATTAATAATGGAAACTGATCTCTAGCATTAACTAAAGTAGGGTCCTGTATTTGGCGGTGTAAAACCCACCCCTGGACGCCCCCAAGTCTGGTTGCACTAACCTAGAGGAAGCTTCCCCTTCATCCTCCTCAACAGGGATGTGCGATGGGGAAAGTTTCTCTTCATCCTCCCCCAACATGACCTGTAAAGTGACTGCAAGTTAGTCCTTCCTTTATTTTATTATGCTGGAATTCCTCATCCATACATAAAATGTTTCCCTTAAAGGGACCATAACACAAATATTGGTGACACGTAGCAACCATTCAGAACCCATCCTTGGTGTTCTGTACAGTAACAAAGGTACGGGTATGATATTTGTCATACTGGAATACCGTACCCCTTTGGTAACCATCATTATTTGTAGAAATTATATTGTGATATGTGCCATATACTATGTGACATACAAGGCATTCTCCCTGCCAATGACCAAATCCCAGTTATTTGTGGCATCCCCCTATCATGATAAGTGTCACATATCATGACGTATTTATTCTTCATACATGGCATCACTCATTAGGAACATCATTCCTCAAAGCACCGATTACATAAATGTCAGCGGTAATGCATTTGACAGGATTGTGGGTCCTATGCCAATAACCAGTGCAGTAGTTTAAAGGTTACGTGTGCAATAAACACATTACAATAAGGCAAATCACAGTCATGAAAGAATATTATCTTGTTTTTTTGCCTCTGTGATAAAATATTGCTTCGCTTTTGTTGCAGTCATGATAGAATATTGTCTTGTTTATGTTTCAATTATGATAGAATATTGGCTGGTGTATATTGTAGTAGTCATGGTAGAATATTGCTTGTTTATGCCCCAGTCATGATAGAATATCTCTTTGTTTATGTTGCACTCATGATTAACTATCGTCTTCTTTATGTTGCACTCATGGTAGAATATCACCTTTTTTGAGCTACAGTCATGATAGAATATGACTGTTTTTGTTGCAGTCATAATGGAATATTGTCTCATTTATGTTGCAGACATGATAGAATATCACCCCATTTAGGCTGCAGTCATGGCAGAATATTGCCTTGTTTATGTTGTATTAATGATTAGGGATGAACTTTGAGTTTGGGTTGACCCTGAGTTTGACCTGAACCTAAACAAGGTTTGCCCACCTGGAACTCTTGCATCTGCAGCCAACAAATAATGTATTTTGTGATATAGTATCATCATCACACTCTTTGTCCTGCCCTCCCTTCCCTGGCTAACTAGGTTTCATGCTGAGCTAAGAGTCTGGTATAGATTTTGGGGGGAACCCCAATGCAGGGTTTTTCCTATATATTTTTATGGGGTTCCTCCTTAAACTCCATACCAGATCCTTATCAAATATAAGGGTCTGGTTTGGATGCTAAGGGAAATCCTCTGCTCGCTTTGCTTTCAAATAGAATTAAGCGACTAGGAAATGCCATTTAGCAGCAATTTAAAATTATTATTAGTTTTTAATTTTTCCCTTTTGGCCCTGTTAAAGAATCTACTCCCTGCAGAATGGTATTTTTAGAGAATGTGTTTTGCATTGATACATTTCCTCCATGGCAGCGTCCAGATACCTATGCCCTTTTTGCCCTAAAAACTTACGAATTGGCCTGGAAAAAAAGGCAGACAAATATAACAAGATTCACCTTCCATACACTTCAGTGGGTTTTGGGTGCTATGTTTGGTGTACACAGATTTCAAGATGGGTTTTAGGCAAACTTTCTAGTAATAGAAACCAGGCCAGTTTATGTTGAAGTCATGATGGAATACTGTCTTGTTTATGTTACAGTCATAATGTGTGTTCCCATTCCAGTATTTTTATGCATTTTGCCCGTATTTGATACACTGGCACAATCAGGGTACTGTGCTTGAGGTCGTTTAGAAAACCTCCTGCATTCAAATTATACCAGCATTTTTTGCCAGTCATTTTAGTCTATAGTAAGATTTGCAAAACACTTGTGAAATGCTTGTTAGAGCTCACCCTAAGCCAGCAGGCTTAGAAGGAGCAATAAGGGGACTTTTGGATAAGCCTGCCTCCTCAATATGAAAGGGGAGCACAAGGCAACCACAGTGTTGAGAAACTGAAAGCTTATGTAGGGAATGGATAGGGAAAGCTAACAAACAGCATAATGAGAGATTAGGGTCAGTTAGGAAACTGTACTTTAATTTGGGTTGCTAGCTCTATGGGCAATCAACCACTTAGCTGTTTTTTCTGCTTATTATCAGGAGCTTTATTTTGTTATTCATTTTATTGTGTTGATTTGAGGTCAGCGGTTAATTTAGCTGCTGCCCTGTCCATGGCAAACTTTTTATTTGCTGCAAGGCTGGGGTTTGTTTCAGAGAGTGATATTTAGGGGTTACATTGCTGTTTATATTATAGTGATGGGGTTCTTTTTCTGGTTAAATGTGTTTTTTTGCATCACGGCAGCAGGGGGCTTTTTTTCAAGGGTGGTATTTTTTTATTCGTGTTGATAAGCCCTTTTTACAATGTAAGTGTGCATCTATTGGAAAAAAAAAGGAACAAAAAAACTAAGTGCAAGAACAGTGTGCTACTAAACCACATCACGCCATAGCACTCACATATACCTCCCCCATCCCTATATAAAAATGTAAACACACACTGGTTATGTCTATCATGCATGCTGGCCATTTTTACATTGATGTAACTTCTGCAGTATCTTAGTTCTTGCAGTAACACCCTAGCTTGTATTCCTTGGCCCGGATTCACAGACAGCTGCGCATATTTATGCCGCTGTAGCGTATCTCCTGTACACTACGCTGACGCAACGCAGAGAGGCAAGCACAGAATTCACAAAGCACTTGCTCCCAAAACTGCGCTGGGTTTCCTAGGCGTAAGCCGGCGTAGGTGGAAGTGGGCGTGAGCCATGCAAATGAGGCGTGACCCCATGCAAATGATGGGCAGAGCGCCAGACAGATACGTATAACGAACGGCGCATTCGCGATCCCGCGGACGTATCCCAGTGCGCATGCTCAGAATCATGTCGGAACAACTCCCTAAGATACGTCGGATCACTGCCTACGCGTGAACATAACCTACGCCCAGCCATATTCACGTTCAACGTTAACTACGTGAAATACGCCGGCTTGTGTTCTCTGGTGCAGCCCTTTGCATGGATGCTGCTGAGTTACACCTCCTTTATGGGGCATAACTTTACGCCGGACGTAGAACTTTACGCGCACTGCGTCGGGCGCACGTACGTTCGTGAATTGTCGTATCTCCCTCATTTGTATATTTGAATAGAAACGCATTTGAATGCTTCCACGCATGCGTCAAATCACTTTGACGCATGCGTTGGATTTCGGGCCAGCGGACATGTCTGATGAGTCGTACTGACCATCGGACATGTCCGACGGACAGGCTTCCAGCGGACAAGTTTCTTAGCATGCTAAAAAAAAAATTGTCCACTGGAAACCTGTCCGCTAGGCCGGGAAACTGTCCGGTCGGCCCTACACACGACCGAACATGTCCACGGAAACTGGTCCGACGGACCAGTTTCAGCGGACATGTTCGGTCGTGTGTACAAGGCCTTAGAGTCTGCAAAAGACTTGAGACTGGGGCGGAGAATCACCTTCCAGCAGGACAAAGACCCTAAACTTAGCCAGAGCTACAATGGAATGGTTTTGATCAAAGCATATTTATGTGTTAGAATGGCCACTCAACGTTCAGACCTAAATCCAATTGAGAATCTGTGGCAAGACTTGAAAATTGCTGTTCACAGACACTCTCCAGCCAATCTGAGAGAGTTTGAGCTATTTTGCAAAGAATGGAAAAAAAAATCACTCTGGAGATGTGCAAAGCTGGTAGAGCCATCCCCAAAAAGACTTGCAGCTGTAATTACAGCGAAAGACAGTTCTGCAAAGTATTGGGGGGCTGAATGCAAATGCATGACATACTTTTCACATATTTATTTGTAAAAAAAATTGAAAAACATTTATCATTTTCCCTTCACTTCACAATTATGTGCTACTCTGTGTTGGTCTATCATATAAAATCCCAATAAAACACATTTACATTTTTGGTTGTAAGATCACCATTATTGTTTTTATCTCCCATGCCCTCCGACGCTTACTGGAGCCGTCAGCAGCGGCGGATGCGATCGGGTCCTTCTGGTAGCTGGGTATGGAGACGAGTGAGGGGCAGATGGCCCCCACCTGTCTCCATACCATAGCAGTGTGGAAGCGACGTCAAAACGTCACTTCGGCCCATAGCTCTAAGGCCCCGTACACACGAGAGGATCGATCCGCTGGAATTGATCCGCGGACCGGCTCCAGCGGATAGATCCCCTGGTGTGTACGATCCAGCGGATCTGTTTCCGCGGATTTTTGTCCCCGGGGATGGATTTCCAGCGGATCAAAATTTCTTGACATGCTAAGAAATCGATCCGCTGGAATCCATTCCAACGGATTGATCCGCTGGTCTGTACCGACTTACCGGATCAATCCGTCCGAATCCATCCCCCGCATGCGTCGTAATGATTCGACGCATGCGTGGAATTCCTCATATGACAGCGTCGCGCACGTCGCCACGTCATCATCGCGGCGACGGCGCGACACGTCACCGCGGACGGAATTCCGCGGGGATTTTGATCTCATGGTTAGTACAACCATGAGATCAAAATCCGCCAGAGGATTTATCCGCGGAAACGGTCCCCCGGACCGTTTCCGCGGATAAATCCTCTCGTGTGTACCCGGCCTTAAAGGGGCATTTTTTTTGTGAATTTTGCATTGTAGTGTAAATATGAGATTTTAGGTCTTTTTGATCCCAGATCTGATATTTAAGAGGACCTGTCATGCTTTTTTTCTATTACAATGGATGTTTACATTCCTCGTAATAGGAACAAATGTGACACAATTTTTTTTTTAAAAGAACAGTGTAAAAAATGTAAATAAAAGGTAAAATAAATAAGAAAAAAAAACATTTTAAACGGACCCTGTCCCGCCGAGCTCGCGTATAGAAGCAAATGCATACGTGAGCAGAGCCCACCTATGAAAACGGTGTTCAAACCACACAAACCACGATCGGTAGAGCGAGAGCAATAATTCTAGCCATAGACCTTCTCTGTAGCTTAGAAAATGCAACCTGTAGAATCTTTTAAACGTCTCCTATGAAGATTTTTAAGGGTAAAAGTTTTTCGCCATTCCACAAGCGGGCGCAATTTTGAAGCGTGACATGCTGGGTATCAATTTACTTGGCGTAACATTATCTTTCACAATATAAAAAAAATCGGGCTAACTTTACTGTTGTCTTTTTTCACAAAAAAGTTCCCTTGTAAGACCTCTGCGCAAATACGGTGTGACATAAAGTATTGCAACAACCGCCATTTTATTCTGTAGGGTGTTAGAAAAAAATTTACAATGTTTGGGGGTTCTAAGTAATTTTCTTGCAAAAAAAATAGTTTTTAACTTGTAAACAACAAATCTCAAAAAGAGGCTCAGTCCTTAACCACTTGCTTACTGGGCACTTAAACACCCCTCCTGCCCAGACCAATTTTCAGCTTTCAGCGCTCTCACACTTTGAATGACTATTACTCAGTCATGCAACACTGTACCGAAATGATTTTTGTGTCCTTTTTTTATACACATAGAGCTTTCTTTTGGTGGTATTTGGTGACCTCTTTTTTTTTTTTTTTGCACTATAATTAAAAAAGACAGACAATTTTGAAAAAAAAAACCAACGCATTTTTCTTCATTTCTGTGATAAAATTTTGCAAATTAGTACTTTTTTTTCATACATTTTAGCCATAATTTATTAATACCCCCCAAATTACCTCTTTTTGGAAAGTAAACATTCCAAGGTATTTAGTAAGAGGCATTGTGAGTTATTTGAAGCTGTAATTTTTTCCACAATACTTTGCAAAATTAAGATTTTTATATTTAATTTAAAAATGTTCTCAAAATTGTCATTGTAATAGCTTATTTATCTCACATGGCATGTGCATACCACAAATGACACCTCAAAATACATTCTGCTACTCCTCCTGAGTATAACAATACCCCATGTGTGAGACTTTTTCACTGCCTGGCCACATGCAGAGGCCCAACATGCAGGGAGCGCCATCAGGGGTTTTAGGAGCATACATTGTACATCTAACTAGTTGACTACCTATTACAATTTTGAAGGCCCTGGAACACCAGGACAATAGAATTACCCACAAAATGACCCCATTTTGGAAAGCTAACACCCCAACGTATAATCTATGAGGCATAATGAGTCTTTTGAACGGTTTATTTTTTTCCAGCAGTTTTTGGAAAATGTGGAAAAAAAATGAAAACGCATTTTTTTTTACACAAAGTTGTCCATTGATAAGATATTTCCAACACATAGCATGTACATAGCAAAAATGACGCCCCAAAATACATTCTGCTACTCCTCCTGAGTATAACGATATACCATGTGTAAGACTTTTTCACTGCCTGGCCACATACAGAGGCCCAACATGCAGGGAGCACCATCAGGTGTTCTAGAAGCATAAATTACACATCTAACTAGTTGACTACCTATTACACTTTTGAAGGCTCTGGAGCACCAGGACAATGGAAACACCCACAAAATGACCCCATTTTGGAAAGCTAACACCCCAACGTATAATCTATGAGGCATAATGAGTCTTTTGAACGGTTCATTTTTTTCCAGACGTTTTTGGAAAATGTGGAAAAAAAATTAAAACGCATTTTTTTTTACACAAAGTTGTCCGTTTATAAGATATTTCCAACACATAGCAGTTAGATAGCAAAAATGTCACCCCAAAATACATTCTGTTCCTTCTCCTGAGTACAACGATACCACATGTGTGAGACTCTACACAGCCTGACCACATACAGAGATCCAACATGCAAGGAACACATAGCATGCACATACCAAGAATTACACCCCAAAATACATTATGCTGAGCAAAGCGTAAACAAAAGATTACCTGTGATTTTAGTAGCGCAGTTCTACACGGCAGGATAGCACTGGTCCAGGCAGCAGGCAGGGACTTGGTCAGCAACGGCATACACAATTGTCCAGGCAGGGATACTGTCCCGTCAGGGTTAGTGCAGGCAGAGATATTGTCAGCAGTGCCAAAAATATTGGTCCTGGTAGTAGGCAGGTCCATGTCGTGTGGTCAGTTCATGCAACAGGCAGAGGCATGATGGCATAGGTCTTACAGGCAGCAGGCAGAAGTAGGGCCTCGTTCAGGACAGAATGGAGACAGGGGTAGAGGCTTCTCCCACCCAAACCTTATTGAAGCCTCCGAGTCTCCAGACCCTAATCTAGGATGAGAAAACAAAAAAAAATAGTTTTCTTCATCCAGAAAAACTTTTCTGGAGCCCCTCACATATGTGAGACCCCTGTGTTGAATCCCACTAGTCCAGTAGCAGGGTACAAGATTAGTCCATGAGGCAGGCAAAAACATCAAACAGTCCAAGGTCAGTTCCAGATCAGGCAGAGGTATTACAGAATCGTTAGGCAGAAGCATGGTCGAAAAACAGTCCAGGGTCAATTCCAGATCAGGCAGAGGTATTACAGAATCGTTAGGCAGAAGCGTGGTCAAATAACAAGCCAGGGTCAGTTACAGAGCAGGCAGTGGCATAAGGGGTGTGAAGGTGTGTGAAGGCAGGAACTGATGATTACGTTTACCATACTTCACTAATAATTTAGTTTAGTATGGTAACGGCGAAAACAGACAACTACACAGAGGCCTGGTTGGGAAGGACACTCGGCACAATAATAAACTGAGTCTCGTCTGACTCCTTCACTGGCACACACCTTACATTTTTTTTTACCTCGTCAGCCTGTTGCTGTGGGAGGGACTTTATCTGGAAAGTGACGTTCGGAGAGTCGACTTAGAACATCTGATCGGATGTTTTGGGTTAGGTCGTTCTGGAATATCAGGGCAGTGGTCCTCCTGGTAGCCAAGGAAGGGTAGGGGGTTTTGGGTGGACTTGCGATAAATAATATATGAGTTGTATACGGCCAAATGAAAAAATAAATTGCTACTTTTTTGTACCAATGGTACGTCCGCCTTGTGGCAAGGTAGGGTTCCAACATTTGGTCGTTAAAGTCGACTCCCCCGATGAACGAATTGTAGTCCTGGATGCCTGTGGGCTTTTGGATGGTGGTGCCATGCCTTCTGGGGATTTCCACGAAGGAATTGTTGTGGATGGAAGACAACATGTACACATCCCTTCTGTCCCTCCACTCCAGAACCTCCTTGTTTCGCAGACTTGCCGATTCTCCTTTTCTCAACTTCTTATTTACAAGACAGGAACAAAGATTGTCTCTGGACAGCCGCACTCTGAACAAATTGTAGCCTTTTATTAAAAGAAGGACAACACTACAAGTCACTGCAAAATAAAATAAAACCTGACCACTGACGCGTTTCACACTGAAACTAGTGCTTAGTCATATGTCTAAGCACTAGTTTCAGTGCGAAATGCGTCAGAGTCAGGTTTTATTTTATTTTGCTGTGACTTGTAGTGCTGTCCAGAGACAATCTTTGTTCCTGCTTTGCTAAGTGCATTGCCTGCACCTGAGTTGTCTGCAACGGAGGCTATTCATCTGGGTTCCCACCTGGAGTGGCTATTCCATTTTCCCCTCTTATTTACAAGACTTTGAGGAAAGTCCTTCCGATTTTTTCTGATGGTGCCACATGCTGGCGTCTGCTTCCGGTGAAGGTTGTGAAACAGGGGAAGAGATGTGTAGAAATGATCTACATACAGATGGTAGCCTTTGTGCAGTAGGGGGTTGATGAGTTGCCAAACAATTTTTCCACTTGATCCCAAGTAGTCTGGGCAATTGGGTGGATGCAGCTGGGTGTCCTTCCCTTCGTAGACTAAGAAGGCATACAGGTACCCTGTGACTCGGTCACATAGTTTGTAAACCTTCACCCCATAGTGGGCCCTTTTGCTGGGGATAAACTGCTTGATTTTAAGTCTGCCACTAAATTTTACAAGGGACTCATCCACACATATGTATTGGTCCGGGGTATATAACTGGGGGAATACTTCTGAAAAATAATTTAATAAGGGGCGAATTTTGAAAAGCCTGTCAAAATTTGGGTGATTTCGGGGAAGGCACTGGGTATTATCATTGAAGTGGAGGAACCTCATGATCATAAAGTATCTGGTTCTGGGCATTGTTGCAGAGAAGTTTGGCATATGGTAGATGGGGCGTTTTGACCAAAAGGATTGCATTTCATTTTTTTTGTTGAGTCCCATGCAAAATGTGAGGCCTAAAAAAAACTTAAACTCCTCCACAGTTAGGTCTCTCCACTCGAAGGGATGGGCATAATAAGATATTGGGTTATTTGCAATAAATTGTTTGGCATATAGGTTGCACTGGGCCACAATTCTAGATAGCATGTCCTCAGTAAAAATTAAATCAAAAAAATTGATTGGGGAAAAATTGTCCGTGTCCACCTGGATTCCTGCCTGGGCAGTGAAAGAGGGAATGTTGGCTTCTCCTGAATTAGGTGGAAGCCACAAGGGGTTCTGAAGGGCATAGGGAAGGCTGGCATGGGTCCTTGGCCTTTCTTGCCGAGGTACTGCCGTGCTGGTGGATGACACTTCGGTGCTGTAGGATGGCCCTTTCGGTGCTGGTGGATGGCACTGCGGTGCTGGTGGATGGCACTGCGGTGCTGGTGGATGGCACTGCGGTGCTGGTGGATGCCACTGCCTCCTCACCAGAGCGCCTTCGATTGGCGGGCTGACTATCTTCCCCCTCTGAGCCTGTCACTGTTCCACTACTGTAGACTGGCTCATAGTTTACGTCCGACTCAGAATCCGAATGGGAATCCGAAAAAGAGAGCTCCCAGTTGCTCTCGTCAGGCGTGGAAAGAATTTGATATGCCTCCTCGGCGGAAAAGCAACGTTTTGACATGGTTGCTGGCGGTGGTTATGCGACTTCACAGGTGTGTGGCACAGATGTGCACTGAGGCGGCATAGATGTGCACTGATTTATTGCACAGATGTGCACTAATGAGGTGACACAGATGGGTACTGAGGTGGCACAGATGGGTACTGATGAGGTGGAACAGATGTACACCGATGAGGCAGCACAGATGTGTACTGATTGCACAGATGTGCACTGATGAGGCCGCACAGATGGGACTAATGAGGCCGCACAGATGGCACTAATGAGGCCGCACAGATGGCACTGAGATGGGTACTGATGAGATGGGTACTGATGTGCACCGATGAGGCGGCACAGATGTGCACTGATTGACTGCGGCACAGGTGGGCACAGGTGGGCACTGATGAGGTGGCACAGGTGGGCACTGATGAGCACTGATTGCAGATGTGCACTGAGGCGGCAGATGGGCACTGATCACAGGTGGGCACAGGTGGGCACAGGTGGTACTGGTGGCACAGGTGGGCACCAAGTGTTTTCCTGGCACTGATTGGGCACTGGGCACTGATTGGGCACTTTGTCACTGAATGTCACTCACCCACTTTGTATAAAACAAACAGATCGCTCTCCCTCCTCACACGCTGTGTGTGTGTGAGGAGGGAGAGCCGGCAATGAGAGATGATCTCATATGTTTACATTTCAGATCATCTCTCATTGGCCACGACAATCGCACTGTAAATAGCCGCTGTGATTGGCTTTTTACCGCGATCTGTGATTGGCTGTGTCCAAGGGACACGGCCAGCACAGAAGTTCCCCGATGCGCGCTCAGGAGCGCGTGTGGGGAACGAGGAAAGGGGAGGCCGTATATAGATGGCCTCCCGGCAATTCAGGTCCGCGCTGTAGCCGTATTTTGGCTATAGCGCGGATGGGAAGCGGTTAAAGGGGTTGTAAATGTACGTGGTTTTTCACCTTAATGCATATAGAATGCATAGAGCATTAAGGTGAAAAAACATCTCAGCGTTAGCAGCCCCCCGAGCCCCCGTTTACTTACCTGACCCTTCGAAATTCCTACGACGTGAATGCGCAGGCTTCTCGGTCGGCTTTCCCATTAATTGGTTGATTTAAAGCAGCCCAGCCATTGGCAGCCATATCCAATGACGCAGCGTGCCAGGGGGGCAGGGCTGTATCACGGGAGCGCACCCGCAAGGACTTTCCACCATGCGAGAGACCTCGCATGAAGGTGGAAAGTTCTTGCGGGGGAGCCGAGACAGCCGCCGATGGACCCCAGAAGACCAGGTTCAGTGGAGGTAAGTATGATATGTTTGTTATTTAAAAAAAAAAAAATCTCTTTAGTGATCCTTTAAGTGGTTAAATGAAAGTCCCACCCATAAGTACATTGTCTACCTACAATGGATTGCTGGACACACTGATTTTTTTGGAATGTTGTTAACTATGCCCTTCTCATTTTTGATATCTGGGCATCCAACTTCCCAACAACTTGTCCAAATTATACTTGCTTACCTTTGGTCTTCTGATTCCAGTAATAAAAGCAGAATTGCAGTCTTGGTCCACTAAAAACCTCTCCTGTTTGGAGAAATGTAATGCCAATGCGGAAAAGCGAACAATTTGGGGTGTTTGCAGCAAATTCGAAAAACCGCGGAACATGCTTTAAAAGTCTTTGGGAGAAATCAAAAGTGCTAATTTTAAAGGCTAATATGCAAGTTATTGTCATAAAAAGTGTTTGGGGACCTGGGGCCTGCCCCAGGGGACATGTATCAATGCAAAAAAAGTTTTAAAAACAGTTGTTTTTTCAGGGGCAGTGATTTTAATGATGCTTAAAGTGAAACAATAAGTGAAATATTCCTTTAAATTTCATACCTGGGGGGTGTCTATAGTATGCCTGTAAAGTAGCGCATGTTTTCCGTGCTTAGAAAATTCCCTGCACAAAATGAAATTTCTAGAGGAAAAAAAGTAATTGAAAACTACTCGCGGCTATAATGAATTGTCAGGTCCCGCAATACAGATCAAAGTCATTAAAAAAAAACAGCATGGGTTCCCCCCTTAGTCTATTACCAGGCCCTTTGAGTCTGATATGAATATTAAGCGGAACCCAAGACCAAAAAAAAAAAAGTGTGGGGTCCCCCCCAAATTCCATATCATGCCCTTCAGGTCTGGTATGGATTTTAAGGGGAATCCCACACCAAAATGTAAAAAAAATGGCATGGAGTTCCCCCAAAAAATCCATACCAGACCTGTATCCGAGCACGCAGGTAGGCCGCAGGCCGCAGGAAAAGAGGGGGGACAAGAGAGTGCCCCCCTCCTGAACCGTACCAGGCCACATGCCCTCAACATGGGGAGACCCTTGCCCGGTGGTTGTGGGGGTCTGCAGGCGGTGGGCTTACCGGAATCTGGAAGCCCCTAGTAACAAAGGGGAACTCCAGGTCCCGCCCCCCCATGTGAATTGGTTAGGGGTAACCTCAGGCCAGGCGGTCCATGAGGCTCGAACAACGGAGCCCCGCCAATAGTGTCTGTCGCTTAAGTACCCCTCCCCAGCATGCACAGTGAGGCAACCACTCCCACTAATTCACTGCCGAGGGGGACACCCAATACACCCTGACTTTGCTGCTGCCACCCTTGGCCTGGGGTGGTAATAACACCCCCAAGCGAGCAGTGGTGGTTACTCCCAGCACAGCCATGGCTGGAACAGAGGCTAAATTGCCCTCAATCATATTTGTCTAAGCCAAATAACGACTCAGACCCCCTCTAATTTTACAGCAGCAGCAGCAGCAGCAGCAGCAGCAGCAGCAGCAGCAGCAGCAGGGCACTACATGTGCAAAAAATTAAAAACAAAAAATAAAAATAATGCTATACATGGCAAATAAATGGTTAATGTTGTTTTTTGAAACTGCATAAAAAGACCCTCTTCCCCAATACGTTTTTTTCGGTCGTCTGTACGACTTACCGGACATTTCCGCTCGGCCGAAAGCCCTAGCATGCGTCAAAGTGATTAGACGCATGCGTGGAAGCATTGACCTTCCAGGGTCGCGCACGTCATCGTCGTGGCAACGGCGTGGCCACGTCACCGCGTATCCTGTCCGTGCGGATTTCGGTTTGATGGTGTGTACAACCATCAGACCGAAATCTCCGAGCGGACATGTTGCCACGTGTTGTCCGCGGACCGTTTTCATCGGACATGTCCCCTTGTGTGTACGAGGCCTAAGAATTGACAGAACTAAAAACACAGGGCCAGATCCACGTACAGTGGTGCATCTCTCCGCCGGGCGCAGCGTATCTAAGATACACTACGCTGCCGTAACTTTTTTTTTTTTTTAATCCTCAAAGAATTTTTGCCGTAAGTTACGGCGGCGTAGTGTATCTTTGGCGGCGTAAGGGCGCAGCATTCAAATCTCTGTGATGGGGGCGTGTTTTATGTAAATACGTCGTGACCCGACGTAAACTACGTTTTTTTTAACTGCGCATGCGCCGTCCGTGGGGGTATCCCAGTGCGCATGCTCGAATTAACCCGGAACAAGCCAATGCTCACGACGGTGACGTCATTCTACGCAAATCCCTATTCGCAAACGACTTACGCAAACGACGTAAAAAATTCAAAATGCGAGGCGGGAACGACGGCCATACTTAACATTGAATACGCCACCATATAGCAGCTTTAACTATATGCCGGAAAAAGCCGAACGCAAACGACTTAAAAAAATGCGCCGGCCGGACGTACGTTCGTGGATCGCCGTAACTAGCTAATTTGCATACTCAACGTGGAATTCGACGGAAACGCCACCTAGCGGCCGCCGAAAAATTGCATCTAAGATCCGACGGCGTACTAAGACAAGTCGGATCGATCCGAGATGCCGTTGTATCTTGTTTTGTAGATACAAAACAAAGATACGACGCGCAAAATTTTAAATTACGCGGCGTATCAAGAGATACGCCGGCGTAATTCTTTTGTGGATCTGCCCCACAGAATTAGTCCCCTAAAGATATAAATTTCAAACAGTATTCACCCGAAGCTTTAGCAAATTATTGGACAGATTCACCCATCCCAACTTATTCAATATAACTGCACAGTTTTCAAGTATGGCCGGAACATGCATGTCTAAAGGGAAGTCAGGGATGCCTTCTGATATAAAGCGCAGGTCCAATCAGGGATAAAGGGGAAGGCTTAACTTTATTACCCAGCGCAGCCAAAAGATGCAATCAGTGGGAGGGGCAGTGGGATTTTTTTTTTCTTTCAGCTAGAGTTGACGTATTTGTTCTCCATAATGTGATGCTGATGTATCTTAAAGTAGTAGCACCTGTTCTCGTTATTTCTTCTGGCAGCCAATGTCAGATGTCATTCAGCTAGCAGCAGGTTGCTCTGGAATGGAATCTAGTCAAATCTAGTCGAGTGCCTGGAATCTCAAATAGAATTTGTTGATATTTCGAGGTGTATATTCCAGAAAATTGTTCTTCTTGTAATGAACTATAGCTCTTCTTTACATTAAATTGCCATCATACCAGCCGGGCTGAATGTGGACTGGAATTAGAGAGAAGGTAGAGAGAAGTGATGAATGGAACTAAACATAAAATTATGTTCTATCTGTATTTTGATGGCAGAAAAAAAAATCGTAAGTGATGTCATGGGTTGTAGTGTATTTGTATTGTATTTTCAGATGACAACTGTCCTGACTAAACAAAAATCGTACAATCTGGTAGCATGCGAGGAAAATTTTCGTGCTTGTCTGATCGAATAATATCGGATGAATTGTCATGATCGGCTGTCAAAAGCTCTGTACTAACGATTATCGTATGATCGTGTCAAAAGCAGTATTTTTCGTCCGATTTTCAGATCGTATGTACTCAGGACTTCGGTTTCTCACTTACCCCCTCCACGTAAATTTTGGGGTTAATAGCCCAAACTATATTTTATTATAAGATGGAGGAGGTTTAGACATTACTTAACCACTTAATCACCGCCCCATAGCCGAACTACGGCTACAAGGCGGTTCCTGAACTCTGGGAGGACGTCCATGGACAAACCGGCGTCATTTGATTCCTCCCGCCTCTCTCTGTACCGATCGGTACAGTGTAAGAGGAGAGCGTGGGTGTCAGCAGCGCTGTGGGCTGGATCTGTGACTATTGCAGTCACAAATCCAGCCATCCCTGCTCAGCCATCCCTGCAATACCCTGTGCAATACTTTTGTTGATGCTTGTATTGTTACATACATAAACAACATTCACTTTGGTTCATGTTTTTAAACTTTTGTACGTATGTCTGTCGACATTTCTTATTAAAATAAACATTGTTTCTATGCATATCACAGTGTCTGGCTTCTAAAGTCCCACCCCAGGGGGAACAACTGTTTGTATCAACAAAAAATATATATTTTTGAGATACTTTCAATAGGAACATGTCCAAAGGGATGCAGGCCAAGCAGATTTTCTCATTAGTGTTTTGAAGCTCCACACCTGACAGTTAATTATGAAACCACTCCCATTAGACGCACTCAGTACAGAGGCACAGACAAACACACAGGAATTTCTTCAGAATAACAAAAGGTAGGAATCTGCAACAAAGTTTGTTATAATCCTTGCAATGTACATAGATCACCCAGGGGGAAATGTTTTATCTCAACAAAAGTGGAGTTTCGCTTTAAGGTTGCCACAATCCTTTCAACACTGCAATTTCTACTTTCTACATTCCTATAATCAGGGCCGCCATCAGGAATTATGGGGCCCCTTACACAGCTTCAGGCATGGGCCCCCTGGAGCAGAGAACCAGGGGGGGGGGGGTGCTGCCACCTGAAATTGAGAAACGGGGGGGGTAGCCATCCGGGGGCCCTGGGGATAATAAAAAAATATATATATATTTTTATTAAAA
Organism: Rana temporaria; assembly: GCF_905171775.1. Lineage (NCBI taxonomy): Eukaryota > Metazoa > Chordata > Amphibia > Anura > Ranidae > Rana > Rana temporaria. The sequence continues at coordinate 61,774,967 of NC_053501.1, forward strand.
AAAAGGGGGGTTGCTATCCAGGGCCCTGGGGACCTCTGGGCCCTTTAATAATAATATATATATATATATATATATATATATATATATATATATATATATATATTTTATAAACATAAATTACAAAAAAATGGGTGTTGCCACCTGGGACCCCGGGGACCTCTGGGCCCTTTAATTAAAAGAAAAAAGAGAAAAAGAAACCTCTAATAAAAAAAATATAAAAAAAAATTTTTTTTATAAAAAATAAATAAGAAAAAGGGGGGTTGCCATCCGGGGGCCCTGGGGACCTCTGAGCCCTTTGATTTAAAAACATACGTATATTTAAAAAAAAAAGAAGAAGAAAAAGAAATAAAAAAATATAAAAAAAAAATGTTTTTTTTTAATAAAAAAAGGGGGGTTGCCATTCGGGGGCCCTGGGGACCTCTGGGCCCTTTATTAAAAAATAAATACAAAAACCCCTGAGGACCTCTGGGCCCTTTAATAATATATATATATATAATTATAATTAAATATATAAAAAATTTTTTTATAAAAAAGGGGGGTTGCCATACGGGGCCCCGGGGACCTCTGGGCCCTTTAATAATAATAATAAAAAAAATATATATATATATATATATATATATATATATATATATATATATATATTTTTTTTTATATTAATTATTAAAGGCCCCAGAGGTCCCCAGGGGCCCGGAGTTTTTATAAAAAGAAAGGGGGGTTGTCATCCGGGCCCTGGGGACCTCTGGACCCTTTAATAAAAAAATATATATATATTAAATTATTATTTTTTTTGTTTTATAAAAAATAAATAAAAAAAGGGGGGTTGCCACCCGGGGCCCTGGGGTCTTCTGGGCACCTGGGGACCTCCAGACCCCTTACAAAAAAAAAAAAGGGGGTTGCCATCCGGGCCACTGGGGACCTCCGGGCCCCTTACAGATGTACTGCCTGTACCCCCCTGATGGTGGCCCTGCCTATAATGGAAGGGCAAAAAATTCTGTACTACAATTAAAACTTACTTTGCTTTATTTTGCATAAATCATAAAACGAACATTTGTTAAAAAGCAAACAACAATGGCCTGAATTTTTTTACTAACTATTCTATGGCATCAAACCCCAATTTCATCTTCAATATGTCTATTAACTACTTGTCACACGCCCACAGTACATTTACTGCAGGCGGGTGGCACAATGATGCACCAGTATGTTGCGGTGTGCTTGTATATGGCTGTATACCTGCTGACCAACAAACTTTCTAACAGACATATCAGCCTGGATGTCACACCACTTCATCAAACTCAATCTGTCCAAAACTGAGCTCATGATTTTTCCTCCTCCACGTGCCCCTGCCCCTGATCTCTCTGTCAAAATCAATAGCACTACTATCAGCCCATCCCTGCATGCCAAGGTGTAACCCTGAACTATCCTTTCGGGGCCACATTCAAACACTTTCCAAATCTTGCCATCTCAACCTCCGCAACATCCCCAAAATACACCCCTTCCTAACCAATGATACCACAAAACTCCTAGTTCACTCCCTGGTCATCTCCCGCCTCGACTACTGTAACTCCCTCCTCACGGGATTACCTTTACACAGGCTATCCCCCCTTCAGTCCATCATGAATGCTGCTGCCAGGCTCATCCACCTTACCAACTGATCAGTGTCTGCTACCCCTCTCTGTCAATGCCTCCACTCACCCAATGAATTAAATTCTAAATTCTAAAAACAACTTACAAAGCCATCCACAACTTGACCCCCAGCTACATCACTAACCTAGTCTCAAAACACCAAGCTACTCGTTCCCTTTGTTCCTCCCAAGACCTCCTGCTCTCTAGTTTCCCTTGTCACCTCCTCCCATGCTCACCTCCAGGACTTTTCCTGAGCCTCTCCTATCCTCTGGATCTCCCCACCCCAATCTGTCCGACTATCTCCTACTCTGCTTGCTTTTAGACAATCCCTAAAAACCCTCCTCTTCGGAGAAGCTTATCCAACCCCCACCTAACAACTGTACTTTTACTTTCTCCATCAGATCATTCCCCAAAGCTATTACCTTTTGTATTACTTAACCCTCTCTCCTTGATTGTAAACTCTAACGAGCAGCACCCTCTGATTCCTCCTATATTTAATTTTATTGTAACTGTACTGTCTGGCCCCATGTTGTAAAGCGCTGCGCAAATTGTTGGCGCTATATAAATCCTGAATAATAATCAACTGTGGCCAATCACATCACAGACCTCTTTGTTTGTAAACACAGACTCTGGATAAACCACTTGACCACTGGAAGGTTTTACTCCCTTCATAAACAGACCATTTTTTTGCTATTCAGCACTTGATCACAATCAGAACTATACAAGTGTCCCCAATATTAAAATGTCCCCACAATGTTAGCAGGATAAGCCCCAATTACTGCCGGCACTTGCAACATGTAGCAGAATAAATGTTGGCCTAAATCTATGAAGATATTTGATTTTATTGGATATGTTTTATAACAGAAAGTGGGAAATGTTTGTTTTAAATTGTCTGTCTTTTTTTTTTTTTATAATAAATTTGGTGATTAAATACTACCAAAAGAAAGCTCTTTTTTGCGTGTGAATGAATGATATACATTTAATTTGCATTCAGTATTGCATGATTAGTTAAAGCACCACAATGTTCAATAGCAAAAATGCCCTGGTCATGAAGGGGTCAAAACCTTCCAGTAGCAACATGGTTAAAGTTTTACATCCATAACAAAGAAGATGGACATTCTTTTAGCCATAACACTGTGTAGTGGCCCTGCAAACCCAGGCAGAGGGTTAAGTCAAAATCAACAGACCAATAAGGTACAGATGGTATGTATCACAGGTATCAAAAACATAAAACATAAAGCAAAAATAAGGTCAATTGAGAACATGAAGACAATCTGATTATGTCTCTTCCACTGGCTGGAAACTCCAATGCTACATCAAAATACCCCACCATTCCATAGCAACCACTCATTATTAGAAGGATACATACTCAAAATCACAATCTGTAATAATTGGAGGGGCACTATGTCATCAGCCAACATAAAGAGAGAAGCAGGAGTGAGAGTAGAGAAGAAAGAGGAAAAGAAGAAAAGAGAAAAAAACGTAACCCATCCGAGGGCCCTTTAGCTGCCACCACACTGTCATGAAGCAGGAGGTTTGAGGTAGTGAATCCACTTAAACCCAGAGGTGGTATTTTTCGAAATGCTAATCATCTTTTCATTGATCATTATGCATGCAATCTACGTTTCATCCGCCAGGTCTGACACCAGGCTTTTTCAGGTGGTTGCTATTGTCATTTTGGCCGGTAGGAAAATAAAAAATATCAAGAGTATGGAAACCACTTCAATAGATTTGTTAAAGCGGGGGTTCACCCAAAAAAAATGTTTTAACATTACATTCAGGCGAGTTGTTAGAATGACAATCGGCTGTTTTTTTTTAAATCCTTGCCGTACATACCGTTTTATATATATATGTTCACCGCGGCTTCTGGGTATAATCTGCGGGACTGGGCATTCCTAATTGATTGACATGCTTCCGATTGTCGCATACAGTGCGTCACGAGTTGCCAATAGAAGCCGAACGTCGGTGCGCAGGCGCCGTGTAGAGCCGACTCGCAGTCCGGCTTCTTTCGGCAACTCGTGACGCGCTGTATGCGCCGGTCGGAAGCATGTCAATCAATTAGGAACGCCCAGTCCCGCAGATTATACCCGGAAGCCGCGGTGAACATATATATATATAAAACGGTATGTACGGCAAGGATTTAAAAAAAAACAGCCGATTGTCATTCTAACAACTCGCCTGAATGTAATGTTAAATTTTTTTTTTGGGTGTAGGCGTACATTCATCCGTATAGGAATAGATCACAGAAGATATATGGGTCTATATATTTCATTGATATATCTTCTCTGATCTATTCCTATATGGATGAATGTACTGTATGTCTATGTATCAAACACATTACTCTTTTAGAAGTTTACACTTCTCTTGTTTTTAATGCTTTTGTAGAAATAAAAATACAAATGTAATCTTTGTGATAGTGATAAACGTTAAAATCCCCATTTCCCAAAATCCCACCAACTGGGGAGATATGGGAAACACCCCCTTTTCCAATTTTGAAATTATTTAGAGGATTGTGCCGGAATTTATCAAACAGACTCCCCACCCAATATTCATATATCTTATTCTCAATCCATTAACTGGGTGATCCAACACGTTTCAATATCTTTATCTTCTGCAGGGTAAACAGTTTGCCACTATATCAGATATACAGTTTTATCAGCCATTCCTTAAAATTACAGATGCCTCACTTTTAGTCTATCAGGGCACATATCTCCATCTTGGATCATCTTCTTATGAGTACACAAAGATTACGCAGACCAAATTGGACAAAGAGAAGCTTAGTTCTCAATTCCTGGAGGACCTGAGATGCAAATACATGTAACATATATAAACAAGAAAATATTTACCCACCCCCAAAAAAGTCCACTGGTCGGGTGTGCCTACAGTATGTAGGTAAATGACAATTGTGTTACACATTACATATTGTTGTGAACGTCAGAGTGAGAGCAATAATTATAGGGCTATAGTTCATGGTTCATGGTTAAAGCGGAGGTTCACCCCTACAATATACTTTTTTCCCTTAGATGGATGCTCGTTTTGTCTAGGGGAACCGGCTAGTTGTTTTAAAATATGAGCAGTACTTACGGTTTACGAGATGCATCCTCTCCGTCGCTTCCGGGTATGGGCTGCGGGACTGGGCGTTCCTATTTTGATTGACAGTCTTCCGAGAGGCTTCCGACGGTCGCATCCATTGCGTCACGATTTTCCGAAAGAAGCCGAACGTCGGTGCGCAGGCGCAGTATAGAGCCGCACCGACGTTCGGCTTCTTTCGGCTACTAGTGACGCGATGGATGCGACCGTCGGAAGCCTCTTGGAAGACTGTCAATTAAGAAGGAACGCCCGCTCCCGAAGACCCATACCCGGAAGCGACGGAGAAGATGCATCTTGAAAACGGGTAAGTACTGCTCATATTTTAAAACAACTAGCCGATTCCCCTAGACAAAACGAGCAGGAATCTAAGGGGAAAAGGTCAAAAAATAAATAAATGGGTGAACTCCCGCTTTAACTCCAAACTGATAACCTGTAAAGCATCATACAGTACACAGCACTATGTTCCGGCAGTGGGATGGGAATATCCTGTCCCACTCCCAGAACAAAATCAAGTGCTGCTCAGCAAATTAGTCGGAGATTGCAACATCATTCACCCACCTCTCAGCCTCAGCCAATCAAAAGAATTATCATTCAAAGTGCGACAGTGCTGAAAGCTGAAAATTGGCCTGGGCAGGAAGGGGGTACAAGTGCCCAGTAGGCAATTGGTTACAGAGTTGAGAAAAAACATTCCCCTCTGCGCGATCAATCTACACTGCAGGGATTTCAACAAATGTTGTTGGTGCTCTGATGAGAAAAACCACAGTGTCGGTATCTCTTTAGATGAGATGTGATTAACCCTTTGAGAGTAATTCACCAAAAATGTAATTTGTGTGGTGGAGGACTCCTAAAGCCTGAAGCCTCGTACACACGACCGAGGAACTTGACGGGCGAAACACATTGTTTTCCTCGTCAAGTTCCTTGTAAGGCTGTCGAGGAACTCGACAAGGCAAGTTTCTCCATTCCTGTCGAGGAAATAGAGAACTTGCTCTCTTTTTGGCTCGTCGAGTTTCTCGACAGTTTCCTTGACGGAAATGTACACATGACCGGTTTCCTCGGCAAAAAAATATCTCCCAGCAAGTTTCTTGCTGGTTTTTGCCGAGAAACTCGGTCGTGTGTACGAGGCCTGACTTGTCTCACCAATACAACAACATCTTTACGCAAGCAGGAAATTACATTTCTGGGGGTGTTCTGTATATCAACTGCGTGGAACACCTCCAGGAGCCACATTGCATTGATCTTATAGAAAATTACAGTGGCCACAGTTTGAGAAGAAAAGGTAATTTTTTTTTAAAAACAACATGGCTTGTATAGCAATTTTTAGATTGTAAGCTACAATGAGCAGGGCTCTCTGATTCATCTTGTACCAAATTGTAATGTCTGCCTTTATTTTGTTAAGCGCTATGCAAACTGTTGGCGCTATATAAAACCTGTATAATAATAATAATTGTACAGGTATATGCTATTTTTTTTTATTTTTTTATCGCTATATATTTTTTTCCACCAAAAGTGAAGTTGCCCTTTAAATAAAAGCAGAACAAGATACAACAAGCTGCTGACATGGTTTATTGTAGAGAAAATTTAATAAGGTGCTGGACACTGACTGACTGGACTCTTGAGATGTGGAAGGAATTCCTGCGTGTGATTACTATCTAGAGTGACAGATGGTTAAACAGAGGAACGTCTTTGACGTCTTTTCATATAAGAAGGAAGGTTTTAAAGGAGAGGTAAAGAAGTGCACAAAGTTAAAATGAGTCACAGAACTCAATGTACTTATGAAGAACTCAACTTTTGCTTTATGAAGTTTATTGAACACCAAGCCAGGTTCAGTTAAACCGTATTTTTCGGCGTATAAGACGACTTTTTGTATGCAAAAAAATGCATCCAAAGTCGGGGGTCGTCTTATACCCCGGTGACAGTCTCCGTGCTGCTGCGGGCGTCCATGATTTAAAAGCCGCGCCTTCTTCTCAGACTGTCCTGTGATAGGCGGAACACAAATCTTCCCAGCAGCGCCTCTGTTCTGTGTTCCGCCTATCACGGATGCCTCCTCATCCTCGGACGAGAGGACATCCGTGATAGGCGGAACACAGAACAGAGGCGCTGCTGGGAAGATTTGTGTTCCGCCTATCACAGGACAGTCTGAGAAGAAGGCGCGGCTTTCAAATCATGGACGCTCGCAGCAGACGGAGACTGTCACCGGCCTGGAAGCCAGAAGCTGCAAAACGTGAGTGATGGCACAGTGGGGGGGAAAGTGGGGGCAAGTGATGGCACAGTGGGGGCAAGTGATGGCACAGTGGGGGCAAGTGATGGCACTGTGGGGGTAAGTGATGGCACAGTGGGGGCATGTAATGTAATGGCACAGTGGGGGCATGTAATGTAATGGCACAGTGGGTCATGTAATGTAATGGCACAGTGGGGCATGTAATGTAATGGCACAGTGGGGCATGTTATGTAATGGCACAGTGAGATTTGAAAAAAGCCTGTTTCTGTCAGCGGTTGTTTCGGCTATCCCTCAGCTTCCAGAAAGACTAGAAGGAAGGGGGTAGTCTTATACGGCGAGTATATCCCAAAACCAAAATTTTTCCTGGAAAATTAGGGGGTCGTCTTATACGCCGGCAAATACGGTATATAAATTCAATCACTAAAATCTGCTATATGTTATAACATACTGTCAATTTAAGTGAATGGTATGGAGAAATGCCATGCAGTCATTGTTTGAGCAATTGCATGTAAACCAGTGTTAATTTTGTCAACGAAAACGTTTTCGTCATAATTTTCGTCAGTGGCTTTTTTACAGTGATGAAAACGAAACTAAAAGTACAGCACATTTTCGTAACTTACGAAAACTATGATAAAATCAAATTGTTAATGGCAAGGAGGGTCGTTTACCCTCATGAACTACTGTATTTATCTACTTAACTACTGTATGTAAATAATGTATTTATTTACGTATAACACAGTGGGGGTAATTTACGAAAGGCAAATCCACTTTGCACTGCAAGTGCAAACTACAAGTGCAAAGTGCACTTGGAAGTGCAGTCGCTGTAGATCCGAGGGGGACATGCAAGGACAATAAAAAACATAATTTTAGCTTGCACTTGATTGGATAATAAAATCAGCAGAGCTTCACCTCATTTCAGATCTACCTCTCAGATTTACAGAAACTGCACTTCAAAGTGTAGTTTGCACTTGTAGTGCAAAGTGGATTTGCCTTTATTAAATAATCCCCAGTGTGTGTGCATTATACAGCGATATTTGTTTTTTTACCAACAGGAGGAAGGGATCGGGCGGTCTGCTTCGGGTGCCACATTTTAGGGGGGTGGTCAAGCCAGCCGCCCCGCCTTTCCTGGCCCTTGGACAGCACTGCTGCATTCTCTCTTGTTGGCCGCTCTCCTCCTCCTGCTCCTCCTCCGAGTGTTGCTTAAGGCCTAGTACACACGAGAGGATCGATCCGAGGAAACGGTCCGGGGGACCGTTTCCGCGGATAAATCCTCTGGCGGATTTTGATCTCATGGTTGTACTAACCATGAGATCAAAATCCCAGCGGAATTCCCTCCGCGGCGACGTGCGCGACGCTGTCATATAAGGACTTCCACGCATGCGTCGAATCATTATGACGCATGCGAGGGATGGAAACGGACGGATTGATCCGCTGAGTCTGTACAGACCAGCGGATCAATCCGCTGGACTGGATTCCAGCGGATAGATTTCTTAGCATGCTAAGAAATCTTGATCCGCTGGAAATCCATCTCCGGGGGAAAAAATCAGCGGAAAAATATCCGCTGGATCGTACACACCAGGGGATCTATCCGCTGAAACCGGTCCGCGGATAAATTTCAGCGGATCGATCCTCTCCTGTGTACGGGGCCTTAGATTGGTGGAGGAGAACGGTCGCATGACCATCCATGAAACAACACAGAGCAGTCATGTGACCGGGTCCATGCAAGAACAAAGCTATTGAGGTATATTTAGAGACTTTGATTCACAATGAGAGTGACACAGGAAGAGCAGTGTACTAGAAAGAGCTGGCAGTGATTTGTTTTTAACTTAAAGTGGAGTTTCCATCCCAAATTTTTTTTTTTCATTATTGTGCTCATTAGACCTAAAAAAAGAAAAAACGTTTTTTTTTTTGTTTTGTTTTTACTCAACTGGAAATGCCTGTTGCTATGCAGTCCCACGAAATCTGCCTTTGGAATCACCTAGAATCCTGACATCATCTCCCTTTAATGCTCCTGGGAAATGTGTGTCATCATTTCCCAGGATGCAGTGCGCTACCCAATTATCACTCCCCATCCAAGACTTCCAGGAAGTAAGTGCTTGTGGGCTTCACAAAGCCCACAAGCAAAATGACAACGGTGTGTACATAGTTTTATAAACTATCTTTTTTGAATATCTATGCGGATCGGCGGCGGATTGTAAAATAGTAAGTAACCGGATTTATATTATAAAAACGCATGATGAAAGGACATACATTTAAAAAATGCTAATTGTGGTTGGAACCCCGCTTTAAGAGTACGCTGGCAGTGCTGTCCCAGGAGACTGGAGTTCTCCTGGGAGTGCAGGGGGGGCTGTGTATTATGCAGATGATGGGGGGCTGTGTACACTGTGGGGGGGGGCTGTGTATTGTGCAGAAGATGGGGGGCTGTGTACTGTGGGAGGGGGGGGTGTATTGTGCAGAGGGTGGGGAGCTGTGTAGTGTGCAGTGGGTGGGGGCTGTGTATTGTGCTGAGGTTGTGGGGTGGTGCTGTGTACTGTGGGCATCTGTGTATTGTGCATATGGTGGAGGGCTGTGTATTGTGCAGAGGGTGTGGGGTTGTGTATTGTGCAGAGGGTAGTTGACTATTTTATTTGACTAAAATGTACTGGAGATTTTAGTCGACTAAAATGCGATGACTAAAATGTGACTAAAACTAAAATGGCATTTTTGTCAAAGACTAAAACTAAAACACTTGCAGCAGATTAACATGGGACTAAACCTAAAATGCCATTTTAGTCCTAAGACTTAAGCTCTGTACATACAATCGGATATCTGATGGAATCTAATCCGATGTATTTTTTCGTAGAATATCCAATGAAGCTGACTTTCATCAGTCTTACATAAACACCATCGGTCAAAAATCCGACCGTGTCCAAACGCGGTGGCGTAAAACACTACGACGTGCTGAGAAAAATGAATTTCAATGCTTCCAAACATGCTTCGACTTGATTCTGAGCATGCATGGATTTTTGACCGATGAACTTCCACACAGACGATCGTTTTTTTCTATTGTTTTTTTATCCATAGGAAAAATGTAAAACATGTTCTATTTTTTTTTTTTAACCGATGGAAAACAAACCGATGGGGCCCACACACGATCGGTTTGTCAGATAAAAACAGTCCATCGGTCTCTTTTCATCGGACAAACCGATCGTGTGTTCAGGGCTTAATGCCACGTACAGACGGTAGTTTTTTGTGATCAAAAAAAATGTCGTTTTTGAAAACGTCATTTAAAATGACTGTGTGTGGGGAAAACGTTGTTTTATGTCTTTTGAAAAACGACAAAAAAAAAATTCAAACATGCTTGAATTTTTTGTGTCGTTTTTCCAAACGTCGTTTTTTGTGTCATTTAAAATGATAGTGTGTGGGCAAAACGACGTTTAAAACAACGTTTTTAAACCCGCGCATGCTCAGAAGCAAGTTATGAAGCGAGCTTCAATGGAACAGAGTGCCGTCGTACGTGCTTAACGTAACCACGCTTTGCTAGAGCATTTTGAAAAAACGATGGTGTGTATGCTTCATCGTTTTTGAAAATGAAGTTTGAAAAACGTCGTTTTGTTTCATGATTTAAAACGTAATTTTATTTCATCACAAAAAACGACCGTCTGTACGCGGCATAAGACTAAAACTAAATCGAAATTTGCTGCCAAAATTAACACTGATGTACACAGGAAGTGGATACAAAGTGGCTACAGTAAATCAACAGTAGTGAGCTGTCACAAAGGATAAAAAGGATAAAAAAAAAATGAATAAGACAACTGTTTGCTATACACAGGGTTTTAGTACACAAAGGCCTCGTACACACGACCGAACATGTCCGCTGAAACTGGTCCGTCGGACCAGTTTCCGCGGACATGTTCGGTCGTGTGTAGGGCCGACCGGACAGTTTCCCGGCCTAGCGGACAGGTTTCCAGCGGACAAAAATTTCTTAGCATGAAACTTGTCCGCTTGAAGCCTGTCCGTCGGACATGTCCGATGGTCAGTACGATTCATCGGACATGTCCGCTGGCCCGAGAAGCCGCGCATGGCGTCAAAGTGATTCGACGCATGCGTGGAAGCATTGAACTTCTGGGTTTGCGGACGTGGCGGCATCAACGTCACCGCCACGTCACCGCGGTGTCTATCCGCGGGGATTTCGGTTTGATGGTGTGTACAACCATCAGACCGAAATCTCCGAGCGGACATGTCCGATGAAAATGGTCTGCGGACCGTTTTCATCGGACATGTCCGCTCGTCTGTACAAGGCCTAATAGTAATTCAGTTAGAGTTTAGATGTAACTTAGGCCTGTGACAAATTAAACTTGGCACAATGGTTTTGAACCATGGCTAACGTGCTTAAAAGGGTCAATTAGAGGGCTTTAACCACTTCCCAGCCTTAGGCCGTTTGTAAATGGCTCAAGGTTAAAGGGTTAAAGTGGTTATACTGGGATCATGGTACAGTCAAGATTCTGGTATTGTATTTATCAGCAGATTCCCTACAATGTAAACATGATCCAGAAGATATAAAGCCACTGGATCACATTTTCAGACACCAGAAGGGGCCCCCCTCCTTCTTCCATTTTTACCGAGCCTTCCCGTCTGATCCAGGAGACCGGTAAAGATGAGACATGTGGCATCATCTTCCCCAGAGAGGAACTGATTTTTAGGTCTCATTGTTTGGCGGCGTTCCACGGGCCTAAGCAATTTTAAAACGTAACATATTAGATTACTATTTACTCAGTGTAACATCATCTTTTATGTTTTACAGAAAAAAAAAATCGGTATTATAGTGTGTTTGTGTTCAATTAAACACATTGAAGTGTATTTTTTCCTGAAAACTTGCATTGATAAACTGCTGCACAAATATTGTGTGACAAAAAAAAAAGTGGAGCAACAGCCATTTTATTCTCCAGAGTCTCTGCTTAAAACATATATATAAGGTTTGGGGCTTCTAAATCATTTCCTAGCATAAAAATGCTGATTTTTACATGCATGACAGAAATGTCAAAATTGGCCCGGATTAGAAGTGATTGGGATAGCCCAGCCCCCTCACTTAAAAAAAGGGGGCACAAGCAGCAGTATCAGTGAATAGGAAGTTGTTGTAGAGAAAGCACAGTTAAAGCTGACAGACTGCCTAATGAGAGATTAGGGTCAGTTAACAAACCCTTTGATTGCTAGCTCTTTGGCCAATCAACAGCTTTGCTGCGTTTTTTGTTCTTAGTATTGAGGGCTTTTGTGATTCATTTTATTTTGTGGTTGATTTAAAGGTCAGTGGTCACTTTTAATTAACAGCTGTCCCATCCATAGAAAACGTATTTGCTCTACAAGGCATCCCTTTATAAAAATGGGATTTTATTTAGGGGATGGAATTTTGGGGTTTTCAGTTATTTGGAAAGTAGGATAGGGTAGATAAGTCCTTGATTTTATACAGTCTTCAAAAAACCTTCCCTTTAAAAAAAAAAAAAAAAATGGGCTTTTCTTTCAGGCGGTAATATTTTTTAGAATTGTCATTTTTTTTTTTTCATGTTGGTATGGTTAAGGTTTTTTACAGGGTGTTTAAAGGGGAGCATTCACTTTTTGCTGTCCATCTGTTCTTTAAGTTGCCTTTTGTTCACAGAATGTTGCTGCATTGCTTCAAAAAATAAATAAAACAAGTGCGCACGCAAACTATCTCTTATTACATTATATAACAGTATTTATCAGCAGTATGTTAACACAATTACAAAGGTAAAATGCTCTTTATTTATTTTTTTCATATTAAAAGCATTTACTACAAACACCAGTAAAATATATAAACTAATATTGGAATAATAGAGAAAAATAAATAAGAGACACAAAAATTAAATGTAATATGGACAAACAGATGAAAAAACATTGTTATAGTAAATATCACATGACATGAGATTACACAATAAATGATAAGGTAATAGACTGTATAATCCATGAAAAAAATAAAATAAAATAAAGGAAAATTGTTTTTAACCACTTCAATACCGGGCACTTACGCACCTTCCTGCCCAAGCCAATTTTCAGCTTTCAGCGCTCTCGCACTTTGAATGACAATTGCGCGGTCATGCTACACTGTACCCAATTTTTTTTTTATAATTTTGTTCCCACAAATAGAGCTTTCTTTTGGTGGTATTTGATCACCTCTTCAATAATTTTTTTGCCAACAACTAAAAAAACGTTTTTATTTTTTTCTGTTAATTTTTTTGTAAATAAGTATGTTTTCTTCTTCAATTATGGGCACTGATGGACACCGATGAGGTGGCACTGATGGGCACGATGAGGCGGCACTGATAGGTGGCACTGATGTGCACTGATAGGTGGCACTGATGGGTGGCGCTGGTATGCGGCACTGATGGGCACTCATAGGCAGCACTGATGGGCACTCATAGGCGTCACTGATGGGTACTCATGGGTGGCACTGATGGATACTTATGGTTGGCATTGATGGGTACTTATGGGTGGCACTGATGGGCACTGATAGGTGGGCACTGGGCATGGATGGGCACTGAGAGGTGTCACTGATGGACACTGAGGGGTGGCACTGATGGACACTGAGGGGTGGCACTGATGGACACTGAGGGGTGGCACTGATGGCATTGCTGAACATCACTTGTTTATTTACAAATTTTTGCCAGTCAGTTCACATGTTGCCACATGTAAGCACATGTAAGCACAATAGATGCCAATCAGTGCCCACAAATGGGCACTGATTGGCATCTATTGTGCTTATTTTTTTACATGTAGATGGCCTTGGGGAATGTACCTGGCCATCCACATGTTGCCCCCTTCCCTGGTGGTCCTGGCGGCTTCCCTGGTGATCCAGTGTGGGCATCCGAGGGGGGGCTGTGCTGATAAACAAGCAGCGCAAACCCCCCCTGTCAGGAGAGACGCCGATCGCGAGTGAGGAAGAGCCGATCAATGACTCTTCCTGTTTACATCGTGATCAGCCGTGATTGGACACGACTGATCACGTGGTAAAGAGCCTCCGCCGGAGGCTCTTTAATGAGATCGGAGATGCAGGGTGTCAGACTGACACCCCGCGTCACCGATCGCCGCGCTGTGCGCCCCCACAGCATGTTATCCTGCTGGATAAGGGTCTGATATGGATTTTGGGGGGACCCCCACGCCGTTTTTTCGGCGTAGGGGGTTTCCCTTCAAATCCATACCAGACCTAAGGGCCTGGTATGCTCCTGGAGGGGGAACCCATGCCGTTTTTTTATTTAAAATTTGGCATGAAGTTTGCCCTCCTGGAGCCGACTTCAAGTCGTGTTGGAAGTCACGCTGTGATTCATACTCAAGTCGTATCCAAGTTGCCTCCCAAAGTCGCGCTGGAAGTAGTGTTGCCCCTGTGCCCCTGTGTTTTTTTCTGCAGAATTACAATGGCTATTTTGCACATTCCTTGCTTGTTTGTAAATGTGATCATCAGGGGCTGGTGTTTGTCTCTTTTGTAATCCTTTATTCAGGCTGAGGAATAGTACTGGACTATAAATCGCTATGACCTGGAAAAACACTGTGGAAGAAGGTTTCCTTTCAGTGTTGGTTACTAAGAATGATAGCTTCCTTTGCTAACTTTGCATAGTTAAGATCTGGTGGCTTGGTGCTCCAAAGAAATCAGATGCCAGCCCCAACTCCTACTACTGTTCATGGACGCTACCGATTGTAGTTCATCCTAAAATTGGTGAAATTGCAACAAAAACCACAGAGGTGATCAAATACCACCAAAAGAAAACTCTATTTGTGGGAAACACAGACATACATTTTATTTGGGTTACAGTGTCGCACGACTGCACAATTGTCAGTTAACTACAGTACTTGCCGACCAGCTGCAGGCTCCCCTGTGCGAGAGCACGTAGCTCTACATCACCTCGTGAAGCGCCCCCCGCTCGTCCCTGATCCCGACACGCGTGCCTGGCAGGTGCGATCATCGCCGGGCACCTGCGATAGCTCATTACAGAGTGAGGATCGGGAGCTGTGTGTGTAAACACACAGCTCCCGCTCCTGTCAGGGGGAGAAATGCCTGACCGTCTGTTCATACAATGTACGAACAGCGATCAGTCATTTCCCCTAGTGAGTCCACCCCCCCTACAGTTAGAACACACCCAGGGAACATACTTAACCCCTTCTCCGCCCCCTAGTGTTAACCCCTTCCCTGCCAGTGGCATTTTTATAGAAATCCAATGCATTCTTATAGCACTGATCGCTATAAAAATGCCAATGGTCCCAAAAATGTGTCCAAAGTGTCCAAAGTGTCCGCCATAATGTCGCAGTACCGAATAAAATCGCTGATCGCCGCCATTACTAGTAAAAAAACAAATATTAATAAAAATTCCATAAAACTACCCCCTATTTTGTAAACGCTATAACTTTTACGCAAACCAATCAATAAACGTTTATTGCGATTTTTTTAACGAAACATATGTAGAAGAATATGTATCGGCCTAAACTGAGATAATTTTTTTTTATATATATTTTTGGGGGATATTTATTATAGCAAAAAGTAAAAAATATTCATTTTTTTCAAAAATGTCGCTCTATTTTTGTAGCGCAAAAACTAAAAAACGCAGAGGTGATCAAATACCACCAAAAGAAAGCTCTATTTGTGGGGAAAAAAGGATGCCAATTTTGTTTGGGAGCCACGTCGCACGACCGCGCAATTGTCAGTTAAAGCGACGCAGTGCCGAATTGCAAAAAGTGCTCTGGTCTTTGACCAGCAATATGGTCCGGGGGATAAGTGGTTAAAGTAACGCAGAGCCGCATTGCAAAAAATGGCCTAGTTAGGAATTGGCGTAAATCTTCCAGAGGTGAAGTAAAGTATACCTGTTATGAGAGAAATAAAGGGAGGCATGGTTAGAGATGAAGTGAAATCCACACACTGAATACTGTTTTATCTTATTTATTTATTAAGCCTCGTACACACGGCCGAGGAACTCGACGTGCCAAACACATCGTGTTCCTCGGCCAGTTCAGCACTGAAGCCGCCGAGGAGCTCGGCGGGACGAGAGCTCCCATAGAACAACGAGGAAATAGAGAACATGTTCTCTATTTCCTCGTCGAGCTCCTCGTCGGCTTCCTCGGCCGAAACTGTACACACGACCAGTTTCCTCGGCAGAATTCAGCCAGAAACTCGGTCGGAAGCTGAATTCTGCCGAGGAAACTGGTCGTGTGTACGGGGCCTTACAGGTATTTATTGGGTGCTGTCAGTTTATGCAGAGCTTTAAAAATATATTATACATTCACATCAGTCTTATAGTGGTAAGTAAGAGAAATGTTTTGATAGTTAAAGCGGGGTTCCAACCACATTTTTCAAACAATGTCCTTTCATCTCTCATTCTAGATGTAGTTATAGTGTCACTTACTAGGTTTAAAAGTGCCGCCGTTCCGCCGACTAATTCCGAACGCAAACTTTTTATTCCTGTGTGCAGATAGTTCCCATTTTGCTTGTGGGCATTGTGAAGTCCACAAGCAATTACTTCCGGGAATACTGTGGATGACGGTGGATGACTAGCTGAAAGGGCCACCCGTCCCGCCCCATTCTCGTGCGTCCGCAATAGAAATTCAGCGCCGCGCCGTCAAACACTTGGGTTTCCATCACAACGAACGGCGGCGAAAGTGCACGCCGTTGTGATGGCAACCCAAAAAATTTACAAGCCCGGAGACACAGAGGAAGCGCGTGGCATCCTGGGAGCCGAGGGAGCTGACGTCAGGATCCTTGGTGAATAGGAAGGCAGATTTCGTGGGACCGCATAGCAACAGGCATTTCGAGGTGAGTAAAAAAATTTTTTTTTTTTTTTCAGGTCTAAGCTACAATATAAAGCAAAATTATATTTTTAATGGAAACTCTGCTTTAAAGAAAATCATTTCTGGATGCAGAATTGATAGAATACAGTATATATATATATATATATATATATATATATATATATATTTTAAATTATCTGTATATTTTTCATCAGTTCCTAAGTAAAATTGAGTTTTCCTTTAAGCCCCAGGCAGAAGGGAAACCCGTGGGACACCTTATATCACATGCCCACTGAACCTTGATGTTTCTATGGTTACAACTTATCTATTGCTAGGTTTAGTTATTCTGATGCTCTTGCTAGGATTCCTGAATACATATAAAGCCTCACAATATGGATTCATGTCTACATTTAGATGTTGGCTAGTTGTAAGTTGAGCCTAGGTTCACACTATAGCGATGCAGGAACCAGCGCGATTACATCGCTGGTTCAACTACAACTGTACAACTACAATCGCTACAACTGTATGGCTGAACTCGCTTTGCATGCAATCGGCACCACAGTCCGGGTGTGAATCACATGCAATGTCTGTGTTCGCACAAGTGTGAACCCAGGCTTAAAGGATAACTGTAAGGTTCCTTTTTTTAAACCACTAAACGACCCGCCCATTGCTGGCTACAACGGCTACAAGGCGGTTCGTTAATTTCTGGGAGGGCATCGACGTCCTCCCAGAATAGCGCTCCGTGACTGCCCAGTCCAGAGGACCCAGTGATGGATGACGGATCACAGTGACGGATGATAGAGCGAGAGCAATAATTTTGGCTTTAGACCTCCTCTGTAATTCAAAACATGTAACTAGTAAAAATACTGTGTGAGATAAAAAGTTGCAACGACCGCCATTGTATTCTCTAGGGTCTTTGCTAAAAAATATATATAATGTTTTGGGTTTCTATGTAATTTTCTAGCAAATAAATGATGAATTTTACATGTAGAAGAGAAATATCAGAATTGGTCTGGGTGCTCCAGAAGGCCTGAAGGTGCTCCCTGCATGTTGGGCCTCTGTATGTGGCCACGCTGTGTAAAAGTCTCACACATGTGGTATCTCCATACTCAGGAGTAAGAGCAGAATGTGTTTTGGGGTGTAATTTGTGGTATGAATTTGCTGTGTGTGAGAAATAACCTGCTAATATGACAATTTTGTGAAAAAAAAATCTTGATTTTGAAAATTGTGGGAAACAATTATAACTTCAAAAAGCTCACCATGCCTCTTTCTAAATTGGAATATCTTCATTCCAAAAAGGGGTCATTTGGGGGGTATTTGTACTTTTCTGGCATGATAGGGTCTCAAGAAATGAGATAGACCATCAGTACTTCAGGTGTGATCAATTTTCAGATATTGGCACCATAGCTTGTGGACTCTATAACTTTCACAAAGACCAAATAATATGCACCAATTTGTACTTATTTTTACCAAAGATATGTAGCAGTATAAATGTTGGCCAAAATCCTGCGTCATTGGATTTGATTGACAGGAGCCAATGGCTGCACTGCTATCAATCTATCCCGAGACACTGGCTGGAGGGGATATGCTCATCCCTGACGCAGGAACGATTGGGCTCTGGTAAGTAAAAGGTGGCTTCTGGGGGGGGCTGCTGCACTTCAAGAGTTTTTTCACCTCATTGCATAGAATGCATTAAGACGAAAAACCGCAAGGGTTTGTTTACAACTCCTTTAAGGTGGATAGTGATAAATAAACACTCTTAGTTTAAGGATGGTGACTCAAGGGTTTTTCATTACTGTGACAAAGAACAATGATTTTAGCCATGCACACATTTGTTATCTTATCAATGTTCTATGGGCACGTGGACCTGCTACAGAAGGCCTGCCAGCTTGTTGTTGCAATGCAATGCACAGTGCATATAGATTCCATACCCATGCTATTCCCTTCTCTGTTTTTGTCTTCGAATGTTAGGGCCACGAAAGAAAAAAACAGAAAAGTGGCCTTGTGGTATTGTACATGACAGACTTTTTTCAGGTTTGGGCCCCTCGCATGCACCCCCTGCTGACCCGTGCTGTGATTGGACACAGAATGAGTTTGGCAGCAGATTTAAGCCAATGATTAATACAGCCAGATAAAAAAGTAAAAGCAGCACACATTAACATGGTTTGGCATACAGTTAACCCCTTGATTGCCACTAGATGTTAACTCCTTCCAAGCCAGTGTCATTAGTACAGTGTCAGTGTATAGTATTATCACTGTTAACTGTATATGTGTCACTAGTGACATCAGTGTTAGTTATGTCTTGTACACACTGTCGGACTTTTGACCATGCAAAAGTCCACCGTGAGTCCGTCGGAAGTCCGACTGAAAGAAAGAGAACATGTTCTCTATTTAAGGTCCATTGGACTTCCGACTAAACAAGTCAGATGGAGGCTACACACGGACGGACTTCCCGAGAAAAAAAAGCCTGTCTGACTTATTTTGACTATAGCTGCGTAAATTCCAGTATACAAAATATACCATAGTTTGTACACGCTAAAACTTTCGCACAAACCAATTAATATACATTACACTCATTGGGATTTTTTTTCCCACCAAAGACATGTAGCAGAATACATTTTGGCCTAAATTCATGAAGAAATTCGATTTTTTTTATCTTTATTGGATATGTTTTATAACAAAATAGAAAATATTGTTTTTCCCTGGTCATGAAGGGGGTAAAACCTCCTGGAGGTCAAGTGTTTAAGAATTAAAATATTGTAGGTGATACAGTCATGTAAAGTTGGTCAGCAGCAGGACATTTTTAATCAGGGATAATAGACCTAACCAGTGTATGCCTAACTTAAACTTCTGCCATCAGGATGGGGGAACAATAAACGCGATTTGCATAATGAGGTGGTTTGGGTATGCATTGGGGTGTATTTACTAAAGACAAAAAGACTGTACACCTTGCAAGTGCTATTGCACTTATTTTCCCCAGAGCTTAGTAAATGTGGTAAGGCTCTGCTGATTTCTATCATCAAATCATGTTCAAGCAAAAAAAAAAAAATTTCATACATCACGGGACACAGAGCTCTGTTAATGACTTAGTGAGTTATATGTCCCCTCAGGTGATTGGACACTGGCACACCCTAATTATGAGAGAAGTCCCCCTCTATATAACCACTCCCATATGGAGAGTACCTCAGTTTTTTGCCAGTGTCTAATGTGTTGGTCACGGTTAAGAATGTGCTAAGAAGAAGCTCTGCTGAGGACCCATGCGTGGTTAAGGAGCTACACAACCGGATCCATTCAAGAGGGCCAGAAAAAAACGCCAAAGTGGATGGTACTGGGGCCTCGTGGAAGAACAAGGTTTTTCCTGTAATGTCTCTCTTGTAGGACTGGACTCTGGGATCCAGCACTTTGGGCACGTATTAAAAAATGCCCAAAGGTTTCTGGCAGAGTGCTCTAGAGGTCCAGGGAAGAGGAACCCAGAACCCTGAAGGTTGGCACAACACACCCTATGTGATGGGTGGAGGTTGGATCCGTCTGGTCTTCAGCAGTATCCTGCGGCGGGGATAAGGTAAGTGAAGACAACTTTGAGAAATTCCTGGGGTTCTCTTCTGTGAATGATTCCATGGCTTACCTGTTTTCCGCCACTAGAGGGATCAAAGAGACATACCTGGTGTTTTAGTAACATGCTCTCCAGCATTAAAGCCCAGTGCATCCGGTCCTTTGATCTGCTCACCTCTTCCGCTTCAGGCTCTGCCACAAAAGTTGTAAGGGGGGGTCCCGTGTAGTCTAGGGTCCCACGGTGGCCCCCTCCAGATGGACTACTCTTTTCCCCCCTCTCCCCCAGTTTGCCGCTGTCCCCTACACGAGTGCGCTTTCTCTACGCGGTGGGAGGGGGTGTGGCTGCCATTTGCGTGCATGTGCAGCGTGCATGGCAGTTTACAGCACAGGTGCAGGGCGGGTGTTTGTCTTTTAAAACCCCAGACGCCAAGAGCTCTTTAAGCGAAGGGACACAGAAGCTTGTTGGGGCACGTAAGCATCTTGTGGATTGGATTTAGGCATACTAAAACACCCACTGTGCAGGTGCAGGCGTTTGTTTATTGCCAGACTAGGCTCAGTAGTTGATGCACCTGTGTTAGTACCTCTGCTTTTGGGCTTACGACTATGTCTCCCCTTAAAGGGGGTTAGGGGTAGGAAAAATGGGCACTAAAGTGTCACCATCTGGATCTGGGGGTTCTAGACATGCCTGCATGATACCAGACTACCCTGAGAGACCTGAGGCAGCCGCGCAGGATGAGCTATTGCCCCTGTCAGGCATTGCAGCCTCTCCCAACATGGCAGCTCCTGCATATGTCATAGAAGATGCTCTAGCAGCAGCTTTGGTTGGTTTTGCGGGGAAGTTAGCTGCTTTAATTACAGAATCCTCGGCTTTCCTCACAAAAGAGCAGAAAGCGGGGTAGGTCCCCTTTCTCTGCTCTGGGGTCCCTGTCAGATGATCAACAGTCTGATGATAATGAAGATGTTGATGAATCTGGGGACAAGAATCAGGGGCAGTCGGATGAATCAGGGGATGAGGAGAAGATCTTTTCTACCTCTCAGACTCTCAAGATGCAGGTGCAGTACTATACAGAGGTTGTGCGTGATGCATACAAGATGCCCTCCACTGAGTCAGCCGAGTCCCCTGTTCCCTCCTTGGGGTCTTTAAAGTCCAAGCTGCCTATACCTTCCCAGTCTTTCCATTACTGGAAAAGCTTATTTATGCTGACTGTGATCACCTAGATAAGATGTTTTCTCCTCCCAAGAAGTTTTCCCTTCTTTATCCAATGGTCGGCCAAGAAAACCTAATGCAGCAGTTAAAAGACACATCATGCTTATTTCCCTTTGGCATCAGAAGATATCCAGCAGTGCCATCAGCATAGAACTGGCAGAAACCAGTGGGACCCAGGTACATCCATCTACTGTCCGGAGAAGTTTGGCCATAAGTGGTCTTCATGGAAGAATTGCAGTTAAAAAGCTATACCTCTGGCGTGGAAACAAGGCTAAATGACTTAACTATGCACAAAAACATTGGAACTGGGGTGCAGAAAAATGGTAGCAGGTGCTCTGGACTGATGAGCCAATATTTGAAATATTTGGCTGTAACAGGAAGCAGTTTGTTTGCCGAAGGGCTGGAAAGTGGTAATATAAAGAGTGTCTGCAGGCAACAGTGAAGCATGGTGGAGGTTCCTTGTAAGTTTGCACCTGCATTTCTGTAAATGGATTTGGAGATTTGGTCAGGATTAGTGGTGTCTTCAATGCTGAGAAATACAGGCAGATATTTATGTATCATGACATACCAGCAGGGAAATGTGATTGGGCCCAAATTTATTCTGCAGCAGGACAAGGACCCCAAACATACAGCCTATGTTATTAAGAAGTATCTTCGGTGTAAAGAAGAACAAGTAGTTCGGAAAGTGATGGTTTGGCCCCCACAGAGCCCTGATCTCAACATCATCGAGTCTGTCTGGGGATTACATGAAGAGACAGAATCATCTGATGCAGCCTACATCCACAGATCTGTGGTTAGTTCTTCAAGATGTTTGGAACAACCTACCCGCTGAGTTCATTAAAAAAAGGTGTGCAAGTGTACCGAGAAGAATTGATGTTGTTTTGAAGGCAAAGGGTGGTTAGATTAAATATTAATTTGATTTGGACTTCTCTTTTGTTCATTTACTTTCCATTTTGCTAATTGATAAAAATAAACTATTAACACTTCTATTTCTGAAATATGCCTTTAACTTTTGCACAGTAATTTGTATATATACTGTATACTGAGCCGCTGGTTGATTTGGGATCGGCGTACTTGGTTACCAAGTTCTTCTGTCTAGGGGTGATACTTGTGAGTGTGGATGAAAGAACAAGTGTCCAACCGGTAGCGTGATTTTCCAATGCTTTATTCCAAGGCCAACAAGGCCCACATCAACAGGACACACAGTAGAGAAAGAGGTTGATGAGTAGGAAGAACTTGTAGCATCAGGCCTTGGATATCAGAAGTATAGAGAGCAAGCCTGCTCTCGGCACAGATAATTCAACACGTCACCACCCTCGCCAGGGTGGGTAAGTGCCCTTTGGACAGGCAATTAACTCGGACCTGGCAGCCAAAGGGTCACTTGCAATAATCAGATCACTGGGAGGAAACAATGCCTCTGCCACAGGCGTAGTACATTTTCTTAGTATAATTGGAGTATAAGGATAGCGAATCCTCCCAGTAAGTCTTATTCTGTAGGATCGCCCACTGACAGCAAATATAAGGTACCTGTCATGTAGCGTGGTGGTCGCATCCCCGGTGGTTCGTCCAGGCCTCGCAGACAACCTCTGCACTCAGGTTCTCCCGAGCCAATCCCCCACCGTTCAGCCTCCAGCTTAGGATCTGGAACCCAGCAAGCCGCTCGGGTCCCTCTCTTCATCAAAAGAAGGCTCCGCAAGGTGCACAGCCTCAACCGGGCAGGCCATGAGGATAGGGCCCGCGGATGCGTGCACCCTGAAGGTGGATGCCGTACCTGGATCTCGGGCCCCGCAGACTAACCAAGAAAATGGCCAGTGCTCCAGATATACCCCCCCGCCAGCATGCCCAAAGAGGGAAACTCCTCTGATTGGCTGCTGGGGAAGGATGGTTCTGTCAGAACCCCTATAGCGCCAACTGTCGCCCAGGGGTGGCAGCGCACCCCTGGACACACAGACTGACCCAGGAGGCAGTTCTGAACTGGCAACAGCACAAACTAACAATTAGTGAATGGGAGCAACTGAAATCTCCCATTCCCTACTAACTTTAGCATAACGCCCCACTAATTTTAAAGGGGGGGGGCGCTACATATATATATATATACACATACATGTATACACATACATATTTACACACACATGAAATTTAATGGCATCTCAGTCTTATTCCAAAGGGTTCAACATTGAGTTGGTTCACCCTTTGCAGCTATAACAGCTTTTCCTCTTCTGGGAAGGCTGTCCACGAGGTTTAGGAGTGTGTCTATGGGAATATTGGACCATTTTTCCAGAAGTGCAATTGTGAGGTCAGGCACTGATGTGGACAATGAGGCCTGGCTCGCAGTCATTCCAAAGGTGTTCGATCTGGTTGAGGTCAGAACCAGTCAAGTTCATCCACCCCGAATTTGCTCATCCATGTCTTTATGGAAGTTGCTTTGTGCACTGGTCAAAATCATCAGCGGTTAAAATAAATATTGCACAAGTCACCATTTTTTGAGGTAAATATATTTCTATAGGTGCTATTGGCATGACATTTTCACCACATCAGTAACAACCCATGCAATCCATACTAGACATGTGCACACTGAAATATTTTGTTTTGGAATTTCGTTTTCGTCCAAAAAATATATTTATTTTGTTACTCCCGAAATTCGTTTTTATTTATTTTGTTTCGTTATAAAATGCATTTGTCTGAAAATCTGAATTAATTAAGGTCAAATCTGTCAATTGAAGGCTTATGGTGTCTGTCAAATGTTCTATGAAGATTCAACGGAGCAGCTAAACTGTACGACGCCGCACTCATACATTTTCGGGCTATGTTCCGTCTACAAGCTATAGAAGAATTCTAATGTTGTATGACACTAGTAATAATTATATTTATGAATTATTATTACTAGTCAACTAACATTCAAGTTCTTCTATAGCCTATGGGCAGAGCATTTGACCGAAAATGTATGATTGCGGCGTTGTACAGTTTAGCTGCTTGTCGAATTTTCTTAGAACTTTCGACAGACACCATAAGCCTTCAATGACAGATTCAACGTTTGTATGTTTTTCTCTGCTTCGTCAAATCTTAGTTGTTCATGTTGAATGGTCTACCCCAACACTGTCTCTATAATGTTGAATATTTTCTCTCTATGTCGAATCTTTCCTCTCTATGTAGAATAATCTTGGACTAATAGAGATAAGGTTAGGCACATTCGACCACAGGTTCGATAGACACAGATTGCTATTGTCAGCGTCATGTCGAATTTCCTATCTATATCGAACTGTTGCAGTAACAATCGGATATCGGAATCTGTGCGTTCGTTTTTTGTTTATTAAAACAATAGAGAAAATACCCGTAATTTGGACGAAAACGAATGCACACGTCTAATCCATACATACAAAGAAACCAAAACAAATAAGTTCATAAATGTAGGTTGTACCACAGGCAAGTTACAGAATACCTGACAATTCTATATTATGGCTTGTATAGAAAGAACAGTGTGAACTAGTAACTAGTAAGGAAAACCTATAACGGTACTTTTTCAATCGAGTGGAATGTTCAAACTCAAGACATTATAGTGTTGATTTACTAAAACTGGAGAGTAGAGCAACCCCTATATGTTATCTTGTATTCTTAGGCCGCGAACACAGGGTCGGACAAAACCGATGAGAATGGACCGAGGTTCAGTTTCATCGGTCCAAACCGACCGTGTGTATAGCCCATCGGTCTGTTGTCCTTCGGTCAAAAATTTTAAAACATGCTTTAAAATCGAACCGATGACCTGCTGCCCGATCAGTCCAAACCGATGGTTAGTACAGAAAGCATCGGTTCAAAACCCGTGCATGCTCAGAATCAAGTCGACGCATGCTTGGAAGCATTGAACTTCGTTTTATTCAGCACGTCGTGTGTTTGACGTCACCGCATTCTGACCTGATCGGTTTTTGGAACAATGGTGTGTATGCACATCAGACCATTGGGCCACTTCGGTTCATTCTCATCGGACCAAACCGACCGTGTGTACGGGGCCTTAGGCTAACACAGAGTTCAGTTTATGGGCTTTAAAAAAAAAAAAGACAAAACACCAATATACTGCAGTTTATCAGCTTCAGTCTGCATGGAGCCTAACAGTCTCTTCAGTAGTTTATCTGTAATAGTTCCCTGCAGAGAAAATTTAAAGTAGTGCCTCTAAGAGCCATAGCCAAGCTTGCAGATACTGATGTACTTGAAGTATAGGGTTCCATAGCATTGTTGATGGCACTGAGCAGTAACTGTACATTGCTTCTCTTACTTTGTACAGGCAAACACTTTTTAGGCTGTGCCATCTTCACCAATGTACAGCATATATCCAAGATCTGCAAAACAAGAGTTGTAGTGTCCTTAGAGCAAAGCTATGAGTACTGACCATACTATCCATTACTCTGTGTTAGGATGCCCACTAACACACAGCTCCTTTCTCTATCTGCAAAGTAGAGAGTGTCCTGACCAGGGCTCAAGTCCTGCGGGAACGCGTGGGAACGGAGTTCCTGCACTTTTTTCACAGCAGGAACTCAGTTCTCTTTGCAGGACTAGAGCAGCCGAGCCGCCCCGAGCCAATCCTTCACTAATCGGCGATGCCCAGCTCGAGTCACTGTCAGGGGCAGGCGAACCTTAGTAATCCTTTATGTTACTGGCCGCTTCCTGTATATGGATTTATCAGGTAGTGTGCGGGTATTCCGTCACTTCCTCGATGCCGCAATGTATCCTGGGAGCTTTTGTCCTTGTTCCAAGGAGACATTGCGGAGGTCTGCCGCGAGTTATCGCAGGATTTAGAAAGAACTTGCTTAAAAAAAAAAAAAACATGCAGTTTAGTAATTATGCATAGGAGAGGATCATATTTATTTTTGGTGGGGGAGTGGATCTTGGGTGGGAGTTCCCACACTTTTTTCTCCAGGACTTGACCCCTGGTCCTGACACTCCTGCTTGCCCCCTCCCCCCTCCAGAGGCTTTCTCCACACCAGGGAGAAAGCCTCACATTACTGTGTGGTGTTACAGACAGAAGAACAGGTGAGGATTTCTCTAAAGGAGTTAAGACATTTAAAAGCAAAATGGAAGGAGGAGGTAAGTGAAGGAGGACTGCACTAAGGTAAAGGAAGCTATTTAGGAAAAACATTTTTTTTTCCACAAAAGGTTTTTATTAAGGCAAAATCAAGGATACAATACAAACGTTTGTCAAGTTGCATAGTTCCAAGACAGATATATAGAGGGCTTCATTGACAAACCCGTGACAATATATGCATCAGACAGAACACTGAAGCATAAAACAAGCAGAAAAGAACATTAGGAAGCAAAAGGAACCTGGAAAACAAAACATGGTGCAAAGGTAGAAGAGTACATCTGACATATAGTGTACGTAGGGCAGAGGTGCCCCAGATGTTGCAAAAGTTGTACCATTGTAGGAGAAGAAGCTTAGTCTACCCATATCTGACTTAGAGATGCAGCAGGGATGAATAGGGGTAGATAAACGTGCAAGTCCTGAATAAACAGGTGGTCAGAGTGGGACAGCAAGTTGGACACGGGTCCACTGACAAAATGGGAACAAATTCCAGGGATGGGGTGGTAGACTAGAAAAGAAAGGAGAGGACAGGGAGAAAGAAAGAGGGGGAGGGGAAAGAGGGAAGAAAAAAAAAAAAAAGGGGGGGGGGGTGGACGGGAAAGAACAAAGGAGGGGGGGAGAAAAGAGCGGAATGGAAGGGGGCCGCTCCTCCGTCGCAGCATTCCCAGACACAGCAGCCTGGGAGAAGGGTATATAACATTAAGCGATTTCACGAAGCCGCGGGGTGAATCACGTTTTAGGTGGGGAAATGGGATTTATAGCGGTCAGAGAATGTGAAATGGGTCCAACAAGCCCAGGTTTGTGTGAAAGTTTGTAGCCGTTCCTGAGAAATAGCGATTAACTCCTCTAATTCAGCTATTTTTGCTACTCTAGACAGCCATTCCCTAATGGTGGGTGTGGCCGATGAGCGCCAATGTGTTGGTATGCAGAGCCTAGCCGCGTTAACCATGTGCATGGCTAATGATTTGTGATATTCACGTTTAGAGAGGGTTGTGTGATGGAGGAGGTACTGTGCCGGGCTGTAGTCCAACTCATACGTGGTAACGCTTTCAATGATGGAGTGTACCTCGGCCCAGAAAGGCTGGACGGACCTACACTCCCACCAGATGTGAATCATCGATCCCACATCATCATTGCATCTCCAGCAAATATTCGGGATGTCAGGCGAAGGAAAAACATTTTTACCTTTACAACACCTTTAAACATTATGCAATGTCTTGCTAAAGGTTATTGCATGTTATTGTTATATGCACTATTACTAAATAAAGGTCAAAAGGGGATTTGATGGGGGATTACATGACCCCCTATAAAGTATTGTTATGCTTTATCCATCTTTCAGGTGTTGAACATTGGTACTTATTTGTTATGCACATCAACATTAGCAGGAGCATGGAGTTCAAGCACATTACAGATTATTTATTTAATTTACGGTTCTTCCTCCATAATTTTACAACCAAAATTAAAATTGTCTTCAGAAAACATGCTTAACAAATGGTTAAAACTTGCACATGTGCTATCTATTCTTATTGTTTTTTTTTTACCTGTTAGATTGGCTTTAAAATTACGTTGCTGTAAAATTCATGGCACCTCATTTCCTGTCATGGTAACTATGGTTTAACCAGACAGGAAGTGAGACAAAATCATCAGCAAATGGGACACAGAAAATGTACAAAGTCCAATCAGAGCACCAAATGAAAGTTTTAAAAATCCAAAAGCCTTTATTGATTAAAAAAAAAGCCAACATAGAACAGCCATAATCACCAGAAATTATTGTTTGCTGTATAAACATAACCAAAATCAGTGGATCAATGTATCAGAGTAATTAAAATCTGTTAAAAAGGGGTTATAGACATTCACTGCTCTACTGAAAAAGCATGTTGTGTATGTCTGAGTTCCCTTCACCAGTAAAATATCAGCAGGACAGGACTTGAGAGGCCATCACATTTTTTGGCTAGACCTACTCTTCAATACATACTATATTCTTTTATCTCTGCACTGATGTTTTAAACTGAGAGGTAGAAATCAGTTCCAGCATACACAGAAGAATACCAGCTGAGGATTCCAAACAGGGTGTTACAACCATTTACTTGGCTGTTCATCTGGTGCCTGTATTAGGTTTCTGATTCTTTTTAGGGTCTATCAGCACTGTAATGTCAACTTGAATTAGTTCCAACAGAAGCTTTTCCAAAAGATCAAATATTTTTATCCTTTTATGGTCAAAGGAAACCTAGCAAAATGATAATATAAAGTAAAGTTACCAATATTACTTCCTTAAAGTGGTTGTAAACCCTTTACAACCACTTTATGCTACAGCTAAGCCTATAATGGGTCTTACCTGTAGCGACCCAGGATACCTCCTAAACCTGCACGTGGTGATGTCATCGGCACATGCGCACTAAAGCAAACTGAAGCAACAGCACGTATGTGATGTTGCTTCAGTCAGTGTGCCGTTACCGTTTTTTTTTTAAATAGGGTTTACGACCACTTTTACCACTTGCTTACTGGGCACTTAAACCAATTTTCAGCTTTTAGCACTGTCACACTTTGAATGACATTTGCGCAGATTTTTATAAAAAAAATCCACAAATAGAGCTTTCTTTTGGTGGTATTTGATAACCTCTGGGTTTTTTATTAAAAAAATGAAAAAAGACAGATTTTTTTTTTTTTTTTTAACAAAACTGTTTTATATTTTGTTATAACATTTTACAAACAGGTAATTTTTCTCCTTCATTGATGTACGCTGATAAGGCTGCACTAATGTGCACTGATAGGCTGCACCGATGGGCACTGATAAAGTGGCACTGGTGGGCACTGATAGGTGACACTGATGGGCACTGATATGGCATTACTGATGGGCACTGATGAGGCGGCATTGGTGGGCACTGAGAGGTGGCACTGATGGGTGGCACTGATGGGGACTGATGGGCAGCACTGATGGGCAGCACTGAAGGGCATTGATAGGTGGCACTGATGGGCACTAGTAGGTGGCACTGATAGGAGGCACTGATAGCTAGCACTGATGGGCACTAATAGGCAGTGATGGACAGTGATGGGCACTGATAGGTGACAATGATAGGCATCACTTCTAGGTGGCACTGATGAGGAATTGATTGGCACCACTGGTGGGCATTGATAGGTGGCACTCCTGG
Organism: Rana temporaria; assembly: GCF_905171775.1. NCBI lineage: Eukaryota > Metazoa > Chordata > Amphibia > Anura > Ranidae > Rana > Rana temporaria. The sequence goes on from NC_053501.1 coordinate 61,804,639, forward strand.
GCATTGATAATTGGAACTGATTGGTGGCACTCATATACCCTGGTGGACACTGATATACACTGTGTGGGCACTGGCAGGTGGCACTGGCAGGCGTTACTGGTTGGCACAGATGAGGTGGCAGTGCCTCTTCCTCTTCTTGACCAATGTCCCTTACACAGAAGGCGATGATCAGCTTTTTTTTCCTCCTCACGCTGTTTAATAAAGGACTTGTCCCAAGCTGTCTACTGTATTTTTTAACATTTTTTACTTTTTTTTTTTAAAAAAGGGAAGGGATACAATATATACCAATTTACATAGGGGACCCCAAAGCATCCTCCCTATGTTGAGGGCATGTGGCCTGGTACGGTTCAGGAGGGGGGGGGCGCTCTCTCATTCCCCCTCTTTTCCTGCGGCCTGCCAGGTTGCGTGCTCGGATAAAGGTCTGGTATGGATTTTTGGGGGTTCCCCTTAAAATCCTTTTGGGGGGACCCCCACGCAATTTTTTTTACATTTTGGTTCGGGGTTCCCCTTAATATTCATACCAGACCCAAAGGGCCTGGGAATGGACTGGGGGGGGAAACCCATGCCATTTTTTTCAATGACTTTTATCTGTATTGCTGGGACCCAACAATTTATTACAGCCGCAAGTAGTTTTAGATTACTTTTTTTTTCTTTAGAAATGTCATTTTGTGCAGGGACTGTTCTAAAAATTGGAAAGATGCGCCACTTTACAGGCATACTATAGACACCCCCTAGGTACAAAATTTAAAGGAATATTTCACTTGTATTGTTTCACTTTAAGCATTATTAAAATTACTGCTCCCATTTCTTTTGCATTGATACATGTCCCCTGGGGCAGGACCCAAGTCCCCAGCACTTTCTATGACAATACAATGCATAAAAGCCTTTAAAATTAGCACTTTTTTTTCTCCCATAGACTTTTTAAAGGTGTTCCGAGGCTTTCGAATTTGCCACGAACACCCCAAATTGTTCGCTATTCGGTGAACAGGCGAACACCCGATGTTCGAGTGGAACATTGGGCTCATCCCTAGTAACCATTAATATTTATGTAATACAACTCTTATGCCCTGTACACACAATCGGTTCATCCGAAGAAAGCAGACCGATGGATTTTTTCATCAGATATCCGATGAAGCTGACTTTCATCAGTCTTGCCTACACACCATCAGTTAAAAATCCAATTATGTCCAACGCGGTGATGTAAAACACAACGACGTGCAGAGAAAAATGAAGTTCAATGCTTCAGAGCATGCGTCGACTTGATTCTGAGAATGCGTGGATTTTTGACCGATGGATTTCCCCACAGACGATCTTTTTTTCTATCGTTTTGTTAACCATACGAAAAATTTAAAACAGGTTCTATTTTTTTTCACGAATGGGGAAAAAAAACTGATGGGGCCCACACACGATTGGTTCGTCCGATGAAAACGATCCATCGGTCCATTTTCATCAGACGAACCAATCGTGTGTACAGGGCATTAGAAACAGCGTAAGTATGTAGTAAAGGTACAGCTTTTGAGCCAGACACACAATAAGGCCCCAGTCTAAATCTTCTCCTAAAGCAATATAGGCATGGCACATAAATGGAAGTGGCATTAGGTCCAGCATTTCGGAGCCACTTTCAGCCATGTTTATGTCTGGGACTGTGCCAAGCAAGCGATGAAGAGGCTTCTGCACTTGACTACCAAACATCAGACATTGTAAAGGGCAAGTGCATTAGGGAAGAAAAATGTATCATAAACAGGGACATACAGTAACTACAAATCATGTAGCCTCATAACAAAATTTTGATGGGATCCCAAAGCAACCTCTCTACAGCAATTGATCTTAATATAAATATGTCTTAATCAAGGACAGGTAGCAGTCGAGCTGTCAGCATAGTCAGTATATTAATAGAGACCAGTGCTGTGGACAGAGGTTGTCAGGGAAGTGGAGGGCATCAGTGCATGAAATTATTATTACTATTATTATTATACAGGGTTTACATAGCGCCAACAGTTTGCGCAGCGCTTTACAATGTAGAGGGGGGACTTTACAATTACATTACAGTTCAATACAGAAGGGACAAGAGGGCCCTACTCCTAGAATTTACAATCTAAAGGGAGGAGGAGGTGGTACATAAAGGTAAAAGCTGCAAGGGATGAACTGATGGAGGTGGCTCGGGGAAAGTTCTTAAGTGGAAGTGGGATAGGCTTCCCTGAATAAGTGAGCTTTCAGGGATCACTTGAAGGTGGATAGGGTAGAGGCTGACCAGACTTACTGGGGCAGGGAATTTCAGAGGATGTGAGAGGCTCTGGAGAAGTCCTGGAGGTGAGCATTGGGAGGAGGTAACATGGGAGCTAGAGAGCAGGAGGTCTGGAGAGGAGCGAAGAGGACAATTTAAGCGATATCTACAGATGAGGTTGGTCATGTGGCTGGAGGCGATGTTATGGATGGCCTTGTATGTTGTGGTTAGTATTTAAAATTTTATACGGTGGGGTAGAGTAAACCAGTGAAGGGATTTGCAAAGAGGAGCAGCAGTCACGGATCGATTAGTAAGGTGTATTAGTCTAGCATAAAAAAGGGGGTGATACTGCCCTGTCTGTTTGCGTTAAATGTGAACAATTAACAATAATGCTGCAACTTAAAATGTGAGACACACACAAAAAATAAACATATATAGAAAAAAAGCTGCGCAAGTAAACATGAAAATATCCAAAAAAAAAACAATATAACCAAGTAGGTGAATGCATATACTGTATGGTCGATATTTCTGATATCATAACACAAAAGAGGTACCCCTATTTGCAATAAATTCTAATGTGTCCAAATACAAAGTGAACAAGTGAATGTTCTATTTTTCAAAAAAACACATCAGATGATGATCAAAAAAAAGGCTAAAGATGTACAATCCTCTGTGAGGGGTTAGCTCGGTAGCGGGGTGTGTGACCCCTTGGATGGGTTCACCACACACTGAATTTCTACAGACTGGCAGTCGAAGACGGTTGAAAACAAAGTTTCTGGTTTATTTTTCCATCTTGCTGGAAAACAATTGCAAGCATTCAAACAGCATAAACAAAATCAAACATAAAATAAATCCTAGCCACTCTGGGCGTCTACCTTCCACACAGGAACCTATCTATGAAGTCTAACACAGCCTACTGCTGGGTAGACAGTGCTGGTCATACAGCACACAACAATATTCTTTTGATTTTTATCACACAGAAAAATCAATCCTCTTCTCACCTTTACACAAGGCTTTCTGGCACTGCTCTCCTACTCACACAGACTCAGGATGTTGCAGCCAATTAGTGGTTATCCTCTGGGCTACTTTATAGAGGCCTTTAATTGCCTCACTCTGAACAGCTGGAGTCTTCCAACGGCCCTTAGCCTTCCTGGCTATTTCTGGCAGCCGACGCCAAATAATGATTGGTGTATTGTCTAACAAGGCAGAAATGTATGTCCCGACTTTGACAACAACCACAGATTTACCTGACTTCCTGTCACACCTCCTATAGGTAAGTTGGTGACTTAAAACCAGAGCAAACCAAGGAAAAGTGATGTAATAGGAAAGAAATCCTCCACCCTCTATATAACTGCCTCTTACCGAAGATGAAGATCCCAACTAGAGATCTTCTGTAGATGTATGGCCTATAACCTGCCCTAAGGGTCTATGCTACTGGAGGCCGTTTCCCAACCACTCACAAGCAGTCATTTATGATCATAGCCAGATGAGGAAGGAAAGAAAGGCCAACATAGCCTAATCCAGTAAACATTTAATATAAAAATTGGTTAAAATTACACTTACAGTGTGAAGATAAAAAAATCAGAAAATTGTATAGCTGGCCGGCTAACACAGCCCGTTCACTCCGGGACTATCTTGTGTAGTAATGACGTCAGCACGCCGCTCCTCACTACGCCGTTTCGTCAAAACTGACTTCGTCCTGGGGCACGAGCGGCGTGCTGACTTACCGCGATTTATATCTCCAATATAGGCAGGACCGCCCCCATCTGAGCTCCCAGAATACCCATGACCAAAGTTGCCATATTGGATAAAGGTAAAAATGCCCTTAAAGCACTAAACCACTGGGTGCCCCTGGTCCCCCTTTCTCCTCATCACAATGAGAATACCTACACAAACTTAGCGACAGGTCGGCGGGACAGATAAAAACTCGAAAAAGAAAATATGGACGGCCGCACATCAAAAAACCTTTAAAGGTAGCCTTTAATGGTAAAAAAAGAAAAAACACTACAAAGCACAGCAAGCAGTGGGGTATGTAACTGACGCGTTTCACACTGGGTTTCAGTGCTTAGTCATGACTAAGCACTGAGGCCCAGTGTGAAATGCATCAGCTATATAACCCACGGCTTGCTGTGCTTTGTAGTGCTTTTTCCTTTTTTACCATTAAAGGCTACCTTTCAAAGGTTTTTTGGTGTGCAGTCGTCCATATTTTCTTTTTCGAGTTTTGCTTTGTGCATTGCCGGCGGTTTCTGAGAGGACATTGATTGCATAGTGCACTTACCTGGAGCGGCAGCTTCCCCTTTCTCTTAGGAGAGACAGATAGTGTGTAAGAGCGATCTTCCGGCTCTATTACCAAATCTACATGCAGGTATTCTCGTTGTGATGAAGAGCAAGGGGGACGGGGGCACCCAGTGGTTTAGTGCTTTAAGGGCATTTTTCCCTTATCCAATATGGCAACTTTGGTCATGGGGATTCTGGAAACTCAGATGGGGGCGGTCCAGCCTATATTGGAGATATAAATAGCGGTGAGTCAGCACGCCGCTCATGCCCCAGGACGAAGTCAGTTTTGATGAAACGGCGTAGGGAGAAGCGGCGTGCTGATGTCATCACTACACAAGAAAGTCCCGGAGTAAACGGGCTGTGTTAGCCGGCCGACTATACAATTTTCATATGCGATTTTTTATCTTCACACTGTAAGTGTAATTTTAACCAATTTTCATATTAAATGTTTACTGGCTTACGTTATGTTGGCCTTTCTTTCCTTCCTCACCTGGCTAGGATCATACATGACTGATTGTGAGTGGTTGGGGAACGATTTATTGCCGAAGAAAACAACATCCAGTCGCATAGACCCTTGGGCCGGGTTATAGGCCATAAATCTACAGAAGATCTCTAGTTGGGATCTTCATCTTCGGTAAGAGGCAGTTATATAGAAGGTGGAGGATTTCTTTCCTATTACATCACTTTTCCTTGGTTTGCTCTGGTTTGAAGTCACCAACTTACCTATAGGAGGATTGTACATCTTTAGCCTTTTTTTTTTTTATCATCATCTGATGTGTTTTTTTGAAAAATAGAACATTCACTTGTTCACTTTGTATTTGGACACATTAAAATGTATTGCAAATAGGGATACCTGTTTTGTGTTATGATATCAGAAATATCGACCATATATGCATTCACCTACTTTTTTTTGGATATTTTCACATATTAGTCTAGCAGTTGCATTCATTATAGAATGAAGGTGGATAGGCTGTGTAAAGGTAGGCCAGTGAGGAGAGAGTTTACTGAGATGTGCTGAAGATGGGCATTAATAAGGCTGCATTGATGAGATGTGCTGAAGATGGGCATTGATAAGGCTGCATTGATGAGATGTGCTGCAGATGGGCATTGATCAGGCTGCATTGATGAGAGATGAGGAGGCTGCAGTGGGCACTAAACAAGCTGCATTGATGGGCACGAACCCTTATTTTAATTCAAAGTTGTTGATTTAAATATTTTTTTTTTCCTGAAACTTCCCTCTTAAATTGAAGGGGCATGTTATACGCCTATGCGTGTTATATGCCAATAAATACAGTAACTTAGGTATACGTTCTGTACTTGTGGTTTGTGTATGCTGTTTTAGTTAGTTCCACAGGAGTACATGCAGGGATCTCACATTCTGCTTACATAAGATTTAATTTATAATAAAAGTAAAGGGGATAGTGTGAGATTGCAAGAATAAAGTCTTGCTGCTAGAGAATTAATGATACTTATTATTACAAGAGAGAGACATCATCACAATTGCTATAGGAGCCTCTCAACGGGATTCATCCCACTGGTGTCTACCCAGAACTGAAATATTGCTTTATATAGACTTATCCTTTACAATGTTTGTGAATATTGCTTGGACTGAAGAAGTGGGAAAGGCCCAGAGCTTCTAAATGACTATTTTTAGTAATCATGTTTAATGATTTTTTACCATTGCTGCATATCATGACTTACTGCCAAGTCCGTTTTGTAATGTAAGCAGATTTCTTAAATAAAATGCATTCAGGAATATCATCAATCTAAAGGTTATCCTGGGCCTACAAGCCTTTTAATTAAGTCAGGAGCATCTACTACATTTAAGTGTGTTCTGGCAGGAATTGTAAAGAGTGTTCTGTATATATGCCAGTCACTGGAAAACAGAGAAGACATTCATCAATCACATCTAATCAATTGCAAAATTCACCAATGAGAAACCTAAAAGATAATTCATTTCTTACTTGCTCTCAGTTCTGCAAAATTATCAATAGACACATAATTCTGCCTAGATTGCATCCCTTGTATTTACTTAGTTATATAGACATCTAACCTTTGCCCAGTAGAGTTTGACTCTTAAAAGTGGAACTTTAGTCAGAAAATTAAGTCCTGCTAGATCTTCAGGTTGGCCTCTTTTGCAGGTATAGCTATGTAAAACATTAAAAATAAGTGCCTATACTGTTTAAAATCCAGAAATACACTGTCCCATCCTGCTCTGCACATGCTCAGCTGCTTCCTATGTTTTGACACTATGCCAAATTTGTAAAAATTTGCCTAAAGATTAAAGCGTAACTAAACCCATCAATTTAACAGTTTTAAAAACAGTTACATTCCCAGCATGCCAGGAATGCTAACTCACATTTGCTTGTGTTCTCAACCACACTGTCAAACCACATAATTGCCAACATTCTGAAAAAATTAATAGGGACACTTTTTTTGTATGTAGGCAGAGTTTTATTTTAATTAGGGATAGGGCATTTATTTGTAGGTGTGGCTTAGCAATGAAAAAAATGGGCCGCGCCCAGTGTGCCATGTCGAAAAATAGGTGTGGCATAACGGGTGTGTGGTTAGAGTCTGAGATGAAAGAGGGATGGAGGGAGAAGGAAGCTGGAGGGAAATGAAAGAAAGAAAGGGAGAAAGAGGGAGAGAAGAAAAGGGATGAAGAGGAAGAGAGAAAAAGAGAGAAGGGGTGAGGGTCAGAGAGCGTGCAGAGATGATACAGGAGACGGTTAGAGAGTGTGCAGAGATTATACAGGAGACAGTCAGAGAGTGTGCGGAGATGGTACAGGAGACGGTCATAGAGTGTGCGGAGATGGTACAGGAGACATGTCAATACGGGGATCTGCCTTGTTTACACTGGCATATCCCCGTTCTGCCTCTATACTAGGCGATCGTGGGTCACCGGTGGACATCGAGTCTGTCTGACAATGGGCATGCTCCCCAGCATGCAGCAGGAATGAAAGCACTCCCCCGGTAGCATGGGCTCCGTCCGCAACTGCGCCTGTGCGAGCCGCCGTACAGGTACATCGATTCACGCAGAGCTGCCACCCTGCCACAGTATATCTGCGTGAGCTGGTCTAGTGGTTTAAGCTCATTTGGGAGTGAAAAATTAGCTATGGGGACTGTCTGTAAAAAAAAATAAAAAATGCTTATAAACACTAAAGCCCTGTACGCACGATCGGTTTGTCCGATGAAAAAAAAAGGTTTGTTTTCCATCTGTGAAAACAAATAGAACATGTTTTAATTTTTTTTTAAAACGATAGAAAAAAACGATCGTCTGTGTGGAAGTCCATTGGTCAAAAATCCACGCATGCTCAGAATCAAGTCGAAGCATGCTCGGAAGCATTGAACTTTTTTGAGTACGTCGTAGTGTTTTACGTAACTGTGTTTTGGCACGGTCAGATTTTTGACTGATGGTGTGTAGGCAAGACTGATGAAAGTTAGTTTCATTGGATATCCAACGAAAAAATCCATCAAACTAAATTCCATCAGATATCCGATCGTGTGTATAAGGCTTAATGCTGATTAACATGCAATACAAATGTGGGAAAATGCATATTTTTACTTTGAGCTTCTTCAAGCTTTCATTTCTGGTGTTTTTTGGTTTCATAATGTGCATTAGACCTAATAGTACAGGAAATATACAAACCTCACACATGCTTTGTCTCTATAGATATCGAATAGATATAAATAGAGTGATAGTGTTTTTCCTCCATCTTCTGTCATTGTGTTTTTCATAATTAAGTGCCGAAAATCAGCATAGTGTTATATCAAATTATCCAGCTGCCACTGCTGCCAAATTGCAGCTGGCACAGTTAGGAGTCAGTCGTATGTTAGAAAAGAAATCTGACACAATTTTGAATGGTGTCATACTTTATATTTACAGCTGTAGTAGCTTACCAAGGTGGTTATAAGGTGCCACACTCTACGGATTTGATACATGGAGAACAAAAGACACTTATCATATACAATACTAGAGTTTCCAATTTTTATATTCACAAATATGTTCTTGCTACGTAGTTATAACAATCACTGTCAAAGATGGACTCTTAAGTATTCAAGAAGAGAGAGGGAGGAGGGAAATCAATTGGCATTTTGCAGCCTCTTCATCAGGGCTACAGAATCTCAGAATCTATAATTCAACATAAACAATCATGAAAATATTCATTTAAAAAATATGCATTATTTCTTACATGTATTATGGTATAATATTAACAATATAAAAACCAACCCAGGAGCTGTACACACTCCAAAGTAAAACCACTGAAGTACCCAGGAGTACAATATCCCCACTTAGTAACCCAATAATATATCTAGTTATATATATTTGCATTTTTTTTTATGCTCCATCTTGTCCTGCTAGTAAATCAGTTACTTCATTTTCATTTGGTTATATGTGTCTGGCCCTCATACCCATCATATTGTTATTGATTTACCTATACATTTCAGCTGTTATATTTGCCACCATTTTTAGGCGATGGGACGGCTTGATGGTCGATCTGTGATCTTTGACGCGCTCCTGGATATTCTACAGTGGTTTTGTATTTGAAGCATGTGTGGCTTCTAGGTTGGTTTCCCTGGTGGGACTGTGCGGACGGACAGCCATGTCCAGACTATCGCACATAATTACATATAGTTACATAGTAGGTGAGGTTGAAAAAAGACAGAAGTCCATCAAGTCCAACCTGTGTGTGATTATACATGTTTGGTTAAGATACAATCAGTGTTAATTTTGGCAGCAAATTTCGATTTAGTTTCAGTCTTAAGCCCTGTACACACGACTGTTTTTCATGTCATGTAAAAAAAATATGTTTTTCTCAACATGATTCCTCTCAAGCCTGCCTTGCATACACACGATTGTGATAAACAATTCTCGAGCAAAGCGTGCAACACGTACGACGGCAGTATAAAGGGGAAGTTCAATTCAAATGGCACCACCCTTTGGGCTGATTATGCTAATTTCCTGTCTCATAACTTGCCTCTGAACATGCACGTTTTTTCCCCGTCGTTAAAGCGTACACATGACCGTTTTTCACGACGAGAAAAACGAGGACGTGAAAAACTACGAGAAAAAATAGAGCATGTTCTAAAAAAATTTTTTGATCAATCTGAGTTTTATTGAATTTTTACAAATAACCAAATATACATACATTAACCTCCCTGGCGGTATGATTCTGTCTGGAATTACGTACCAAAAGCGGTACAATTATTTTGCAAGGAAATTAGGCGTTTTATACTGTAGGCCTGTAATTCTTAGAAATAACTCATTTAAATCTGACCAAACAAGAGTCTAGTAGGCATCCTGGGTGTGAATTTTTTTTAAAAACAAAAATCTGGTGTTCCAAAGAAGGGGGTCATAGGGCTCAATTGTTTTGATATTTGATACATTTTTAATGGCCATTCTTCTCGTCGAGAAAAATGCTCTGGAGCCTACACACGACCATTTTTATCGACCAATTTAAAAAATTGCATTTTTCTCGTCATGATAAACGGTCGTGTGTATGCGGCATAAGTCTTATGCCGCATACACACCATCACTTTATGTGATGAAAAAAACCGACATTTTCTGTGAAGTAAAAAACAACGTTTTTGAAACTTCAATTTTCAAAGACGAAGTTGCCTACACACTATCGTTTTTTCACAATGTTCTAGCAAAGCGAGGTCACGTTCACCACGTTTTTCCATTGAAGCTCGCTTCATAACTAGCTTCTGGGCATGCGCGGGTGTAAAAACGTTGTTTTAAATGACGTTTTTTGCTACACACGGTCAATTTCTGTGAAGTAAAAAACGACGTTTTGAAAAACGACACATAAAATTGAAGCATGCTTCAATTTTTTTTTGTCGTTTTTCAGAAGACATAAAACGACGTTTTCCCCCACACACGGTCATTTAAAGTGACGTTTTTAAAAACGTAGTTTTTTTTCATCACATAAAGTGATGGTGTGTACGCGGCATTAGGACTAAAAAGTTATTTTAGTTTTAGTCCCATATTATTCTTCTGCAATTGTTTTAGTTTTAGTCATATTTAGTTGACTAAATCACCAGTAGATTTTAGTTGACTAAAATGGCCGACGTATTAGTCTACTAAAATCTCTAGTACATTTTAGTCAACATAAACTGATTTTAGTCGTGTAATTAAATTGTAATGCATTAGTTAACATTTCTCTACACTTTCCAAACTCATTATATACTGCTGGAGTGAAGAATTAAATATGTTATTTTTTATGATTTTTTAATTAAAATTCTGTATTTTAGATTTTCTTTCACGAAGATATTAATACACCATTCATAAAATAAATCTATACAACAGTTCTGTTATTTTAAGCATAACATCTTCTTTTCCTTAACATTAGTTACTCTTTTACCAACAATAAAAAAAAAATTCAGTTCTGCTTCAACTATCTCATCATTTTAATAATTTTTTTATGATATTGAGGTATGAACATTTTGAAGTAAAATTTCAATTTAGTTTTAGCCTTATGCCGCATACACACGATCATTTTTCGGGTTGTAAAAAATGACACTTTTTTTAATGTCATTAAAAACGATTGTGTGTGGGCTTCAGAGCATTTTTCGGGTTCTGAAAAACGGGCCAAAAAAAATTCCAACATGCTCTATTTTTTAACAACGTTTTTAACATTGTCGTTTTTCGGGTTGTAAATAATGGTCGTGTGTGGGCTTTAAAAACGTGAAAAATCTGTGCATGCTCAGAAGCAAGTTATGACTCGTAATGGAGTAAGCACATTCATCACGCTGTAACAGACAGAAAAGCTCAAATCGTCTTTTACTAAGACAAAATCCGCTAAAGCAGCCCAAAGGGTGGCATCATCCGAATGGAACTTCCCCTTTATAGTGCCGTTGTACGTCACCGTGCTTTGCTAGAGCATTTTTTTTCATGATCGGGTGTAGGCAAGGCCGTTTTAATGATCGGGTTGAAAAAAACTTAGTTTTTTCTAGAGCCTGAAAAACTTTGTTTTTTACAACCCGAAAAATGATCGTGTGTACACGGCATTAGTCTTTTGACTAAAATTGCATTTTAGTTTTAGTCGTAGTTTAGTAATCTTAATTGTTTTAGTCATATTTTAGTCTAAAATAGTATTTATTTAGTTGACTAAAATGTTTTAATCTATACTGCGAAATGCAAGATTTTGTAGATGAAGATTTTCATGACTGTTCAATTTCATATTGATTTATAATCCTATATTTATGAAATTGGATTTGTTAGAATGATGTGTGACTAGATTGAGTAGTTTAGGTGGTTTTCAGCTTACAGTATTTTTATATTTATTACTTTTTAGTAGGGCTGCGGAAATTAACGATTAATTGGTCGATTAATCGTTAATTTCTTTGGTCGATTAAAATTATTTTGATCGATGACGATCCGCGGAGTGAGCTCCGCGGTCTCGCCCATAGGAAAGACCGCGGCTTCGGCCTAGCTCCGGAGCCGTGGCCATCTTGGTCCACCCGGCGGCAGCCGAGTAGCGGCGCGCTGACGTCATCATCACCTGCCCGCCTGCTTGTATCTTCTTCCCTTGCGCACGTGTGTCCATCAGCTACTCTGCAGATGGGTCTGCCTGCCTGATAGTCAGGTAAGAAAGGACAATCATCTGTGTTTGGTAACATTTCGGGGCAGATGTATATATTCCTGAAGCATGGGGGCAGATGCTGTAATGTACACATCTGCCCCCATGCTGTAATGTACACATCTGCCCCCATGCTGTAATGTACACATCTGCCCCCATGCTGTAATGTACACATCTGCCCCCATGCTGTAATGTACACATCTGCCCCCATACTGCAAGAATATACACATCTGCCCCCATGCTGTAATGTACACATGGGGGCAGATGTGCATATTCTTGCAGTATGGGAGGCAGATGTGTATATTAAAGCATGGGGGCAGATGTGTACATTACAGCATGGGGGCAGATGCTGTAATGTACACATCTGCCCCCATGCTGTAATGTACACATCTGCCCCCATGCTGTAATGTACACATCTGCCCCCATGCTGTAATGTACACATCTGCCCCCATACTGCAAGAATATACACATCTGCCCCCATGCTGTAATGTACACATGGGGGCAGATGTGCATATTCTTGCAGTATGGGAGGCAGATGTGTATATTAAAGCATGGGGGCAGATGTGTATATTACAGCATGGGGGCAGATGCTGTAATGTACACATCTGCCCCCATGCTGTAATGTACACATCTGCCCCCATGCTGTAATGTACACATCTGCCCCCATGCTGTAATGTACACATCTGCCCCCATGCTGTAATGTACACATCTGCCCCATGCTGTAATATACACATCTGCCCCCATACTGCAAGAATATACACATCTGCCCCCATGCTGTAATGTACACATGGGGGCAGATGTGTATATTCTTGCAGTATGGGAGGCAGATGTGTATATTAAAGCATGGGGGCAGATGTGTATATTAAAGCATGGGGGCAGATGCTGTAATATACACATCTGCCCCCAAACTGCAAGAATATACACATCTGCCCCCATGCTGTAATGTACACATGGGGGCAGATGTGTATATTCTTGCAGTATGGGAGGCAGATGTGTATATTAAAGCATGGGGGCAGATGTGTATATTACAGCATGGGGGCAGATGCTGTAATATACATATCTGCCCCCAAACTGCAAGAATATACACATCTGCCCCCATGCTGTAATGTACACATGGGGGCAGATGTGTATATTCTTGCAGTATGGGAGGCAGATGTGTATATTAAAGCATGGGGGCAGATGTGTATATTACAGCATGGGGGCAGATGCTGTAATATACACATCTGCCCCCAAACTGCAAGAATATACACATCTGCCACACAACTACTTTTAGCTGATCTCCTTGCATTGCAACTCTGCATTAGCCACTGGTAAATGTGGTGGGGGCAGTATGGGGGGCAGATGTGTATATTCTTGCAGTATGGGGGCAGATGTGTATATTATTGCAGTATGGGGGCAGATGTGTATATTACAGCATCTGCCCCCATGCTGTAATATACACATCTGCCCCCATGCTGTAATGTACACATCTGACCCCATGCTGTAATATACACATCTGCCCCCATACTGCAAGAATATACACATCTGCCCCCATACTGCAAGAATATACACATCTGCCCCCATACTGCCCCCACCACATTTACCAGTGGCTAATGCAGAGTTGCAATGCAAGGAGATCAGCTAAAAGTAGTTGTATCTGTATGTGCGTTAATTAATCGAAATTAGTCGATTAATCGATTAAAAAAAAAAAAATGATTAATCGAACACAAAAATTTTAATCAGTCACAGCCCTACTTTTTAGCCTATTTAGTCCAAGTTTGTGTATATAGTAGTGAAACCACGGGGCTTTTTTTTTGCAAATACTGACTTATGTGACCACACCTGCACCTTGCATTACATTTGGTGGCCAATAGCGAGTGGAGAGAAAGTGGGAGGGGCTGTGCCAAATTATCTGTCTTCTAGTAGGAAGTAAGTATTTGCTTAACTTGAGGTTTGGGCTCTCCTGACAAGAACTGATAATACAAGTTCTATAAAGTCTAGCTGTCATATTTTTAGTGCTCAATCACAATACTTTAATGTTTCCTTCAATTAGATGAACAAAAGGTGACTGCTGATTATGTGGCCTAAAGCAGCTTTTTAAATGCATGCTGAAGATAGTCCAGCAGCTTTATCACAACCGATCAGGATGGGAAAAAGTATATATTTTGCTAGTCTTTTTGTTACAGAAGTATTTGATCTGATACCTAAATCTGGTGCAAAACTCACAGCTGAAAGGCTTTATATGTAAAACCTAATTTAATTAGTGACAAGCAGAGGTGGCTCTAGGCTTCATGAGGCCTAATGCCGCGTACACACCATCACTTTATGTGATGGAAAAAAAACGACATTTTCTGTGAAGTAAAAAACAACGTTTTTGAAACTTCAATTTTCAAAAACGACGTTGCCTACACACCATCGTTTTTTCACAATGCTCTAGCAAAGCGAGGTTACGTTCACCACTTTTTTCCATTGAAGCTCGCTTCATTACTAGCTTCTGGGCATGCGCAGGTTTAAAAACGTTGTTTTAAACGTCGTTTTGTGCTACACACGGTCAATTTTTGTGAAACAAAAAACGACGTTTTGAAAAACGACACATAGAATTGAAGCATGCTTCAATTTTTTTTTGTCGTTTTTCACAAGACACACGGTCATTTAAATTGCCGTTTTTAAAAATTTTGTTTTTTTTCATCACATAAAGTGATGGTGTGTACGCGGCATTAGGCAAATCTTAGACATGAGGCCCCACTCACTCCCATAAAAGGGAAAAATAATTCAAGTGAAAAAAATGAACTGTATAAATTGCATCTATTAAAAGGGGTTGTAATACCTCAAGGAGCCGGGGGAGGGGAGTACATGGAGCTATACCGGGTGACCCTGAAACCTCGGGCAGTACTCAAGTGGTCAGTCCACAGGCAGGACAAAACTAGTTGCAGGCAGAGAGACAGCCCTGGGGACACCGACTGGGGGACATTCCCTCCCACTCTCACACACGTCAGGCAAATTAGGCGGCCGCAAGGCCCCTGGTAGTGCGAGGCCTAAGGCGACCGCCTAATTTGCCTAATTAGAGAGCCGCCTCTGGTGACAAGTAAGCAGGGATGCTGGCACTGCTGGGTCATTAGGTCCTCCCCTTTGTGAATATTATAACATCATCCCCATTATAAACTTTTACATTAAAATGTATTACCTAGAAATAGAGAAATATATGCCAGAGCAGGAAATGATAAGGCATTGTTAAATAACACATACAGCATTTATCTGCATATACCACGCACAGGTGTATAACACGCACCTTAATTTTAAGAGGGAATTTACGGATTTTTTTTTTTTTTTAAATAAAGAACTTTGAAGCAAAATAAAGGTCAGTGCCCATCAATAGAGTCTGATCAATGCCCATCTGCAGCCTCAAAATTGTCCATTAACCACTTAAGGACCGGACCAATATGCTGCTACATGACCCAAGGGGTTTTTACAATTCGGCACTGCGTCGCTTTAACAGACAATTGCGCGGTTGTGCGACGTGGCTCCCAAACAAAATTGGCCTTTTGTCCTTTTTTCCCCACAAATAGAGCTTTCTTTTGGTGGTATTTGATCACCTTTGCGGTTTTTATTTTTTGTGCTATAAACAAAAATACAGCGACAATTTTGAAAAAAATTCAATATTTTTTACTTTTTGCTTTTTTTGTTTTATTGCATTTTTATTAATTTCTTTTTTTTTTTTACTACTAATGGCGGCGATCAGCGATTTTTTTCGTGACTGCGACATTATGGTGGACACTTCGGACAATTTTGACACATTTTTGGGACCATTGTCATTTTCACAGCAAAAAATGCATTTAAATTGCATTCTTTATTGTGAAAATGACAGTTGCAGTTTGGGAGTTAACCACAGGGGGCACTGTAGGATTTAGTGTTCACTTAGTGTGTGTTTACAACTGTAGGGGGTGTGGCTGTAGGAATGACGTCATCGATCGAGTCTCCCCTATAAAAGGGATCACTCGATCGATGCGCCGCCATAGTGAAGCACGGGGAAGCCGTGTTTACATACGGCTCTCCCCGTTGTTCAGCTCCGGGGAGCGATCGCGACGGAGCGGCTATAAACAAATAGCCGCGCTGTCGTCCCGGATCGCTCCCCGAGGGAACCCGACCGCCGCATGTAGCGGTGGGGGTCCCGATCGGACCCCCGACCCACGTCTAGGCAGGCACGTACAGGTACGCCAATGTGCCTGTACATGCCATTCTGCCGACGTATATGTACATGCGGCGGTCGGGAAGTGGTTAATGCAGCTTGATCAATGGCCGTCTGCAGCCTCACCATTGCCCATCAATGCAGCTTAATCAATGCCCATCTGTAGCCTCAGAATTGCCCATCAATGCAGCTTGATTAATGCCCATCTGCAGGCTGCCCATTGCCATGAATGCAGCAAATGGCCATCTCAGGGAGGGGGGCGGGACGAGCGCTGTCAGATTACATACAGCGAGAATCTCCTGTTTACTCAGCGGCCTCTTTAATACAAAGTCCGCCTCCTCTATGATAGACAGAACACTGGTCCAATGCCGGCCCAAGAGACAGGACTTTCTATTACAGAGGCCGCAGAGTAAACAAGAGATTCCCGCTGTATGTAATCTGACGACGCTCGTCCGCCCCCCTCCCAGTTCTCTGCGAGGCAGCCCAAATTGCAGTATCACAGCATCACAGTACCACAAACTATTTGCAACCAATTTGCAGGGTGAATTTATTTACGCCAATAAATACAGTATATAATGTTGAATTTTACAATTTTTACAAGGTGAACACATGTGTCTTACATTCAAATAGCCTTGGAGATGCGAAAATATGTCATTAGGACATTGGAACATTTTCTCATGATTTATTTATAAATATGAGTCCTAATAGTCTGTTTGCACAATACAAATCATTACTTGTTTGTCACAGTGATTTTAACGAGGCAGACAACCCCATAACAGGTACTTTTATGACAACTTAGCAGAGCTTTTTTTCTCAGAAAATAGGTGCAGGAACTCAACCACGACCCCGTTCAGATTTCACAAACAGTACAAGGGTCTTAAAGGGGTATTAAATACGAGGACATACAGAGTGCAGAGTTCAGAGGAGCTGTCAGTTGTAAACACAGAAACCACACTTCTGTGTTTACAAGTGAATGTGGTCAGCAGGCGCCAAAGGGTCTGAGCCAGAGGTGGTGGAACTGAGTTCCCCCAAGTTCCCCCTAAAAAAAAAGCCCTGCAACTTAGTAGTGACTTTTAAAGCCCAATGCCAACCTTAAAGCGGGGGTTCACCCTATTAAAAAAAAAAAAAAAAATGTTTATTCTAGCATTACATTCGGCATCGTAGCGCGAGCTACAGTATGCCGGTCTTACATTTTTTATCCCCGTACTCACTGTGCTATTCCACATTGAAGATTCCGGGGAATGGGCGTTCCTATGGTGAGAGAAGGTGATTGACGGCCGGCCCTGGCACGTCACGCTTCTCCGGAAATAGCCGAAATAGGCTTGGCTCTTCACGGCGACTGTGCATAGCCTGTGCGCAGGCGCCGTGAAGAGCCGAGACCTACTCCGGCTGTCTTCGGGGAGCGTGACGTGCCAGAGCCGGCCGTCAATCATCCTCCCTCTCCATAGGCACGCCCATTCCCCGCGGGAGTCGGAATCTTCAATGTGCAATAGCACAGTGAGTACGGGGATAAAAAATGTAAGACCGGCATACTGTAGCTCGCGCTACGATGCCGAATGTAATGCTAGAATGATGTTAAGGAGGGTGAACCACCGCTTTAACTAGTTTTTAATATTATGAAGAAGGATTGGAACTGGGGTCCCAAAGCTCTATATCTCATTGACCCCTTTATGAATTTTCAGATTGTTCATCAATCTCCAAGCATTTATTATATAAAAATAATTTAATACATACTAATAGTCAAGGCATTTTTTCTCAGAGAATAGGTGCAGGAACTCCGACCTTCACCCTTCACGTTTGTGCTCCATACCAGCCCCTAAACATCGTTCCTTGGTTCCACCTCCACCCATTTTAGAGAATACCAAGTATCATTTTTGTGATTTGCACCGAATTTGTTAATGATAACAAAAAAAGACAGTAAAATAGATCCCCTGCAGTGAGCAACAATAGACCCTACCCCAGCAACAGTAGATCCCCCCCAGCAATAATAGACCTCACCCCCAGCAATAAAAGACCCCCCCGACAACAAAATACCACCCCAGCAACAATAGACCTCCAGAAGCAACATCAGATGTCTCAACAGACTGCATCAATAGACCCTTCAGAAGGCAGCAACAATAGACCTCTCCCTTAACAGTAGATCCCTCCCAGCAACAATTGCTCCCCCCTAGAAAAATAAGACCCCCCTACTAGCAACAATAGACCTACCCAGCAACAAGAGACCTCCACGCAAAAATAGATTCCCACCAGTGACACTAGATCTTCCAGCAGCAAGCATCAATAGACCCTCCAGTACACCCCAGCACTCCTTGCCATTACATACATTCATTGTTCGAGGTGCCGGAACTGTGTTCCCCCATATTCCTGCTGAAAAAAAACCCTGCTAATAGTAACCATAAATATATAATACTACTATGAATATTAATAATCTTGTGAATATTTTCCATATTGCCTCTTGATATCAGCAGCCATTATGGTTGTTACAATGGTAGGTTTTTTGTTAATGCACCGCAACCCATTCTATGGCACCACCAGAATAACTATGAAGCCCTGTACACGCGATCGGTTTGTCCAATGAAAACAGACCTGTTTTCATCGGACGAACCGATCCTGTGTGGGCCCCATCAGTTTGTTTTCCATCGGTGAAAAAAAATAGAACATGTTTTAAATTTTTCCTATGGATAAAAAACCGATAGAAAAATCTGATCGTCTGTTTGGAACTCCATCGGTCAAAAATCCACGCATGCTCAGAATCAAGTCGACGCATGCTTGGAAGCATTGAACTTCATTTTTTTTCGGCTTGTCGTAGAGTTGTACGTCACAGCGTTTGGACATGATCAGATTTTTGACTGATGGTGTGTAGGCAAGACTGATGAAAGTCAGCTTCATCGGATATCCGACAAAAAAATCCATTGGATAAGATTCCATCAGATATCCGATCGTGTGTACGAGGCTTTAGTGTACTCAACATATTGTAAGTTGGGTGTACTTGGGTGAACACTGGCAAAGGAGGCCAGAAGCAACACACAGTCCAAACAAGGGCAACACTGTCTTTTGCAAGCCACCTCACTTTTAGGACTAGGGACTGGCATGGAGCTCTACAGAGACCTCAAACAATTAATTGGCTTTCCATTATTTATCAACCACCAACTGACATTTACTAACCTCCAACCATTTTATTGATCCCATGGATTGTCCTATCAATCTATCAATCTTCTATTCTAGTACCCATTTTTATTGAGGCAATTCACCGAAACGGGAATAGGAGGATCTTCCAATGTAGACACTTGTTTGAAATGTCCAAAATGGTATTTCCCTAACTTTGAAGAGATTTCCTCTAATTTTCCATTTTGTCTACAGAACAGAAAGTAAAGACAAAGCTCCCAGTGGGACATAGATACCAAAAAACCCTACAGACTACAAGCTTACTGGGCAGATGAGGGGGAATTTCCCCGAAATGCATTCCTAGCAACCTGCACATAGCTGACTTAGAGAAGGAGGCAGAGATCCTAACAGTACCAGATGGACCTCTGACTGAAAGAAACATGGACACATTGGAAAACAGTAGACATGTGCACACTGAAATATTTTGTTTCGAAATTTTGTTTTCGTCCGCAAAATACATTTATTTAGTTACTCCCGAAATTAGTTTTTATTTATTTTGTTTCGTTAAAAAATGCATTCGTCCGAAAATCCGACTTAATTAACCACTTCCCGCCCGGTCAATAGTAAATTGACATCCAGGAAGTGGTTTTGTGATCCTGACTGGATGTCTATTGACGTCCTGCAGGATAACAGCTGCCCCGCGCCCGGAGGGGGCGCGCATCGTGGCGATCGGTGGTGTGGTGTGTCAGTCTGACACACTGCTACACCGATATTGGTAAAGAGCCTCTAATCACAGCTGATCACAATGTAAACAGGAAGAGCCGCTGATCGGCTTTTTCTCACTCGCGTCTGACAGACGTGAGTAGAGGAGAGCCAATCGGCTGATCTCCTGACAGGGGGGTATGTGCTAATAGTTTATCTGCGCAGCCCCCCTTCGGATCACCACACAGGACCGCCAGCATGTCGCCCAGGACCACCAGGGATTGGCATCCAGACTGGACCACCAGGTATGCCCCCTAGACCACCAGGGAATGCCAATCTGTGCCAAAGCAGCTGCCAATCAATGCCCAGGCAGCTGCCGGCCAGTGCCCACCCAAAATCCCTGCCAGTGCCACCAGGGATACCCATCAGTGCTGCATATCAGTGCCGCATGTCAGTGCCCATTAATGCCCTTCAGTACCATGTATCGATGCCTATCAGTGCCCATCAGTGCCCAGAAGTGCCGCCTATCAATGCCACCCATTAGTACCCACCATTGCAGCCTTTCAGTGCCTATCAGTGTCACCAATTAGTGCCCACCAGTGCCACCCATGATTGCCCATCAGTGCCGCCTATCAATGCCCATCAGTGCTGCATATCAGTGCCACCCAACAGTGCCACCTACCAGTGCCCTTCAGTGCCGCATATCAGTGCCCATCGTCAGTGCCTGTCAGTGCCACCTCATTGGCGCCACCTCATCGGTGCTGCCTTATCAGTGCCCGTCAGTGCAGCCTTATCAGTGCCCATCAGTGTAGGAGAAAACTTACTTATTTACAAAATTTTATAACAGAAAAAAAGAAAAACTTAATTTTTTTTCAAAATTTTCGGTATTTTTTATTTGTATAGCAAAAATTAAAAACCCCAGAGGTGATCAAATACCACCAAAAAAAGCTCTATTTGTGGGAACAAAATGATAAAAATTCTGTTTGGGTACAGTGTAGCATGACCTTGCAATTGTCATTCTATAGCGACAGCGCATAAAGTTGAAAATTAGCTTGGGCAGGAAGGGGCGTAAGTGCATTGTATGGAGTGGTTAAGGTCGAATCTGTCATTGAAGGCTTATGGTGTCTGTCTATTGTTCTAAGAAAATTCGATGAAGCAGCTAAACTGTACGACGCCGCAATCGTACATTTCCGGTCGAATGTTCCACCTACAAGCTATAGTAGAATTCTAATGTTGTATGACACTAGTAATAATTATATTTATAAATTATTATTACTAGTCAACCAACATTCAAATTCTTCTATAGCCTATGGGCCGAGCATTTGACCGGAAATGTACGATTGCGGCGTCGTACAGTTTAGCTGCTTGTCGAATCTTGTTAGAACTTTCGACAGACACCATAAGCCTTCAATGACAGATTTAACGTTTGTATGTTTTCCGCTGCTTCGTCGAATCTTCATCGTTCATGTCGAATGGTCTACGCCAACACTGTCTCTAAAATGTCGAATCTTTTCTCTCTATGTCTAATCTTTCCTCTCTATGTAGAATAATCTTGGACTAATAGAGTTAAAGTGGTTGTAAACCCTCGTAGCCAACTTTATCTTAAAAACTAGCCCATAACACAGGCAGCTGATTGCTGCCTGTGAAAGCGTACTCACCTCTGTATTTAGCTCTAAAATCGTATTTTTCGTTTTAATGACGTCACTGCGCTTGCGCACTTTTTGCCCTCAAAACCGGCATTTAAAATTTGCCGGTTTTTCATTTTAATTGATTCCGGAATTGACACTGAGCAAACTTCCCCTCTTGCGTTCTTTCATTCCTTTTCTTCTTCCTGATACTCCCCTGTGTGACTGAACAAGACGTCACAAAGGGGAGTGAAACAACACAGCAGCCGCAGACTGAGGAACGAGATTGAGGCTTGGTTTAAGGAACAACGGCGCATGCACAAGATTTTGAACAGGGAATCTGTAAGGGCGGAAGTGACAACAGATAAGGAATCACTAAACAGCACAAACAATGGCACTTTCAATACCCAGAAATAGAATTAGAACAGGAGAAAAAAAGGTATTTGCAGCCCTCGTTTTTGCTAATTTTACATGTACTATGCAATGCGGTGAGCTTGTGTAACATATTAATTGATAAAGAGAAATAATCGGCGGGGGTTTACTTCCTCTTTAAGGTTAGGCACATTCGACCGCAGATTCGATAGACACAGACTGCTATTGTCAGCGTCATGTCGAATCTCCTATCCATATCAAATTGTTGTAGCAACGAAAACGAAAATAAAGCATTTTTTATGTTGGATCTTTCGGATTTCGGATCCTGCGCGTTCGTTTTTGTTTGTTAAAACAAAAACGAAAATACCCAAAATTCGGACGAAAATGTATTCGGACGAAAACTAATGCAAATGTCTAGAAAACAGACAAAAAACTGACTTTCCTGTGCTCCTGTTAAATACTGTACTCCCAACTGAGGACAGGACACAGAACAGCTCTCAGACCTAAAGAGACCCTGTCACCAGACAAAGGTGTTCACACATTCAACCTTTTTTTATTAAAAAGATTTGTTTTGGTCATAAATATATTAGCATTTTTTAGGGATTTGGAAAGTTCTGTGAATTTTGGAATCCTTCTCTGTTCCACCTCCTCCCTCCTCCTATTGTATTGCAGTATGTGTGCCATCAATTGTTGCCACTGTGCCATCAATTGTCGCTACTGTTCCATCAAACGTAGCCACTGTGCCATACCATCAAATGCAGCCACTGTGCCATGCCATCAAACACAGCTACTGTGCCATGCCATCAAACAGCCACTGTGCCATCAATTGTCGCCACTGTGCCATCAAACGCAGGCACTGTGCCATGCCATCAAACGCAGCCACTGTGCCATGCCATCAAATGCAGCCACTGTGCCATGCCATTAAACGCAGCCACTGTGCCATCAATTGTCGCCACTGTGCCCATCAATTGTCACCATTGTGCCCATCAATTGTTGCCACTGTGCCCATCAATTGTCACCACTGTGCCCATCAATTGCCGCCAATTTTCCCCCTCAAAAACTGCCAGATTGCTTCCCTCCTTTCCCCCGGCACTTACCTTTCTCGGGTCAGCTATCCTCCCTCCGCGCTCTCTCGATGTCTTCGCCCGAGTCCCGCCATCAATGTCTCTTCAGCCAATAAGGTTACCGGTAACCAGATCCGGTGAACCTGATTGGCTGAGGCGAGTGTCAGTGTTAACCAGGGAACGCACACCCCCTGCATCCCCTGGTTAACTATTTGGTAGGGTTGTCCCGATACCACTTTTTTAGGACCGAGTACAAGTACCGATACTTTTTTTCAAGTAGTCGCCGATACCGAATACCGATACTTTTTTTAAATGTGTCCCCAAATGCAGCCATGTCCCCCCCATATGCAGCCATGTCCCTCACATATGCAGCCATGTCCCTCTAGCCATGTCCCTCACATATGCAGCCATGTCCCTCTAGCCATGTCCCTCACATATGCAGCCATGTCCCTCACATATGCAGCCATGTCCCTCACATATGCAGCCATGTCCCTCTAGCCATGTCCCTCACATATGCAGCCATGTCCCTCTAGCCATGTCCCTCTAGCCATGTCCCTCACATATGCAGCAATGTCCCTCTAGCCATGTCCCTCACATATGCAGCAATGTCCCTCTAGCCATGTCCCTCACATATGCAGCAATGTCCCTCTAGCCATGTCCCTCACATATGCAGCCATGTCCCTCACATATGCAGCAATGTCCCTCTAGCCATGTCCCTCACATATGCAGCAATGTCCCTCTAGCCATGTCCCTTGATGTGGCGGTGCGATGCAGCGGCGGGGGGGAAAGGGGGGGGAAAGTATTCTATTTAGGTATCGGGGGTATTTGCGCGAGTATGAGTACTCCCGCAAATACTCGGTATCGGTACCGATACCGATACTGGTATCGGTATCTGGACAACCCTACTATTTGGAAGCCGCTTAGAGCTAATAGGCTGTAATCGGGAAGCCTATCAGAGCCGCTGGCTCTGATAGGCACTTTCAAAGACCAACAAACTAATGTTATTCAGATGGCAGGTGCTCACCAGGGGGGGGCCATCTGAATAGTGTGCGGCAGCCGCGCCGCGACAATACATAGAGATTCATGCAATGCATGAATCTCTATGTATTGTAGACTTGAGTGACGACGCAAGGGAGAGAGGGGGAGGCTCTCCTGTGCCCACTATGGACGCACTGCCGCTGCTCCTTGCCAACATAGGAACTGTTTTTTTTTCTTTGTACAGTTTTTTCCTCTCATGTTCTAGTCCTGCTGTACAGGGACTGCAAGGGGCTGATACCAGGTCATAAAATAATGTATTTACACTGCTTGCATTTAAAGAAATACATAATCAAAATATAACTTTCAAGCAAAATTCCAGTAATACTAAGGGCCCTTTCACACGTACGGACCATATGTCTGCATTTTCATCTGTCCGTTGTGGATGAAAACGGGACATACATGGGTCCCTATGTGATCACGGATGTCAGCGGATGACCATCCGATGACACCCGTAATTTGTCCACCTCCGCAAAGATACGCATTTTCGGACGGAAGAAAACCCTATTTTTCTTCCGTCTGCCGGATCGGATCGGATGAACACGGACATGCGGTCCGTGTTCATCCGATTCCCCATAGGGGGGAGCGGAGGAAAGACAGGGTGGTCCCTGCACAGTGTGCAGGGACCGCCCTGTCAGCTGCCAGCTCAGCTGGGATTTTACGGAGGATCCCCGCTGAGCTGTACGGACACACGGAGGCGGATCATTACTGATCCGCCCTGTGTGAAAGGGCCCTAAGTTTAAAACTGCTCCCACCAAGCTTGTAACACCTATACTAACTACCTTGTAAAAGAAAGATGCAAATACTTACCTAGAAAAAGAGAGAGTTTGGTTAGGGGGACTTTAAATTAGGCCAATCACTATGTAGAGTAAGCATGTGGGATATAAAACACAGTATTGCTTATATGGGTTTCAACAAAAAAGGGGGGAGTTTGTTAGAGACTTTGAATGAGAGATGTATACCAAAAAGCAGTCTTAGCAAAGTGCATTTTAATATGTCTTGTGAGATCATGTACAGCATATTGAATGACAGAAAAATGCATACACAAAGCACCATGGCGTCAATACACCAAGCACCATGGCGTCAATATGTATGTCAATATGTATATGTGGTTTTTAGCATGCTCTGCGTTTATGCGATTTTGTGTATGCATTTTTCTGTCATTCAATATGCTGTACATGATCTCACAAGACATATTAAAATGCACTTTGCTAAGACTGCTTTTTGGTATACATCTCTCATTCAAAGTCTCTAACAAACTCTCCCTTTTTTGTTGGAACCCATATAAGCAATACTGTGTGTTATATCCCACATCCTTACTCTACATGGCGATTGGCCTCATTTAAAGTCCCCCTGACCAAACTCTCTCTTTTACTGTCCAAATTTGGGGTGGAGGCCCAGCTGTTGCAAAACTACATGTCCCATCAAGCCTCTGCCTCTGGGTGTCATGCTTGTGGCTGTCAGTCTTGCTATGCCTCATGGGACTTGTAGTTCTGCAACAGCTTGAGGTCCACTAATTACATATTCCTGCTTTTTGTCATTGACCCTTCTTGGAGGCAAGAACACCTTTGCCTGGACTGTGTCCATAACTAGACCTAAGTATTCCAGACTGGATTCAAAGCCAACTTCTCTACATTTATGATCCAGCCGAGGTGTTCCAGGAATTGAACTGAAAAGGCTACATTCCGCATCAAAACCTGCAATGACTGATCCCTGAGTACAAGATCATCTAGGTAGCCTGAAATCAAGATCCCCCAAGACCTTAGAAGACCCAGCACTGGTTCCGGGACCTTTGTGAAAACTTGGGGTGTGGTTTGCGAGAGCAAGGGGCAGAGCCACAAACTGAAAGTGCTGCTCTTCTATCGCAAAGCGCAAAAGCCTTTGATGAGGCTGAAAAATTGTCAGGTATGCATCCCTGATGTCTATGGATGCCAGGAAATCTCCTACTTGGAGAGAGGTCACCACAGAGTGGAATGATTCCATCCGAAAGGGCCACACTGAAAGATAATGGTTCAATGCCTTTAGATCCGAGATTGGTCTTATGTCCCCATTTGGTTTTGGAATCGTAAACAGGTAAAAATAAAACCCTGTACCTCTTTTGGGAACCCGGGATCTCCATAATCACACCTTGCTGCTTTAAGAAACCTAGTGTCTGCAATAATAAGCCCTTTTCCAAAGGGTCCGTGCTAACGTTGGACCTTAAAAATCTGTGAAGATGACCCACTTGTCTTGAACCAACGTTTCCCAAACTCCTGCAAACTGCAGCAACCTTTCCCCCACCCACACGAGTGGGGGTGTCCCTTCACAAGGAAAGTTTGGTGCAAGTATTAGAGGATTTTTAGACCCAGGGCTCCCAGATTCCGATAAGCCTCCCGCCCGCATACCCCGACAACCAACGGCCAGGGTTGTCGTGAAGGGGCCCTGTCCTCATCAACATGGGGACAGGGTGCTCTGAGGTGGGGGGGCCGCAGTGCGCCCCCCTGCCCCAGAGCACCCAACCCCCCCATGTTGAGGGCATGCAGCCTGGTACGGCTCAGGAGGGGGGGGCGCTCGCTCGTCCCCACTCCCTTCCTGGCTGGCCGGGTAGCGTGCTTTGGATACGGGTCTGGTATGGATTGTAGGGGGACCCCCTACGCCGTTTTTTTCGGCGTAGGGGGGCTCTCCTTACAACCCATAACAGACCTAAGGGCCCGGTATGCTCCTGAGGGGGAACCCATGCCGGATTTTTATTTAAAATCCGGCGGGGACTTCCCCCTCAGAATTCATAACAAACGCCGCACACATGTAGAATTGGCGGGAATCCAAGTCGGATCTCCCGTCGCTTCTATGACGGCTCTGTCTCCATCGCGGCAAGCCAGCTCGGCGCTGGCTCCCGCGATGGGGCTCGTAGGTGGTCAATCTCGCCGAGAAAGGGAGCGAGATTGACACAATATCGAGTTCACCTACTGTAGATCTGGGTTTCATGTATTCTACATCTGTGTTATTAGATTATGACCACATCATTTTTTAATTAGATGAATGTCTAGGTTATAAGATATCTGTAACAGAGTAGATATATAGTATAGTATAGATTTATATATTTTTTATTATATTAATGCAGAGTTTTGTGGGGAGTTCTTTTTTAAGGTTTTTTTTTCTATTACTATTCATATATTTTTATGTTTGCATATGGGTTTAGAGTATGTAGTTTTATTTGATATATGATATTTTAGCTATTTATTTCTCTATAGAGAAGTTGATATATTAGAGCACTGATCTGATACAATATAATATTTGAGCTTGTAATTATAGTCTCCATGATGATGTGCCAGTGCAAATATGGGGGACTTTGATGGCAAATGGACTTTTATTGGTTTAGTCATAATGATTTTTTATATATTGCGCATTGATTGGCACTTTATTCGATAGTTGTGCTGTTCCCCTTATAGTTATTTGTACATTGCATTCTTAATTTTTATTTCTCCATGTTTGTTTTCATGCATTTCTTTCACTGCTGCCATCTGCTGGCCAGAATTTGCATGCCACACGTCCCTGTTCTTGTTAGTAAAGTTTTTTGTATTCAGAGGCGTGGACTCTTGCTGGGCAGGTCTCTTCACTGGGAGCAGCCATTTTCAGTATCTCCTCATGGCTGTGTGACTAGACACTCCACATTTTTGGGCTCGAGAGAAGGCATCAGTTTTTGACCACGCAGAAGTCAGCAGAAGTCAGCAGTAGTTAGCAGCAGCTCAGCAGCAGCTCTGCAGCCACAGCAGCTAGCCTCAGGACATATTCTAACAAGTCAGCATTTATACCACTACTACAGAACAGTATTGTATCACCGTTTGTTGTCTTATCTGGATTGAATAAACCCACGCTGATTTCATCTTCATGTCTGAGTCTGGATCCATCTAACCTGAACATCTGCCGGTCCTGTCTGCCCCACTGCTTGGATACGAAGGTAAGAAGTCACACAGCTATTATCAGTTATACCTTCAATCGCCTTCATGTGGGAACAGAACAGTCAAAAACTGCCTTAATGTCCACACCCCAGTCACAGATTCCCTCAGAGTTACCACACTAAGGAATCGCCCTGCAACAGGCCTATCTGCAGCGAATCTGCCCAGCTACAATGCATGTTCCACAAGTCTAAGGGCAAGCACCGCATGTCCACAGTATCTTTACTGTTGCCTGAAAGCCCTCCACAACTCATCAAGCCGTTTCCTATACCCCATATCAATCTTTGCTCGCATAGCAGAACTGTTAACGCACACGGGGTCCCTCTCTAACCTAAACCCCCGCAAATCACTTAAAACACCTGAGGAACCTTGCCAGAGTGCCCCAGCGCAGCCGCACTGCAATTTTCAGCCCCCAATTCAAAAGTTTATTTTCTTAAAGAGACAGCGCACCTTAAATCAAAATGGACAAAAAGGACCTTGCACAGTTCCCCAGTGATGAAACAGAGCTAATGCAGCCTGATACTGATCACCAAGAAGCACAGGAAGCAGAACCCACACTTCCAGCAGACCAAGTCGTGCGACCAAGACGCTCCCTCAAACCGACAATAAAGGTCAGGGAAAACTATCAAACCACAAAAGATGAGCTATGCGATAACCTGGAAGAGCTATGGGAGCGAGTTTCCTCCCTCATGTCAGGACTTAAATCCTCTGGTGATACCTCAAGCTTACAAGTTGGCATCAGGCGGCTGAACACAGCTCATGAAGGATACAAGAGACTGTTCACAAGGTATATAACCTTTCTAAAAAACGTTAATAATGATGAAGCCCTTTCAGAACTGAGCAAGGCAGAATCTATAGACATTCAAAGAGACACCATGGTGCTGCTTGCTAAAGATAAAGCGGAACTCCGCATCTCCCATTTGCAAGAAACTAGATCACACAGATCAAATTCATCCAAACATTCCTCTCGGTCATACAGATCATCGTGCTCAAGAAGCTCAACCCTAAGCGACAGACTACTAGAGGCCCGCATAAATGCAGAGCAATCCAAAGCCAGACGTTCCTTCACTGAAAAAGAAGCTCTGGCAAAAGCAGAAGCAGAGGCCAAGAGGGCAGAAGCAGAGGCCAAGAGGGCAGACGCAGAAGCAGAGGCTCGAATAAAGATTCTTGAATCAGAGATGGAAGAGGAAGTTGCATTAGCTAAAGTAAGACTACTTGAGCAAGCATTAAGCCAAGGTCTTGATCCAGTCTGCTCGCTACCACAGGAGGTAGAAGATTCAGCTGACCGCACCAGCGACTATGTACTGAAACAATTATCTGCATCAACCCCAGTATGCAGTACTGTCCAAGCCGACAACGCCGAAACCTCAAAGTCATCTCCACCTACAGTGCCATTTACAGCACCCGAGCAACCTGATGGTGTTCACCCAGATGTGCCTTCTCAAGGACAGTTATTACAAAACTACAAAAAGGGTCATCAGGCGTTTCCTGGCCTACCTCCACAGCTCAAGCAGCAGTCCTCACGATCTACAGAGACTAGATCACAGCTCAACCCTGCAGCAGCATCATTCTACCTGGATGCATCTCACCCTTTCACGCCGCAAAGCCTACACGCCCCGGCGGCACCACAGGTTGTCGTGGCAACAAGCAGTGAGAAATCAGATATGTCTGAGTTGGCCAGGATTATGGCGATCAGAGAGCTAATTAACACAAGTCTCTCAAAATTTGATGACCGTGCAGAGAGCTACAGAGCTTGGAAGGCAACTTTCAAGGCCACCATTGCCAACCTCAAACTAGACGCAGAGAAGGAGCTCAACCTCATGATCTCATGGCTGGGTCCAAGCTCCACAAATCGCATCAAGAGCCTCAGAACTGTCTATGTGGGACAAGCAGAAGCAGGTC
Organism: Rana temporaria; assembly: GCF_905171775.1. NCBI lineage: Eukaryota > Metazoa > Chordata > Amphibia > Anura > Ranidae > Rana > Rana temporaria. Next base: position 61,834,628 of record NC_053501.1, read on the forward strand.
TCGCTGCCGCCTGGCAGAGACTCGAACGTACCTTCGGCAGTGCAGAAGCAATAGAGAAGGCCCTATTTAAGAGATTGCAGAACATTCCAAAGATCAATCTTAAGGACGTCCATAAGCTTCAGGATTTGAGTGACCTGCTCATGGAACTAGAGCTTGCCAAAAGAGACCCTCGTCTGATCGGGCTATGCTACCTGGATACCGCCCATGGAGTGAACCCAATTGTCGTGAAACTACCATACAGTCTGCAAGAAAAGTGGGCGGCATCAGTCTCAAGGTACAAAAGGGTGCATGACATCACCTTTCCCCCATTTATTCATTTCTGCAGATTCATTGAAGAACAGTCCCAGATGAGGAATGACCCCAGCCTCGATTTCCTGGAGTTCAACACTACAGCTCCAGCGACACCATCACCAAGGTATGAGAGTGCCATGCATAAACACAGAGACTTTAAGAGCAGCGTGAGTGTTAGAAAGACTAACCTACCATCTTATGCAGCACCCACGGGTAAACAGTACAATACCTCATCAGGAGACAAGTCCTTCAATCGTGAATGTCCCATTCATAAAAAACCACACTCACTGAACAAATGCAGAGGGTTTAGATCCAAACCCATACAGGAGCGCAAGAAGTTCCTCAGCGAGCTTGGGGTATGTTTCAGATGCTGCGCTTCATTGGAGCACATGGCTAAGGACTGTAAATCCATCATCAAGTGTGAGGAGTGTCATAGTGAAAGACATGCCTCGGCTATGCACCCAGTTCCACTGCCCAGAGACTCACCAGCTGCCGTCGCCACCAGTCCCGCTCCAAGTCATGGCGGGGAGCCCCAGAACCACGCTAACGCAGCCGCCGCTGTTTCCTGCTCATGTTTGGAAGTATGTGGCGAGGGCCAGGGTGAGAAATGTTGTGCCCGAATATGCCTAATCAAGGTCTATCCAGAGGGACTACCAGAAAAGGCAGTAAAAATGTATGCCATCATCGATGACCAAAGCAACCGGTCCCTAGCAGGACCTAAATTCTTTGAAGCCTTTGGGATAAAGGGACCATCAGAACCCTACATCTTAAACACCTGCTCAGGCCGCATTGAGACTAGCGGCAGGAGGGCGCAAGGATTCATTGCTTCCCCCATCAGTGGGAATACCGAAATACCCCTACCAACACTGATTGAATGCGATCAAATACCCAACCATAGGGATGAGATTCCTACCCCAGAAGCTGCGTTTCACCAACCGCACCTAAGGCACCTAGCCAACGTTATCCCACCTATGGACAACAATGCTGAGATTCTACTCCTGCTTGGCAGAGACAATCTAAGGGTGCACAAGGTGCGCCAACAGTGTAATGGTCCCGACTACGCACCATATGCCCAGAGGCTGGACCTGGGATGGGTAGTCATAGGAAACGTATGCCTGGATCAACCAGAAATCGACTCCTTCAAAACGTACGTGCGTGGAGACGGACGCACAACTTGCATTAAGCCGTGTCCTCATCACTACGAAGTGAAGGAGAAGTCTCCAGACCCCGTACAACCACCTGACATCATTTCTCCCCTCTTTGCTGACGACTTGGGGAGATCAGTCTTTCGCGCAACCAAGGATGACGATAAGGTAGCCTTATCGGTAGAAGACAGAGAGTTTTTTAAAGACGAAACCAATCACTGCGTTTCTCCATTACCCTACGGAACCACCAGGGTAAGACTCCCAGACAATCAGGAGCAAGCGCCATCCAGATCTAACTCTCTTCAGCGCACCATGGACAGCAAGTCTGAGACGAGAGAACACATTGTCATACCATCTGAACTTAATCCAGCAGATCACGCCACCAGGCCTATGTCTGTGGGTTCCTTTGCTAAATCTACTTGGCTTACAGGCCCAGAATTTCTGCTAGGACGGGCAGACAAATGTGAACAGGAAGTTTACAGCATCCAGGATCCGGATAATGATCCAGAAATCCGCGCCGAAGTTAGCGCATTAGTCACTGAAACAAAGCAGACCTCCAGGCTTGACTGTCATCGTTTTGAACATTTCTCCAGTTGGATGAGACTTGTCAGAACCATTGCAAGGTTAGTGCACATCGCCAGATGTTATCACAACACTCAAGAAGATAAAGATTGTCACGGTTGGCACATCTGTCATAAACCATTCTCTGCTGAGGACATTTCTCATAGCGAGTCTCTCATAATACGTCATGTCCAGCAGCAGGAATTTAACGTAGAATGGAAGTGCTTGAACAACAGACAGCAGATTCCTATAAAAAGACCTCTTGCTAACTTAAATCCAATTATGGACACTTTTGGCCTGCTCAGAGTTGGTGGTCGTTTGAATCAAGCCCACCTAGGAGTTGCGGAGCAAAATCCTGTCATTATTCCCAGCAAACATCATATCACCACGTTGCTGATCCGACATTACCACAAAAAGACTGAACACCAGGGCAGACAAATCACTGAGGGCAAGTTAAGGTCTGCGGGTCTTTGGATTATAGGTATGAAGAAACGTGTAGCCCAACTACTGCATGACTGTGTGCACTGTCGTAAAGCCAGAGGAAAACAGCTACACCAACAAATGGCCGACTTGCCCGCGGATAGACTATGCACAGAGCCGCCCTTCACCTACACTGGCCTAGACGTCTTTGGACCATGGATGGTGTCCGCACGTAGAACCCGTGGTGGTCACGCAAACAGTAAACGTTGGGCCGTGCTATTTACTTGCATGAGTGTGCGAGCCGTTCATATAGAGGTGATAGAATCTATGGACACATCCAGCCTCATTAATGCCTTAAGACGGTTCTTCGCCATCAGAGGACCAGTGAAACAGTTGAGGTCAGACCAGGGAAGTAACTTCATCGGCGCCTGTAGAGAACTGAACATCGACACTAAGCCTATCCAAGATCAGTTGGCGGAGAAAGGTTGCACCTGGATTTTTAATCCTCCTCATAGTTCCCACATGGGGGGTTCCTGGGAGAGAATGATCGGGATCTCACGCAACATCTTAAATTCTATGTTGATGGATGTAAACTCTTCAAGACTTACGCACGAGACTCTCGTCACTCTTCTCGCTGAAGTTTCAGCTATCATCAATTCAAGACCCCTTGTGCCAGTATCTATGGATCCTGAAACACCAGCCATACTGTCTCCGGCTATTCTACTTACCCAAAAAACGGACAATATGCTCACGCCTAGTGGAGAATTTACCCATGGGAATATCTACCAAAAACACTGGAAACGTGTACAACACCTGGCAGATTACTTCTGGAACAGATGGCGTAAAGAGTATCTCAATATTCTTCAAGGAAGGAGGAAATGGCAACATCAAAAACCAAACTTGAAAGAAGGAGACCTCGTATTAATGAAGGAGCAACAAACCGAAAGGATCACCTGGCCTATGGGACTAATTACAAAGGTTCTTCCTAGCAAGGATGGCAAGGTCCGAAAGGTGGAGCTGAAGATCTTCAGGAAGGGTGAGCTTAAAACTTTTGCAAGGCCGATTAACGAACTCATTCTAATATTACCCATCGAGAACGTTCCTGAAGGATGAAAAAGGACTGAACTCGAACTTCACAGTTTTACCCGCTATGGGTCAGCCAACCCACTATGTCATGTTTATTGAATTTCACATGTTCTTTGTTACAGGTTGTATTATATTTTTATGGACATTCGTCATAGTGAAATCTCCTTACGTAAATTTCAGACGGGGAGTGTGCTGTTCCCCTTATAGTTATTTGTACATTGCATTCTTAATTTTTATTTCTCCATGTTTGTTTTCATGCATTTCTTTCACTGCTGCCATCTGCTGGCCAGAATTTGCATGCCACACGTCCCTGTTCTTGTTAGTAAAGTTTTTTGTATTCAGAGGCGTGGACTCTTGCTGGGCAGGTCTCTTCACTGGGAGCAGCCATTTTCAGTATCTCCTCATGGCTGTGTGACTAGACACTCCACATTTTTGGGCTCGAGAGAAGGCATCAGTTTTTGACCACGCAGAAGTCAGCAGTAGTTAGCAGCAGCTCAGCAGCAGCTCTGCAGCCACAGCAGCTAGCCTCAGGACATATTCTAACAAGTCAGCATTGATACCACTACTACAGAACAGTATTGTATCACCGTTTGTTGTCTTATCTGGATTGAATAAACCCACGCTGATTTCATCTTCATGTCTGAGTCTGGATCCATCTAACCTGAACATCTGCCGGTCCTGTCTGCCCCACTGCTTGGATACGAAGGTAAGAAGTCACACAGCTATTATCAGTTATACCTTCAATCGCCTTCATGTGGGAACAGAACAATAGTTATAGTGTTGATATAGTTATTTTGGACATCACTGTTTGGTTTTACACTTTGGTTGATATACAATACATTAATATAGTAGCAGCACTGCTAGTGAATGTAGTACACATTTTTGCAGAAAAGATATGGCTGGATCTCTGATGCCTTGTACACTTGACCATGCAAAAGTCTACTGTGAGTCCATCGGAAGTCCGACGGAAAGATAGAGTACAGGTTCTCTATCTAAGGTCCTTCGGACTTCCGAGAAAAAAAGTCAAATGGAGGCTACACACGGCTGGACTTTCCGAGAAAAAAAGCCAGTCGGACTTTTTTTCTCTGAAAGTCCGGCCGTGTGTACTAGGCATAAGTCTAAGTCTAAGAGCTGGTTCACACCTGAATTGCACAATTATCCACTAGCCGACCGCGCACCGCTGTTCTACGTCGGCAGGTCGGCTGGGCAAGAGCACGTAGTATAACGTCCTCTCTCTCAGCCGCCACTAGGGGCGCGCGCGCGCGCCCCCCGCTCGCCCCCGACTCCCGTGCGTGTGCCCGGCGGGCGCGATCGCCGCCGGGCACACGCGATCGCTCGGTACAGAGCGGGGACCGGGAGCTGTGTGTGTAAACACACAGCTCCCGGTCCTGTCAGCGGGGGAAACGCTGATCTTCTGTTCATACAATGTATGAACAGAAGATCAGTGTTTCCCCTAGTGAGGCCACCCCCCCCCCACAGTAAGAACACACAAGGGACATACTTAACCCCTTCCCCGCCCCCTAGTGTTAACCCCTTCACTGCCAGTGGCATTTTTATAGTAATCCAATGCATTTTTATAGCACTGATCGCTATAAAAATGCCAATGGTCCCAAAAATGTGTCAAAAGTGTCCGAAGTGTCCGCCATAATGTCGCAATACCAAAAAAAAATCGCTGATCGCCGCCATTACTAGTAAAAAAAATATATTAATAAAAATGACATAAAAATACCCCCTATTTTGTAAACGCTATAACTTTTGCGCAAACCAATCAATAAACGCTTATTGCGATTTTTTTTACGGAAAATATGTAGAAGAATACGTATCGGCCTAAACTGAGGAAAAAAAATGTTTTTTTATATATTTTTGGGGGATATTTATTATAGCAAAAAGTAAAAAATATTCATTTTTTTCAAAATTGTCGCTCTATTTTTGTTTATAGCGCAAAAAATAAAAAACGCAGAGGTGATAAAATACCACCAAAAGAAAGCTCTATTTGTGGGAAAAAAAGGACGCCAATTTTGTTTGGGAGCCACGTCGCACGACCGCGCAATTGTCTGTTAAAGCGACGCAGTCCCGAATCGCAAAAAGTTCTCTGGTCTTTGGGCAGCAATATGGTCCGGGGGGGTAAGTGGTTAAACAGTCTGAATTTCTATGCAATTTTCAGCCCATTCATTTAAATAGGCTGAAATCGCACTGAATTGTAGAAATAAAAGTGCATTCACTATTCTCCAAAAACACACCGAACCAAATTTTGTTGTACTGTGTGATCTGGTGCAGGCAAACAGACTGGGCCAGATCCACATAGATCGGCACCGGCGCAGCGTATCTAAGATACGCTACGCCCCCGTAACTTACTTGGCTTTGTTTCAAATCCACAACGAATTGCGCCGTAAGTTACGGCGGCGTAGTGTATCTCTGGTGGCGGAATTCAAATCGGCGATTAGGGGGCGTGTTTCATTTAAATGAAGCGCATCCCCGCGCCGAATGAACTGCGCATGCTCCGTTTCGAAATTTCCCGCCGTGCATTGCGCGAAATGACATTGCAACAACGTCATTTTTTAAACTTAGACGTGACTTACGTCCATCCCGATTCATGGACGACTTACGCAAAAAAAAAATTCAAATTTTGACGCGGGAACGAAGGCCATACTTAACATGGCAAGTCTATCTATACGCCGCAAAATACCAGCTTTAACTATACGCCAGAAAAGCCGACAAGAGACGACGTAAGAGAATGCGACGGCCGCGCGTACGTTCGTGGATCGTCGGAAAAAGCTAATTTGCATACCCGACGCAGAAAACGACGCAAACTCCACCCAGCGAACGCCGAAGTATTGCATCTACGATCCAAAGGCGTACGAAGCCGTACGCCTGTCGGATCAAACCCAGATGCCGTCGTATCTTGGTTTGAGGATTCAAACTAAAGATACAACGCGGGAAATTTGAAAGTACGCCGGCGTATCAGTAGATACGCCGGCGTACTCTCACTGTGGATCTGGCCCACTGCATTTGCGATCTGCATTTGGGGTGTCATTAGAAACATATTTACAGATCACACATCCAGTGCGTTTTGAATGCGGTGTGGGAAACGCACACAGAACGTGAGTTTCCAGCACCGCATTCTAGTGCAATCAAGCCCTTATTGTGTTTTTTGTTGGTTACAACATGCACTAAACAGTATATTTGCATGTTGAATATCAAAAAAGATCTCTGACCTCCCTTTTTTTACAATGCCCTTCAACATAAACAGCTGTTTCACAAAACCTCTCCAATCATCAAAGGGGAGGCTGACCTCAATAAATCCTTCACCACTGAACGATGGTCAATTGCACTTAGGTGTACCTGTTCCATGTCTCATGCCGCGTACACACCATCACTTTATGTGATGGAAAAAAACAACATTTTCTGTGAAGTAAAAAACTACGTTTTTGAAACTTCAATTTTCAAAAACGAAGTTGCCTACACACCATCGTTTTTTCACAATGCTCTAGCAAACCGCGGTTACGTTCACCACTTTTTTCCATTGAAGCTCGATTCATAACTAGCTTCTGGGCATGCGCGGGTTTAAAAACGTTGTTTTAAACGTCGTTTTTTGCTACACACGGTCAATTTCTGTGACAAGAAAGATCTTCTCCGCCATATCTGAGATTACGGGTGTTTTGACTACACCAAACCCTGCATTGGCCACTCTTCACTTAGGTATTGATGGGTGTCATTGTAACCTCAGAACAGTAATATTACATATCCTTGTTGCTGCTAAATTGGTCATTGCAGGGCACTGGACTAAAAATCTGGCACCAAACCCCTCTGAAGAACTTGATCTGGTGAATATTCAAATCACATAAGAACACGACACAGGCGACATTTAAAAAGCAATGGCAAATCTGGATAGAGAGCAAATTCCATTCCATCTAGATGTTTTATCCTGATGTTCTGTATTAAGTACCATGGCTTTTTTTTTGCTTTTATCTGTTTAACTTGCTCATATGTCTTTATATGTTAACAGATGTAGTGCACTTCCTGAGCTGCGACTATTTGTACAGCACAACATGTTTTGCTATCTTCTTTCTGTATTGCTTCAATACTTCAATAAAAAAAAAGATTAAAACTTTGGAGGACCAGACCGTTTATAAAAAATCTGAATCCACATGCATGGGTGGTTTAATTGCTCATTATCTCGTTGCAATGCATCTACATTAGCTTTGATCAAGTTAGTACAAGTAAAACAAAGAAGACATCTGTTTAGTAGCAGTAGGTTAATGGACATGTTCTTCCTTGCACTTTGTTTATATATAATCTTAGACCCTTTGCTGAACATACTGATGGATCATCTGTTATGTTGTCACACACAAGCAATTCAGGCAGCTATGTGCCATCGAACACCGCAATTCCTCTCCCATAATTCTTTGCGAGTCCTTCTTCCTCTTGCTTCAATGAAGACCAGCAGCCTATGTGCTGCATCATATATTTCCCATTTCTTTCCAACTTCATTATCTTTTTGATGACCTAGTAATTTCCTCTTACATCTTTTATCTTTTTGTTTATATATTTTTTGCTGAGTACTTCACTTTCTTCTCACTATAAAGCTGTGCCTCCTTCAACAAATTACACAAGAACACATTTAATGGGAAATTCACTTTTTATTGACTATATCCTAGTGTTTTAGCTACATTAAATTTCCCATTGCAGGCAAGATAATCTCCTTTTGCTTTTTATGGCAGATGAAGGAGAATTTCATTTTTCTGGTCTCTCTTAGCGATAGTTACCCAGATAGGCAGAGTGTGATTGAACCGCACAACCTCATTTGTCGCTTCTTGTGGCAGAAAGAGGGCATAGAAATACATTGGGATTATAGGGATCTTTATAGGTCTCATTCAGTCTACACGGGTGATGCTTAGCTACAGGCATTTAATATGTCAGCACCCATTAATCCAGCTCTTTTACTGTGGGTTTTTACTTTGTACATTAAAGGGTCTTAAACTGAAAATACAAGTTAACTTATATGAGAGTGCAACTGGCAACACTCACAAATAAATATGTAAACTTTCTCCATCTTAGCCCATCCGAAGATGTATTTCAAATTTTATGTATGTAACAGAATTTGGTTGTTCTTTGCCACAGGTCGTTCAGGAAAGGGAACTATCTTCATCTGGGGTTGATTTACTAAAGGAGTAGAGGTTGCTCACTTAGAAAAGTGAATGTTTTCTTCACAAAATGAATGATAACGAATAGCCAACCATTTACTCTCATGTACAGTATTTTCTTTGCTTACGTAATTGGGTATTCAAAGTGAACACAGACTCACCCTATTTTTTATTGTTTAATTTGAAAAGTGAATTTAAATTTTTCAAAGTGAATATTCAGTTTTGCTAGATAAGCAGTCTCTTCTTCTTAGTAAATCAACCCCATTTTCTTTCACATAGTCCACTTAGGATTTGAGCAGTTGTGCAATTGCACTACTTCACCTCAGAGAATCCTTCCTACAGTCGAATATGTGGTAGTATAATTAATGTACAAAAAAATAGATGCGCAAACCCAAACAAACGAATAAAGTGTAAAAACAAAACAAAAACTGTGATTGTGTATATGCAAAACCATAAACTGCGATTAAATATATGCAAAAACATACATGTGCATGAATTAGTTAATTGCCATATTGTGTGTAAAAGTCCTTATTAATGCTTTAATCCGTGCAAATCCTTGAAAGCCGGGACTCTTCAAATGGTAACAAGATTACTCTGTTCACCAAAAACATCCAAGGAACAGCCAAAAGATAGCCAAAGAACAAAAAGCTGCTCACCATATGTGATGGATCTCAAATTATAGAGATGGTATGAGCGCACACAGGAGGGATCACTGAAGCAGAGAAGGTATGTCCACAGATTCGTCCGATATCCGGATCCTTTCTCCTACAGCTGATCTTTCAAATGATGTAATATGATCTGTTGGGCCCTTACCAGGGCAGGTTCACTCGTGAAGTATATTATGAAAGGTAAAAAGGAGACTTCATGGTGCAGTACTAAAATCAGGGTTATTTTATTACCAAGCTGATTTAATACTGACATCCAAGTAAAAACAGTTCTCATCATAAAAAACAGCCACGGCTCAAGCCAGCCAGCTGGTGCGTGGTGACATCAGGTCCTAGACGCTCCAACTGACGCGTTTCTCCGTATTAGGCATCGACTGGGAAAGGAGGCTAGGTTACATCTCAGAGAGACACCGGAAACAAAATTGGAAACCCTACTCCAACGTGTCACCGATGTGTCATTAGTGTCATTTTTTTTTAAAACTGTACTCATTAAATGTCTATGTTTAACTAGATATAAACGATAACAATTATTTATTCAAACAATTATTAAAAATTATAAAAACAAATTCTATAAAGAATATCTATGTATAAATTCATATAGGAATTATAAAAATAGAAATATATATATATATATATATATATATATATATATATATATATATATATATATATATATATATATATATATATATATATAAACTATTGCATCTACCTACCTACCTCTATCTAGTATAATTAATACATGTGCTTCAAAAAAATTAGTAACACGACAAGAACAAATATTAACTTATGTATTTTTTATACCAGCATTTCTCAACCTATTTACAGCCACTGCACACTTTACCAATATGCAAAATCTGAAGGCACTTCAGTCTAACCCTCACATGTTACATGTGAATGTTACTTAAACCTGAGCCTGGGATGATGCACACAACCAACTTGATGAAATTAACTTCACATCCGGACCCCCCTTCACATCAGAGGTTCCACTTTCACATCATAGGCTCCCAACCACGTCCAAGGTCCACCTATACATCAGAAGCCTCCCATCACTCTCCATCACAGAGCCAGAGTTCCACCATCACATCAGAGTTTCCCCAGGGCCAGAGTCCTCTTATCCTTCTATTATGCAGGACAATCTGGGTCTAATGCGTGTGGTACCCCGGTGGACCCAAAGGTCATCTCCAAAGTGGCATGCCGCCCTTATTGAGAAACACAGTTGTATACACATACTGTACACCAATACAAAAAAGCAGTAATTTATATCCAATAACAATTAACAGAGAATATTACCATACAACCATGACAGTACTGTATACACTTGTAAAGATGTTGTACAACTATACTAATAGAGAAAATGGGGTAATCTTACACCCCAAAATGTGAAACCATAATTTCAACCTAGTCTTTTTTCTATTACAGGCTACCGATTTCTACCACTACATACAACTGTAGAATAGTTTTAAAAATGTCTGAAAATATTAATTACACAAGGGTTTTACTAAAATATTCTGTTGAAGATATTAAAGAACCATTAAACATTTTCTAGTATCTGATTTAGTTGGATGTGGTACTTTTTGTGGTTTTACTATTTGGCTACCATGTGCTAATTCGTTTTTAACAACAAATAAAGGTGCCAATATTATTTCCAACAGGAAAGATTTATGCCATGGCCCCATGCATGCTTCTGCTGAAAAATCCAAACAATTGGACTGATACTGTAGCATAGGAATCATAGCAATTAAGAGTTCTAAAGAAGACTAACAAACGCCTCAATTAAAGCGGTAGCGAAAACTGAATTTTCTACTGACATAGCAACATATTTTTTTATAATCCTGTATTTGTTTCATGATCAATATAAAGGAATTTGAAAGGCATACAGGATTATTTTCTATGAACAATCTTGAGAAACACCTTCTGAAATTCCAGAATTAATTGTTAACACTAATCTGTCAATGGCATTCAATTGGAAACAATGGGCCTGAATCCCAAAAAAGCTGCCTAACTTAACTTTCAGCAGTTAAGTTACACTGACTTAAAATTTCTACCTAAGTGCCTGATCCACAAAGCACTTACCTAGAAATTTCAGGCCGTGTAACTTAAGTGCCGCCGTCGCAAGGCGGTCCTCCTCTCCGGGGGGCGTTTAAAATTTAAATGAGGCGCGCTCCCGCGCCGGCCGTACTGCGCATGCGTGTGACGTAATTTTCCCGACGTGCAGCGCGCGAACGTAATTGACGCCGGGCTTTGTGGATTGCGACGGGACACTAAAGTTGCGACGGGTGAAAAAAAAAATATACGCGCTGGGAAAACAAATAATTATAAAAAAAAAATGACAGCGTCGCTCAGCATGCATTCCTGAGAGGGAGAACTCCATGCCAATTTTCAAAGAAAAAACTGGCATGGGTTCCCCCCCCCCAGGAGCATACCAGGCCCTTAGGTCTGGTATGGGTTGTAAGGAGACCCCCCCACGCCGAATAATCGACGTAGGGGGTCCCCCTACAATCCATACCAGACCCGTATCCAAAGCACGCTACCCGGCCGGTCAGGAAGGGAGTGGGGACGAGCGAGCGCCCCCCCCCCTCCTGAGCCGTGCCAGGCCGCATGCCCTCAACATGGGGGGGTTGGGTGCTCTGGGGCAGGGGGGCGCACTGCGGGCCCCCCCACCCCAGAGCACCCTGTCCCCATGTTAATGAGGACAGGATCTCTTCCCGACAACCCTTGCCGTTGGTTCTCGGGTTCTGCGGGCGGGGGCTTATCGGAATCTGGGAGTCCCCTCAAATAAGGGGGCCCCCAGATACCGGCCCCCCACCCTAAGTGAATGGATATGGGGTACATCGTACCCCTACCCATTCACCTGGAGGCAAAAAGTAAAAGTTATTAAACACACAACACAAGGGTTTTTAAAATAATTGATTAGTCTGCTCCGGAGGCCCCCCCTGTCTTCTTTATTAGCTCTAATACCAGGGGGGGCTTCTTCTTCCGCTCTCCGGGGGGGGGCTTCCACTCTCCGGGGGGGTTTCTTCTTCCGCTCTCCGGGGGGGGGGGGCTTCTCCGCTCTCCGGGGGTCTTCTTCTATCTTCGCCGCTCTCCGCTGTTGACTCGGCGAACCCCGGTTCTTCTGCAGCTGTCCGGTGCCTTCTTCTTCAGCGCTGGCTGCCTGCTATCTTCGTGTGTTAGCTCAATTACTAGCAGGCAGCCATCGCGGTCTTCTGTGACGTCAGGTTCTTCTCTTCTGTTCTTCTCCCCTCTTCCGATGTTGACTCGTCGCCTCTTGTCACTGCAATGATGGAAGCGCGCCTTGCATCCCATTTATATAGGCATCACCGTCCCATCATGCTCCGGCAGGTACCCACGTGGTGGGTGCCTACCCACGTGCACCCACCACGTGGGTACCTACCGGAGCATGATGGGACGGTGATGCCTATATAAATGGGATGCAAGGCGCGCTTCCATCATTGCAGTGTCAAGAGGCGACGAGTCAACATCGGAAGAGGGGAGAAGAAGAACCTGACATCACAGAAGACCGCGCTGGCTGCCTGTTAGTAATTGAGCTAACACACGAAGATAGCAGGCAGCCAGCGCTGAAGAAGAACCGGGTTTCGCCGAGTCAACAGCGGAGAGCGGCGAAGATAGAAGAAGACCCCCGGAGAGCGGAGAAGACCCCCCCCGGAGAGCGGAAGAAGAAACCCCCCCCGGAGAGCGGAGAAGACCCCCGGAGAGTGGAAGAAGAAGCCCCCCCTGGTATTAGAGCTAATAAAGAAGACAGGGGGGCCTCCGGAGCAGACTAATAAATTATTTTAAAAACCCTTGTGTTGTGTGTTTAATAACTTTTACTTTTTGCCTCCAGGTGAATGGGTAGGGGTACAATGTACCCCATATCCATTCACTAAGGGTGGGGGGCCGGTATCTGGGGGCCCCCTTATTTGAGGGGACTCCCAGATTCCGATAAGCCCCCGCCCGCAGACCCCGACAACCAAAGGCAAGGGTTGTCGGGAAGAGGTCCTGTCCTCATCAACATGGGGACAGGGTGCTCTGGGGTGGGGGGGCCCGCAGTGCGCCCCCCTGCCCCAGAGCACCCAACCCCCCCATGTTGAGGGCATGCGGCCTGGCACGGCTCAGGAGGGGGGGGGGCGCTCGCTCGTCCCCACTCCCTTCCTGACCGGCCGGGTAGCGTGCTTTGGATACGGGTCTGGTATGGATTGTAGGGGGACCCCCTACGTCGATTTTTCGGCGTGGGGGGGTCTCCTTACAACCCATACCAGACCTAAGGGCCTGGTATGCTCCTGGGGGGGGAACCCATGCCGTTTTTTTCTTTGAAAATTGGCATGGAGTTCTCCCTCTCAGGAATGCATGCTGAGCGACGCTGTCATTTTTTTTATAATTATTTGTTTTCCCGGCGCGTATATTTTTTTTCACCCGTCGCAACTTTAGTGTCCCGTCGCAATCCACAAAGCCGCCCGGCGTCAATTACGTTCACGCGCTGCACGTCGGGAAAATTACGTCACACGCATGCGCAGTACGGCCGGCGCGGGAGCGCGCCTCATTTAAATTTTAAACGCCCCCCGGAGAGGAGGACCGCCTTGCGACGGCGGCACTTAAGTTACACGGCCTGAAATTTCTAGGTAAGTGCTTTGTGGATCAGGCACTTAGGTAGAAATTTTAAGTCAGTGTAACTTAACTGCTGAAAGTTAAGTTAGGCAGCTTTTTTGGGAATCAGGCCCACTGTGTATGGGCACATCCTCAAATACTGCAGTATCCTAAGCTGACACTGGTGCACCTCCATAGACTGACAGTAAAGGAAACGTTGTCACCCTAGATCAGGACGTTACAGAGAGGCTACTTCTGGCAGGACCACTATGTGAAATTTCAAGAAAAACAACAATTACAAAGCCATATACCTCACATAATCTTATGGGGAATAAACTACTGATTTATAATTTTCGATTTTAGGATCTACATTAAAGCGGGAGATCCTTTAAAGTGGAGGTTCACCCGGAAATGTAAATTTTTAACATTAGATTGATGCTCATTTTGTCAAGGGGAATTGGGTAGTTTATTTAAAAACGAAGCAGTACTTACCGTTTTAGAGAGCGATCTTCTCCGCCGCCGAAAATCGTGACGCGATAGATGCGACCGTCGGAAGCCTGTTGGAAGACTGTCAATCAAATAGGAACGCCCAGTCCCTCAGCCCATACCCGGAAGCGGCGGAGAAGATCTCTCTCTAAAACGGTAAGTACTGCTTCGTTTTTAAAAAAACTACCCGATTCCCCTTGACAAAATGAGCCTCAATCTAATGTTAAAAATTTACATTTCCGGGTGAACCTCCACTTTAAAGGATTACTAAAGGAATTTTTTTTTCTAGCTAAATAGCTTCCTTTACCTTACTGCAGTCCTGGTTTCATGTCCTCATTGTTCGTTTTTGCTTTGAAGTAGCTGTAATTCTGCTGTGATCTCCACACTTCCTGCTTGTCTGGCTCCTTATAACCATGGTACTGGGAGCTTTTCACGGTGGTCTAAGCTGTCATTACTGTGTGTCTAAAACTTAACAGAACCAATCAGATTCATTTTAAAAACAAAACACTGCCCTGGATTTGTTTGTTTTTGTTCTGTGGGTCTCTTTACTTCACATAAACATGAAACCAGTTTAAGGGTCCTTTCACACTAGCGGACCGTTCGTCCGTTCATTACAAGTCCGTTAACGGACTTGTAATGAATCCCTATGGGATCGCGTCCGTTAGCGGATGGAGCATCCGCTAACGTCTGCGTCCGTCGGGATCCGCTTTTGCGAACGGAAGAAACCCTATTTTTCTTCCGTTCGGCGGAACGGATCGGATGCAGACGGACAGACGGTCCGTCTGCATCCGATCCCCCATAGGGGAGAGCGGAGCAGAGACAGGGCGGTCCCTGCACTGTGTGCGGGGACCACCCTATCCGCCGACAGCTCAGCGGAGATGACGGAGGATCCCCGCTGAGCTTTGGCGGACACACGGAGCGGACACAGAAACGGTCCGCTCCGTGTGAAAGGACCCTAAAACCGAAAGTAAAACTAGAGGCACATTATATGATTGAATTTAATCTATTTTTAATCATTTTTAAAAGGAATCAGTTAACTTTGATGTCTCTATACCCTGTAAACAGTCATTTCAGCAAAAAAATGTTTTTCCTTTAGTGACCCTTTAAGTTATATTACAGTAAACAAAATTTGTATCTTGTTTAGGACAACTTAACCAGCAGAAGCTTAATGCTAGGTAAGGGTAAATGCTAGGTCCATGCTAGGTCACTACTCAATAACAGAAAAGGTCCTACTTAAAGGGGAGGTCCGCACAAAAAGTGAACCTCCGCTTTTCGGTAACCTCTGCATTAAAGTCGAATGTTATGTATTTTTGTATTTTTGCTTTTGGATAGAGTATGTTCTGGTTAAGAATGGTTAAGACTAGGGATCCACCGATACCAGTTTTTTAAGATCGAGTACAAGTACCGATACTTTTTCTCAAGTATTCGCCGATACCAACTACCAGTAACTATTTTTGGTGTCATGTGACAGTTTTTAAGTTTGATTTAGTGGTAGACCAGCAGTGTATAAATGTATATATTTATTTACAAATTAAATATTAAATGTAAGTGTTTAAGCTTTAACTTATTTACTTCACTACATATACACCCTGGTGGTGTAGTGGTAGACCAGCAAACACAAAAATCAATCATTGTCCTTGGATGCATTTATTTTTTAAACATAACCCCCAGCTCACCTGCCTCTGGTGGTGTAGCGATAAAGCAATTTTCAGAGCTTTTGCGGTCCGGATGTTACATCTCACACTGCCGTGCCCTTGCTCGACGTCCTCCTGCTCTCTTTCCATAAAAGCGGCGGTTACAGTCTGCAGACTTTAAGATATCAGTTTTAGTATTGGAGCATTTGCACAAGTACCTGTGCAAATGTTTAGTATCGCTGCCAATATCGGTATTGGTGCAACGCTAGTTGAGACCACTGTTGTTGTTTTTTTGGCTGTCGGTGTTCTGTTTGGGTATATTTTTTTTCATTTACTTCCTAACAGTGTAAGCAAGGATGTCTCCTATTAGACAATTGTCACCAAAACAGGTTTCCCGTCACCTCCTATTTCTGTGACAACCCATATTTTGGATTTACCTTCACTTCCTATACTAGAGACAATGATCACCATGATCAATAGTGAGGGTAAATATGTAAAGTGGGGACACAGACAATAAAGGTTTGACAGGGGTCTCTGAAGTTTACATGTTCTATCCAAAACTTTAAACAATTATTTCAGTATACCAATGTACTGTATACAAAAGTGCAGGAAATGTTAAAATATTTTCATCCATGAAGAAAATAGTTGCTCCTTTCAATACTTAATCAATATAGACCTTCTGCTGTAATTTGGATAGAAGGCCCAGTTGTTTCTTTGATACAAGAAACAAAAGAGCAGGAGTGAAACAAAGGTCAGTTGTGGAGCAGCCATACATCATTTGGGGAAGCAACCCTAAATCTTCCATAGGTTCCATATGTGAAAAGAGACAGTATGAAAGAGGCAAACAGTCAGTGTTGGCTTTTTATGTCATTGAATAAGGATTGGGTACATCTGTGGCTACATTGGAAAGAAAATTCAGCAGTGGCTGTTCAGCAACTTGACTGATGACAGACAAATGTCTCACCAACTGCCAAACTGGCTCACTGTTTTGTGATGAAAAGTGCAAGTAAATGGACCAAAGACATATTAGAAATCATGCTGCCCTAAGAACACCTTGGGCCAAATCCACAAAGCAGATGCGCCGACTTAACTCAAGGTTTCTAATTTTACACCGCGCGTATCTTTGCGCCCGATCCTCAAAACGAAAATTCTGGTTTTTCCGTCCTACCTAAAATAATTACACCGGCGCATCCTCTGATGCAAATTACGCTAGTCACGCCGCTTTTTTTGATAGGCAAAGATGCAAATGAGGGAGATAGGGCGACCCACAAAATTAAGTGTGTGCGCCGTAGATTACGCCCTGTGCGCCCCTGTTAGTTTCCTGGAGCAAAATTAGACTTTATAAAAGCAGCCCTAATTTTACACCTGCCCTGTAAAGGTCTGCTGAAGCAACAGCATTGAGGAAGAGCTGACAACACATCTTTGCTGGACTTCAATCTGACTGACAAAATGCCCGGCCCATCCATGATTCTAACGGCACTCGCTACATTACAGGCGCAAAGAATGAGAAGGACACAGAGGAGGAGGAGGAGGGCACAGGAGAGGGTATACCGCCCACGCCAAGATCTCTTTGGCATGACTGCTTCTGAGGTCTATGGCAACTTCCGCTTTAACCAGGAAGCCATCCTGGAATTAACCCGAATCCTGCAGGATGATCTCACCACCCCAACCCAACGATCCCATGCCCTGCCACCTCACATCAAAGTAATGGCAACCCTGCATTTTCTTGCCACTGGGTCTTTCCAAAGAACATGTGGAGGTCTGGCTGGGATGGTACAGTCCTCGATGAGCAGGTGTGTCCATCAAGTAGTCCCTGCAATACTAAGACGCATGGTCAATCAATTTCAAAAGCCCACCCAGGAGGACCAGCGATTGAAGACCATGGCGGACTTTTATCACATTGCTGGGTTCCCACGGACCATCGGGGCCATTGACTGTACCCATGTGGCACTACAGCCCCCCCATGAGACAGAGCACCTGTTCCGGAATCGCAAAAACTGGCATTCCATAAATGTCCAGGTGATTGTAGATGCCCATGGCCTCATCTGGCATGTCTGTGCCAAATTTCCTGGTTCGTGCCATGACAGCTATATATTCCGGCAGACCAACATATCTCGAGATTTGGAGCTGAATGTGTATGGAGACAGCTGGCTGATTGGTGAGTGACATGGGTGTCAGGTATGTCCCCCCCCATGATGCAGACATCACAAGGGGCACATGCATGACTAACATCCTCCTGTCTTTTCCCTTCCAGGTGACTCTGGATATGCCCTGGGACCACATCTGATGACCCCATTCAGGAACCCCCAAACCCCAGGAGAGCAACGCTACAACGACGCTCATATTCGCACCCGGGCAGTTGTGGAGCGCACATTTGGGCTGCTGAAGTCCCGCTTCAGATGCCTGGACAAGACTGGGGGTACATTGTTGTATTCCCCAGACTTTGTGTGCCAACTAATTGGTGCTTGTTGTATTCTTCACAACTCTGCCATGAGAAGGGGACTGGAGATTAACTTACGTGCTGACCTGACCCCCCACCCAGGCAATCCCCCCCTAACCCACTCTACCCGGTCTACTGAGGGCACAGTAGCCAGGAGACGCCTCGCAGAAGGCATTTTTTCACTGTAAACGCACATGAATAATGTCACAATGATAATATTTGTTTTCACTGGAAACGCACATGAATAATGTCACAATGAGAATGTTGCTTTGCACAGTAAACGCACATGAATTATGTCACATTGAGAATGTTTTTTTTTCTCTGGAAACGCACATTAATTATGGCACAATGAGAATGCATGAATGCACACCACTGTGGTCCCTAGCACAGACACATCACATGCACATCGAATTGGATTAGATCCAAGTACCCCCCCTTTGGTACTTGGGAACAGTAACGCCACGCCAATTATGTCACTGTGCATTCATACACCATTCAGGAACCTGGGATCACTTCTCCCTGGTCCTGGGGATCCCTTCTCCACCAAAACTGAGGGTGACACCCTTATTTTATCAGGAATGCCACCCCCCCCCCCACATTCACACATCATTCACACACATAAACCAAATCATAAGTACAGTATAATAAACCAAATCATAAAAAAAAAAATATCAAAAGTACCCCTGCAATTTAATTTCGGCTGCGAGTGCTCTGTCTGGGCTGCCCACGGGCACGGGC
Organism: Rana temporaria; assembly: GCF_905171775.1. Taxonomy (NCBI): domain Eukaryota; kingdom Metazoa; phylum Chordata; class Amphibia; order Anura; family Ranidae; genus Rana; species Rana temporaria. The sequence continues at coordinate 61,853,825 of NC_053501.1, forward strand.
ACGGGCACGGACAACTGGAGTATCTTCACGGGGGGGGTGTGAGCAGGGGAGGGAGTGTCTTCATGGGGGGGGGAGCAGGGGAGGGAGGAGCCTCCCCTGGTGTCTGACCTCCAGCTGGCCTGCCCTCCAAGGCCACTGCTATCCTGTTCAGACAGACAGTGATGGCAGCCGTATTGGCCTGGCCAGTCCGGGTGTTGTACTGCACAGCCCGGGCTTGTGGCCTGGGAGGAGGGGATAGAGTGACCCTTGTGGGTTGCGGCCTGTTGGGGGAGGAGTGGGAGGGGCTACCCCTGATGGTGGCCTGACTGGTGCCAGCCTCTGGGGTAGCCTCTGGGGGAGCCTCAAGGGGAGCCTCAAGGCTAGCCTCAAGGGTATCCTCAAATGTCATGAGATCAGTGGCAATAAAGATTTCCCGGCCAATCTGGAGATCTTCCTCCTCCCCCTCATCCTCCTCCCCCTCAGCCTCCTCCCCCTCAGCCTCCTCATGAGGGGAGGTTTGGCCACTCCCCTCCCCTGGGGACTCCTCAGCAGCCTCCTGTCTTTGGGGTGGTGCAGCAGCCTGGCCTGATGGGCCAGCAATCTCCTGGTCATCTGTGGAGGACACCAAACAATCACAGGTTTGAGGATCTACACACTTGGCACATCTTCCCTTCCCCCACCCACACATGCTAATCACCAAATAGAAAAACAAAAACCTTACCTGGCCTCACAGGAACATCAGACTGATAACCAGGCAGGCCCACCACCTGCTCTGGCTCGAAACACCGGGCCACTGCCCATTCCTCCTCAGTCAGCCGGATGGGGCATGGTCCCCCTCCTCCAGTGCCCCTCCTATGGGCAGTGAGCTTGGCCACCTTATTGCTCCTCAGATCATTGATCTTTTTCTTGATGCCAGCGGGGGTCCTCGTCTCCCCCCCCCCCGCCGCATTTATGTGATCTGTAATTTTGCATATATCCTCTTCCTTTGGGCCGGGGAGGTGTTCCGGCTATCAGGCCCATGTAAATATCTTCCATATTGGATGATATACCTGGCAAGGATTTGCTTTTCAACATGAGAAAAATTCAGCTTCCTGCGTTTGGGGGCCATCACAGACACCACCCAGCAACAAGAAAACAAACAGGACAAACACACAAAAATACACACACAACAAACACACAAAAATACACACACAAGCAGACAGCTACTACAAAGTCAAAAACAAACACAAAAAAACAAACACAAAATCCAAGCAGAAAAAAAAAAAACAAACACAAAATCCAAGCAGAAAAAAAAAACACTTAGCAGAAACAATCAAACACAAAATACACTTATCAGAAACAAACAACAACTACTATCTAATACTCCTCCAACACTTCTCTATCACACACAACTTACCAACAAACACTGACAAACTAAGAGCAGAAGCAAATTGCTCATGGAAGGGAACGCAGTGAGCAGCAGATTCGTGCGCGCATGCGCAGTACGGCCGGCCCTTCATTTGCATGGGGTCACGGCTCATTACAATGAAGCACGCCCACTTCCTTCCCACTTGCCATAACCCCGCCTTACGCCTCGGAATTTAGGTTACGGCTGGCGCAATTTTGTGCGCAAATGCGCTGTGGATACGGCACTTACGACACCAACTTAGGGCGCCGTAACTTAAATGACATAAGTTTTCAGAAACTTAATTTGCGCCGCTGGCTGTGGATTTGGCCCTAAGAGCAGAAGCAAATTGCTCATGGAAGGGAACACAGGGAAATACTTTTGCAAGGGAAGTATGTTTGACTGGGGCTATTTAAGCACAGGGCGATCCTCAAACTAAGTACACTTGACCTTTTACCTATCTCACTGATTGCGCCCAGCAAAGTTCTGCACATGCGCAGTGAGCAGCAGATTTGTGCGCGCATGCGCAGTACGGCCAGCCCTTCATTTGCATGGGGTCACGGCTCATTACAATGAAGCACGCCCACTTCCTTCCCACTTGTCATAACCCCGCCTTACGCCTCGGAATTTAGGTTACGGCTGGCGCAATTTTGTGCGCAAATGCGCTGTGGATACGGCACTTACGACACCAACTTAGGGCGCCGTAACTTAAATGACATAAGTTTTCAGAAACTTAATTTGCGCCGCTGGCTGTGGATTTGGCCCTAAGAGCAGAAGCAAATTGCTCATGGAAGGGAACACAGGGAAATACTTTTGCAAGGGAAGTATGTTTGACTGGGGCTATTTAAGCACAGGGCGATCCTCAAACTAAGTACACTTGACCTTTTACCTATCTCACTGATTGCGCCCAGCAAAGTTCTGCACATGCGCAGTGAGCAGCAGATTCGTGCGCGCATGCGCAGTACGGCCAGCCCTTCATTTGCATGGGGTCACGGCTCATTACAATGAAGCACGCCCACTTCCTTCCCACTTGTCATAACCCCGCCTTACGCCTCGGAATTTAGGTTACGGCTGGCGCAATTTTGTGCGCAAATGCGCTGTGGATACGGCACTTACGACACCAACTTAGGGCGCCGTAACTTAAATGACATAAGTTTTCAGAAACTTAATTTGCGCCGCTGGCTGTGGATTTGGCCCCTTGTGCCTTGTGCTAATTCCAGTTCTGTTGCTAAATTAAGCTACCAATGGTTAGAGGTATACAGCTGATGGAAACAAGTAAAGGAAAAGTTATATAAACATCCATGTTTATCTCTCTAATTTTGCCACCATGGGCACTGACCCATAAAAGTTGTATGATAAATACAGACTGTATGGCTCATAGGCTGATAGTGGTGGTTAATAGACATATGCATTCGTTTTCATCCGAATGCATATTCATCAGAATTTCAGATATTTTCGTTATTGCTTTAACCACTTAAAACCCGGCCAGTTTTTGCGATTCGGCACTGCGTCGCCTTAACTGATAATTGCGCGGTCGTGCGACGTGGCTCCCAAACAAAATTGGCGTCCTTTTTTTACCACAAATAGAGCTTTCTTTTGGTGATATTTGATCACCTCTGCGGTTTTTATTTTTTGCGCTATAAACAAAAATAGAGCGACAATTTCGAAAAAAAAACAATATTTTTTACTTTTTGCTATAATAAATATCCCCCAAAAATATATAATTTTTTCCCTCAGTTTAGGCCGATACGTATTCTTCTACCTATTTTTGGTAAAAAAAAAATCGCAATAAGCGTTTATCGGTTGGTTTGTGCAAAATTTATAGCGTTTACAAAATAGGGGATAGTTTTATTGCAATTTTATAAAAAAAAATTGTTTTACTACTAATGGCGGCGATCAGCGATTTTTTTCGTGACTACGACATTATGGTGGACACTTCGGACAATTTTGACACATTTTTGAGACCATTGTCATTTTCACAGCAAAAAATACATTAAAAATGCATTGTTTACTGTGAAAATGACAATTGCAGTATGGGAGTTAACCACAAGGGGGCGCTGAAGGGATTATGTGTGACCTCATGTGTGTTTACAACTGTAGGGGGGTGTGACGTCATTGATTGTGTTTCCCTATAAAAGGGAACACATGATCAATCATGGCGCCACAGTGAAGAACGGGGAAAAGCTGTGTTTACACACAGCTCTCCCCGTTCTTCAGCTCCGGGGACCGATCGCGGGACTCCAGCGGCGATCGGGTCCGCGGGTCCCATGGTCACTGTCACGGAGCTTCGGACCGGGTCGCGCCACCCACGGCTGGGCACTTAAAGAGGATGTACCTGTACGTGCTTGTGCTCAGCCATGCCATTCTGCCGACATAAATGTGCAGGAGGCGGTCCTTAAGTGGTTAACAAATGAAAATGAACGCGCAGAATCGGAAATCCGAAAGATCCGAAAAAAAAGGCTTTATTTTCGTTGCTACAACAGTTCAATATAGATAGGAGATTCGACATGACGCTGACAATAGCAATGTGTGTCTATCAAATCTGCGGTCGAATGTGCCTAACCTTAACTCTATTAGTCCAAGATAATTCTACATAGAGAGGAAAGATTCGACAGAGAGAAAAGATTTGACATTATAGAGACAGTGTTGGGGTAGACCATTCGACATGAATGATGAAGCAGCGAAAAACATACAAATGTTGAATCTGTCATTGAAGGCTTATGGTGTCTGTCGAAAGTTCTAAGAAGATTCGACAAGCAGCTAAACTGTACAACGGCGCAATAATAAATTTCGGCCCATAGGCTATAGAAGAATTCGAATGTTGTTTGACTAGTAATAATAATTTATAAATATAATTATTACTAGTCATACATTAGAATTCTTCTATAGCTTGTAGGCAGAAAATTCGACCGGAAATGTACGATTGCGGCGTCGTACAGTTTAGCTGCTGCGTCGAATCTTCTTAGAACTTTCGACAGCCACCATAAGCCTTCAATGACAGATTCGACCAGAATTAATTTGGATTTTTAGAAGAATGCATTTTTTAACGAAACAAAATAAATAAAAACGAATTTCAGGAGTAACTAAATAACTAAATAAATGTATTCTTCGGACGAAAACAAAATTTCGAAACAAAATTTTTCAGTGTGCACATGACTAGTGGTTAAATATTAAAGTGACCCTGTCCATCCCAGGGATGATTGAATCTACAGTATATGGGTTGGATTTGCAAGGGGTCATCAAATCCATGAAACCAGACCTTAGCTGCAAGCTCCATTGAAGTCTATGAGTTAGGGCAAGCAGCAGCAAAAATGAGGCACATAATCATATGACCTTCGGCTGCCTGCTCTTCCCAAATCAGGATCCTCTAAAAGAAAAAAAGCAAACCTAAAAGAAGAGGAAGAGGTGCCACCACACAGAGGTAGAAGGTGGCAAGCCTTGATAATGTGACCTCTTCCTCCTTCCTTGACTCTTCTACCTACTTCCCCATTATAACACTCCTCTTATGCCCTGTACACACGGCCGATTTTCCCGTCTGGAAAACTGCAATGAGAGTTTTCGTGGGGAATCCCGACCATGTGTATGCTCCATCTGACTTTTTACCACAGGAAAACAGCCAGAAAAAAAAGAACAGGATCCCTTTTTTCCCAGCAGGAAAAAATCCTAGCGGGCAAACTGTTCGTCTGTATGCTTTTCCGACAAGAAAAAAAATATGCATGCTCGGAAACAATTTGACACATGCTCGGAAGCATAGAACTTAAATTTGTCAGCTTGTCGTAGTCTTTTACGTCACCGCGTTCTTGGCAGTCAAAAGGTCACTGTATGTATGCAAGGCAGGCTTGAGAGGAATTCTGTCGGGAAAACCATTGTTTTTTTCAGACGGAAAAAACGCTCGTGTGTACGGGGCATCATTCTTGCTTCACTTCTTTCTTCTCCTACACCTTTTTTCTTTTTTGCACCCTCTCCGTCTCCTCCCTGTTCTTTGTGACTAGTACATAGAGAGGCTCTGGAGAGCTGGGGTTACTGTATATGGGGAAAAAAAGTGCTTACTAAATCACACATGGCAAACAACTGGTGAAAACAAACCCCTCCTTCTTGTTCATTGCCTGGGAAGTCCTGCATTAACATATTTCTATCCTTCATCCCAATTCATTTTGTGTTTTTATTTTTGTAAACAACATTTTTCAGATTTTCATTTATTTTTTAATTCTTATTTTTTTTTTGTTTCCTGTAAAGCAGTTTCTGCCCTGATCAAGTAAATACAACCAGGGACAGAAATGAAAACTAGGTAAAAACATTGGCAGCTGGGAAGGGGGACCTAACTGGAATATATAAGGCTGCCACATTTGGTGGAAGAAAAATGCTAAACCAAAAATTAACTCTGACCAATCACCTCAATAACTACTGTAGACAACATAAACTCCAACTGAGTTTCAAGCTAACACCCAATAGGTAATTTCACCCCACCTGTACATTTGTATGTGCAGTCCACCCAGTGAGAACTCAGCTCTGCTCATTTCCACAGTTGACCCCAAATAGGGAACCAAGGTCAAACAGCTCCTGTTAACCCAACCGGGCTGGTATTAAAAGTGAAAGCAGATCTCTCATGTTGCTCCAACACGTTTCAGCTCATATCACACACATAAAATATAAAAAGAAAGGGAACTGGTAGTGCTCACTGCTTTTTATTAAATAGAAATCCAGGGAATAAAAACACTCACAAGGGTCATACAATAGATTGCCAATCACAAAATGCTCTCCAGTATGTAAGATCAATTCTCGAATACAGGGCCGTCTTAATAGCTTCATGGGCCCCTGGGCAAAGTAATGCTCTGGGGCCCCTACAATAGAGACAGTGCAGGTAAACAGACATCAAGTAGGTAGGAGGCAAACAAGCGGTGCTTCCCCTTTTGGGTGGAGCTCTGCATTAACTACATGAACAATCATTCTGTACAGCAAAGAAAGTGGGAAAATACTACATACATAAAGTAACAAAGCTGTCCTGTGAATATAATATATCAGCTAGATTGATGCCTCCCCAGCACTACGGCCCCTCTACACCCCAGATATCCCCCCAGCACTCTGACCCCTCTATACCCCAGATATCCCCCAGCACTCTGACCCCTCTACACCCCAGATATCCCCCCAGCACTCTGACCCCTCTGTTGTCTGTATGTTGTCGGAATATCCGATCGTGTATATGGGCATTTAGATTTGATCGGGGCTCTGTTTTACCAAATTTCATACTCTTTTCATACCTAAACAAATACATTGGCTATAAACACCATCAAATTTATTTTCACATTTATCATAATATGAAAAAATTCGCCCACAGCCAATATACAAAAAGATTGGTATATACAACATATTTTCCCCACTTTTTCCTCAGTTTCAGCTTGATAATGAAATACCTTAACTACCCAATATACCTTCATGCAATCTTTCCTAGTAGCAGATGATCAGTATAGACACACTAGAAAATAATTGTGCTTTATTTTTTGAGTCTATCATAGACTCTCTGAATTGAGTCCATCTTGTTTTCATTGAAGATCAATTACATACTGTAGTAGAATACCTTTTGTCTACATGCTAATTAAATGTTTGCCTTTTATTTATGTTATTTTAGGCTCACAATTATAATTTATTAAGAGTGCACAAAACAATGATGTTTAACAGAATTTTCTAAACAATAGTCAGTCACCAACCAGTATTTACCTTTCATACAGTTTAGTATGAATAGGACAATGAAAGGTAATTGCTAATGAATCAGTGAATTACCTTTCATCACCTAATTAAAATATTGCAGTGTGTATATAAATTCTTATCAACTAGTACACTTCCATTCAAAATGGAAAATGTTTCATAATAATGTGAAACTAGAAAGAGAGAAGGTGAGGGTGTGTGTGTGTGTGTATATACCGTGTATATACTGTATATGTATATATATATATATGTATATATATATATATATATATTATGGCTGTTACTGATCAAAATGTTTCTGTTCGATTAATCGTTTTTTTTTTAAATCGATTAATCGACTAATTTCGATTAATTATAACGCACATACAGATCCAACTACTTTTAGCTGATCTCCTTGCAGGCTGATTCCCAGTGCAGCTACTGTACCAACAACTGGAAAAATGGATAGCAGGATACAAAAAACACACAAAGGCAGCACTCGATGGGAATAGCATTAAAACTTTTATAGTCTTCAAGTAGGTAACCAAATAAATATTGCACTGGAGATAAAATCGATGTAGCTACATAAACTGTAAAAATGGAGCGAGTAATACCAAACGGTACCAAAAGCAGTCATAAAAACATGTAGCTAAGTATGATATTGGTATAAAAATGTGTACAAAGATACCACTCCTGAATCCAGATGAGGAGAGGTTAACATCAGTCCGTCGGCATGTAGATGTCCCATGAAGGGAACTATCACAACTCCCAGTGGATGGTTGTAGAATCCCAGGTTGATAGAGGGAAGTGTAACAGCCCTTGCGTGTGGCAGGTAGTAAGGTCCCGCCGGAATGCCGATATGAAGGCACAGCTAATGAGCCCTTCAGATGAACACGGCAAGCCCCGCCGGTTTCCGTGATGTTACTGGATCTCCGACGGAACTCCCTGAAGGCCCAGAAGCCGGCAGAGAGGTAAGTACCAATCAAAAGAATTTTAATCGATCAAAAAAATTAAAGATTAATTAAAAGTTAATTTGCACAGCCCTAATATATATACATACACTATATTGCCTCAATTATATAGGATGCCTACCTTTACACGCGATTCTTTCACTTATGTTCAATAATGGCATCCCAGTCTCAATCGGTAGTGTTCAATATTGAGTTGGCCCACAAGGTTTAGGAGTGTGTCTATGGGAAAGTTTGACCATTCTTACTGAAGCGCATTTGTGAGGTCAGGCACTGATTTGGATGAGAAGGCCTGGCTCGCAGTCTCCACTTTAATTCATTCCAAAGGTGTTCTATCGGGTTGAGGTCAGGACTCTTGCAGGCCAGTCAAGTTCGTTCACCCCAAACAAGCTGTGTGTCATTTCTACAGTGTTGTCACATGAAAAGATATAATAAAATATTTATAAAAATGTGAAGGGTGTACTCACTTTCGTGAGATACTGGGCCAGATTCAGAAAGATGCGTGCGTACCATATTAACATTGTACTACCCTGGGGAGGTCATCAAGATTTTTTGTTTTGCACACTGATTGCTTATAAAGCCCCATACACACTATGGGCCAGATCCACGAAGCAGTTACGCTGGCGTATCTATTGATACGCCGCATAACTGCTAGGTTGCTCCGGCGTATCTTTGTTTTGTATCCACAAAACAAGATACGCCTGAAGCTGGGCTAGATCCGACTGGCGTACGTCTTAGTACGCCATCGGATCTAAGGTGCATATTTCCGCTGGCCGCTAGGTGGCGCTTCCGTCGATTTCCGCGTCGAGTATGCAAATTAGCTAGATACGCGAATCCACAAATGTATGTCCGGCCGGCGCATTTTTTTACGTCGTTTCCGTAAGGCTTTTTTCTGCGTAACGTTACCCCTGCTATATGAGGCGTAGCCAATGTTAAGTGTGGACGTCGACAACGTTATCCGTGCCCAAAAATGCAGCCTGCCCATGTCTACCAATGCAGCATGTGTCCCCATTTTGCAGCCAGGAGTTCCCCCCACAATAGCAGCCAGGAGTTTCCCCCACAATAGCAGCCAGGAGTTCCCCCCACAATAGCAGCCAGGAGTCCCCCACAATAGCAGCCAGGAGTCCCCCCACAATAGCAGCCAGGAGTTCCCCCCACAATAGCAGCCAGGAGTCCCCCCACAAAGCAGCCAGGAGTCCCCCCCACAATAGCAGCCAGGAGTTCCCCCCACAATAGCAGCCAGGAGTCCCCCCACAATAGCAGCCAGGAGTTCCCCCCACAATAGCAGCCAGGGAGCGAGATTGACACAATATCGCGGTCACCCACTGTAAGCCTATTGTGGGAAATGCAGCAGCTTCTGTAAGTGAAAAAGAGGGTCAACAATGCCCATCTGCAGCCTCACTGTGCCCATTTGCAGCCTCACTGTGCCCATCTGCAGCCTCACTGTACCCATCTGCAGCCTCCGTGTGCCCATTTGCAGCCTCACTGTGTGCGCATGTACCTTTGAACTTCCGCTGTGTCAGTCTACTGTTCGGCGGCCATCCACTGTAACAAAGCCCTGTCTCCTTCTCGTCCATGATAGATAGAACACTGATTCAGTTTGTTATCAGTGTTCAGTCTATCATGGACGAGGAGGAGGCGGGGCTTTCTTACAGTGGACAGCTGCCGAACAGTAGACTGACACAGCGGGAGACCCTCACTCCAGTATAAGCCGAAGGGGGCTTTTTCAGCATAAAAAAAAATGTGCTAATAATCGCTAAAAAGCGATATTGCAAAACCGTTGAAAAACTCACTGCAAAGCTACTGGCATTTTTATAACGTTATTTTAACGTCCAATGTGCATAAGGCCTAGTGTTTATTAAAATATTTTACATATTTTGGGAGTGGATGAGCAATCTGTTTTCATGTAGGGTACTATACGTTTTGTAAATGTATCGGTTTGTTATTTGTACAAAAAAATACGGATTTTAACTACTTGCCGACCTGCCGCCGTCATTCTACGGCGGCAGGTTGGCTCTCCTGCGCGAGAGCCCGTAGCTCTACGTCGGCTCTCTTGCAGGGAACTATGGTCGCGCGCGCTCCCCGCTTGCCCCCGACTCCCGTGCGCGTGCCCGGCGGGCGTGATCGCCGCCGGGCACACGCGATCGCTCGTTACAGAGCGGGGATCGGGAGCTGTGTGTGTAAACACACAGCTCCCGGTCTGTGTATGAACTGAAGATCAGTGATTTCCCCTAGTAAGGCCACCCGCCCCCACAGTAAGAACACACCCAGGGACATACTTAACCCCTTCCCCACCCCCTAGTGTTAACCCCTTCACTGCCAGTGGCATTTTTATAGTAATTCAATGCATTTTTATAGCACTGATCGCTATAAAAATGCCAATGGTCCCAAAAATGTGTCAAAAGTGTCCGAAGTGTCCGCCATAATGTCGCAGTACTGAAAAAAATGGCTGATCGCCGCCATTACTAGTAAAAAAAAAATATTAATAAAAATGCCATAAAAATACCCCCTATTTTGTAAACGCTATAACTTTTGCGCAAACCAATCAATAAATGCTTATTGCGATTTTTTTTTACGAAAAATATGTAGAAGAATACGTATCGGCCTAAACTGAGGAAAATTTTTTTTTTTTATATATTTTTGGGGGATATTTATTAAAGCAAAATGGAAAACATATTAATTTTTTTCAACATTGTCGCGTTATTTTTGTTTATAGCGCAAAAACTAAAAACCGCAGAGGTGATCAAATACCACCAAAAGAAAGCTCTATTTGTGGGAATAAAAGGACGCCAATTTTGTTTGGGAGCCACGTCGCACGACCGCGCAATTGTCAGTTAAAGCGACGCAGTGCCGAATCGCAAAAAGTACTCTGGTCTTTGACCAGCAATATGGTATGGGGGTTAAGTGGTTAATATTATGACCTAAAATGGTTAAATTGTATTTCCCTAAATATATTATGTCACCAAATTAGACGCAGAAAAAGTTGGAGCTGCAGTTGTACTTTTATTGACTACCTTAAAATAATGTATTTGTAAGAGTTAATGCATCTTTTATGCCAAAGAGGCCAAAGTTGTCTTGAAATTAGCAGCTCCAATCCCTTTATTTAGCCAATAATAGATATTTTCACCTGTATGTTTCCTGCATTTATCAGCCTGCTTTTCACAAAAAACATTTTCCTAGCCACAGAAAAATAAGCTTTAGCATTTACTGAGGGGGATGAGCTCTCGTAAGTAATGGTGTCTCTAGTAAGCATGTGTTGGGACTACTGTACATACCACTATGACACACATAAAGATAAATTGATCACTGGAAAGATCTGATACTGAAATAGAACGGTTCTTAAGTGCATGAACATGTTCACAAATGGACAGTGCCACAATGACAAAGCTTGAGTTACGTGTAATGTCACAATGTGAGTATCATGACATGTTAAGGACCGATCTTAGTGACCACTTAATACCTTAAACCACCATGTTACCACCCCCTTTTGTACCCCTTGCTAACCCCAATAAAGCCAAAGACCACGTTGTGGAGTAAAATTGGCCATCAGGCCTTATTTATTAAAACCAATAACATTATATAAATAACTGTATTAAATAACTCTTAAATACTATATAACCCTATCAACAACCCCCTGGTGGTCAAAAGGACCACCCCTCTCGAACTTGGACACTGGGACAAATACTTCTAAACTAGGCCTCAGCCGCAAGACACCGACTCGGAGGCAGTGTAACCGTCCTCAGTGACCTTAACCCTTTAACCCCTTCCTGGTTAACACCCGCCAACCACAAGGTACACCATAACCTCCCATACCACGTATGGGTACAACTTCAACTTACCCCAACTAGCCAGACTTTTAGTCTTACCGAGACCCAAAAACACGCCCCACTAGCCTGCCTAAAAATAGGGAGGGTGGGTGGGAAGCTTTTCCTCTGCTGTAAGATGGAGGAGTGACCCACGTCACTTCCTCCACGTCTGTCCCTCTGCCGACCACGCCCCCTCTGCCCGGCCAGCCCATCCCCTACTTCCCCCTGACCTATCAGCACTGACGGTCCCCCCCTGTCATGCGGCCCTTCCCCCACTGCGTTGCTCCGTGCCTTTCTTTATCGTGTGCAGACACAGCATGCTGTGGTAATGGAACCCTATGCTTAATATGGTACATAAGAAATGTTTAATATTGATTGTTCATTGAAGTTTAGGAAAATACAATCACTAAACTCTTATATAATGTGTGTGTGTGTGTGTGTGTGTGTGTGTGTATACCGTATACACTGCTCAAATAAATGAAAGTAACACTTTTGAATCAGAACTCCTGGGATATTGATCTGGTCAGTTAAGTAGCAGAGGGGGAGGGGTGTATACAGAGGGGGTTGTTAATCAGTTTCAGCTGCGTTGCTGTTGATTGAAATTAACATCAGGTGCACTAGATGGGCAACAATGAGACGACCTCCAAAACAGGAATGGTTTTTCAGGCGGAGGTGTCTGCCATTTTTTTCCCTACTCATCTTTTCTGACTGTTTTTCACTAGTTATGAATTTGGTTAGGGTCAGTGTCACTACTGGTAGCACGAGGCGATACTTTTACCCTATAAAGTTTCGCTTTGAAGCACTATACATCCTATGAAATGGTGAAATGGAGGCATCCTGTCAGGCTCCATATATCACCCTCCTCTGCCTCTTATAACCCACCCTCCTATTTTCTCTCTCTCTCTTCTCCTCTTTTTTTTCTAGTTTCCCACTCTTTTGTATTCCCTTTTTCCACTATTGCACATTTATCTTCACTAACTTCAATACATATGCCACCAAACCCCTACTCCACCCTTACCACCTTATTTGAATCAATTGGAACATTTTATATAATGTAAAAGGAATGTGTGCTATTCAATAAACCACTTGTGAAAAAGAAAAGAGAAAGTGGCTGGATTCCTGGGGCCAGATTCACGTATCTGGGCGTATCTTTGTGCGGGCGTAGCGTATCCTATTTATGCTACGCCGCCGCAACTTAGACAGGCAAGTGCAGTATTCACAAAGCACTTGCTCCGTAAGTTGCGGCGGCGTAGCGTAAATGGGCCGGCGTAAGCCAGCGTAATTCAAAGTAGGCTGGCAGGGGGCGTGTTGTATGTAAATGAATCGTGACCCTACGTAAATGATGCGCCTAACGAACGGCGCATGCTCAGTATCACGTTGAATTTTCTCCCTAAGTTACGCCGGATCAATGTTTAGTCGACATGAACGTAACCTACGCCCATCCCCATTCACGGACGACTTACGCAAACAACGTAAAATACGACGCTGTTCTGGCGTTTCAGACGTCCATACCTTAACATGACTTACCCCTGCTTTATGAGGGGTAAAGTTACGCCGGGCCAACGCCTTACGTAAACAGCATATTTTAATACGCCGGGCGCAAGTACGTTTGTGAATCGGCGTATCTAGCTCATTTGCATATTCGACACGGAAATATACGGAAGCGCCCCTAGCGGCCAGCGTAAATATGCACCCCAAGATACAACGGCGTAAGAGACTTATGTCAGTCGTATCTTGGCAACAGTGAGGAGTATCTGATTCTATGAATCAGGCGCATAGATGCGACGCCTCACATTCGGACTTACGATGGCGTATCAGGAGATACGCCGTCGGAAGTCCTTTGTGAATCTGGGCCCTGATGTTTAGCTGTAAGGCAAACTTACAGGCATAGGTGTGCGCAGCCTATTGCATTAGGGTGTGCACCCCAAACAGAAGCGCAAACACATGTAAATGAATATATATATATTCATTTTTTTTTGTTCACACAAACCAAACACACATAACTCTGTGTACATAAGAATAGTGATCTGGTCCTTCCTTGTCCCTGAAAAGCAGGGAGAAAAAACAGAAAGATTAGTAAGTAAAAACAGCACACTTTTTCACATTGTTAGACTCACAGTTAACCCCTTTATGTTAACCCTTTCCCAGTCATCAGTACAATGTACAGTATCATCACTGTATTATCACTGTACTAGTGACATCAGTGTCAGATTGTGACCCTGCCAGCCAGTGTCAGTTAGTACCAGATTGCCCCCAGAGGGGCACAGTGCTCCTGACATCAGAGCATGGCACAGTGCCCCTTACATCAGAGCATTGTACAGGGCCACCTGACATCAGAGCATGGCACAGTACCTCCTTACTTTAGAGAATGGCACAGTACCTCCTTACATCAGAGCATTGCACAGTGCCCCCTGACATCAAAAAATGGCACAGTACAGTAGTGCCCCCTTACATCAGAGCATGGCACAGTGTCCCCGACATCAGAGCATGGCACAGTACAGTAGTGCCCCTTACATCAGAGCATGGCACAGTGTCCCCGACATCAGAGCATGGCACAGTGCCCCCTGACAGAGCATGGCACAGTGCCTCCTGACATCAGAGCATAGCATAGTGCCCCTGACATCAGAGCATTGCACAGTGCCCCTTACATCACATCAGAGCATGGCACAGTGCCTCCTGACATCAGAGCATAGCATAGTGCCCCTGACATCAGAGCATTGCACAGTGCCCCTTACATCACATTGGAGCATGGCACAGTGCCCCCCGACAGAGCATTGCACAGTGCTCCCTGACATCAGAGCATTGCACAGTGCCCCTTACATCGCATAAGAGCATTGCACAGTGTCCCTTACATCACATCGGAGCATGGCACAGTGCTCCCCGACATCAAAGCATTGCACAGTGCCACCTGACATCAGAGAATTGCACAGTGCCCCGTGACATCACATCAGAGCATGGCACAGTGCCCCCTGACATAAGAGCATGGCACAGTGCCCCCTGACATAAGAGCATGGCACAGTGCCCCCTGACATCACAGTTAAGTCATTCCTTAAGTGCTAGCTGGACAAGAAATTAACTTGGCAGCTCCTGGAGGGGGGAGGAGAGGCAGATATGGAGAGAAGGGAGGGAGATGAGGGACTGCTCACTCACCTGGCTGGTATTTGCAGGATCACACGGTGGAATCAGTGTAGCAGCCCCCACGGAACTGCCAGCTGCTGTACCTAAACTGGGCGGGGCAGACACATGAATGGGGGCTGGAGGAGCCAGAGAGGATCGAGACCTTTCTCCTCTCTTGTTCAGGCAGTGTGGAGGGGGAGGAAGGGGGGATTTCTGCTGGCAAGAGGACTGTAAATTAAGTGAAATCTACCTTCCTAGATTCGCCCATGCTCCCCACTAGATTTTGCTTACCTCCTATCCTATGACAGCAGCACTGGAGGGCAGGCAGAGTGCAGCTGTATCACTCCGCTGCCTACAGTAAGAGATCACTTGCCGGAACTATAGAGGGAGCATCGGGAAATGCGGCCAACTGTCAGCTTACTCCGCTGCAGCAGTTCATATAAGGGGAGTCTAGGGGGTAAACATACCAATCAAAATTGTCTCACGGGCAGCACTGTCACTGCCAGTGAGTGTCCATTAGCAAACCCAGCAGTTTCCCTAGAAAAAAGCCCTGGCTGGCACAGGGGGATTAGGGTGTGCCCAGGCACACCCGGCACACCCCGTGCGCACGCCTATGATTACAGGTCTTGTCCATCCCTCAATCTGTGACTGGACAGTGAAAGGAGAAGCAGCAGACCAATTTGTTCATCTCTCTGTCACTTTGCTCTCTCCCCTTCCTCTCAGACTGGGCACCAGGGGTCAAGTCCTGGGGAAAAAAGTGTGGGAACTCCCACCCAAGATCCACTCCCCCACCAAATAAAAAAAAATGGTACGCTCATATGCATAAATACTAAACCGCATGTTTTTTTTCTCGATCCACTGTACCTTAGTAAGGACTTTAAGCAAGTTCTTTCTAAATCCCGCGATAACTCGCGGCGGACCTCCGCAATGTCTCCTGGGAACAATGACAAAAGCTCCCAGGAGAAATTGCGGCATCGAGGAAGTGACGGAATACCCGCACACTTCCCGATGAATCCATATACAGGAAGCGGCCAGTAACATAAAGGATTACAAAGGTTCGCCTGCCCCTGACAGTGACTCGAGCTGGGCATCGCCGCTTAGTGAAGGATTGGCTCAGGTGGCTCGGGTGCTCTAGTCCTGCAAAGGGAACTGCGTTCCTGCTGCGAAAAAAGTGCAGGAACTCCGTTCCCACGCGTTCCCGCAGGACTTGAGCCCTGCTGGGCACCATTGTACAATGGATTAGAAGAGGCTGATACCAAGTCAATGTCAGGCACTTACACTGCTTGCATTAAAAAAAAAAAAAAAAACATTTAATTATGTATTAATGAATAAAGAGCTGCACTAATTTGTATTTTTATATAAGCTTGTAATTCAATTTTAAGCAAACACAATCCTTGTTCCAATCATTAGAAATAAACCCCCCAGACGATCCCACGGTCCTTCAGCTACTGCAACCTTTAATATGGTGTGACTGTGAATGAACAATCTAGTTCAATAAAAAGAAAGTACTTATTTCTTCATGCCTGTGTTATACAAAACATTAGTAAAGTTCATTTTATTGTAGACAACCCAGAGTTCGATTCAATACACATCTGATTAGCTTGGAGCACCAATCTATGTTTTCAGAAGCAAACCACAAAAGAACAGCTATATTCCTCAGGACAACCAAGTGTGCAAACATGAGTAGTATAGGCTATGATCAATAAACTGCAGCTGTTATGTGACGGTCTTGTAGTGTATAATGACAGTCACCTGCCAACCACAGAGTCCCCAGCACATGACTATCATTAAACACAGCAGGGCTCCTGCAGAGCTGCAGTATAAGAATATTTTCTACTTTCCCCTCTGCACACAAACCTGGCAGCAAAATGGCAGAATCAGACAGGGAAATAGATATAACCATTGTGTTACATGATAACTGCCATTGTTATGTTCCAATTTTCAGCAGTTATTAAAAAAATAAAAGATTTGGGTGAATGAAGAAATTAATTTGGCCTGTGAGTAGAGATAAGCTTGGATGTTCTCCAAACTCATATCTACAGTAAATACAAAAATCTAAATTGCACTTTTTTTTACTCAAATCGTCTGTGGGCGGGTAATTTTCTCCCTTGCAGCACATGTAAAAAAGGGATTGGGTTGCTGGTGATGTCAATGCCCTTATTTGGATACATGTCCATATTCAGCCAATGACATTGACAGACTATGGGCATGTGTTCATATAAGGCAGGGGTCCCAAACTGGAAGCCCTTCAGCTGTTGCAAAACTACAAGTCCCACAAGGCATTGCAAGGCTGACAGTTACAAGCACCACTCCCACAGGCAGAGGCGTGATGGGACTTATAGTTTCGCAACAGATGGAGGGCCGCCAGTTTGAGACCCCTGATATAAGGGCACTGACATCACCAGCATTTGGTTACCTGTGCAGTGGGGTGGTAAATGATTTGGCCTGAGCATAAATTTGCAAGGTGTTCACCCCGTTGAATGCCCTGCAATGCACTGCGCTCCACACAGTGCATTCTGTGGCCCGATTGGGCAAATCTTTGCCCAATTAGGGTGCAGTAAAAACTGGTCATTAACTGATTGCTGACCGCCCCAAGTACATACACTGCGGGGTGGTGGCTCCTACAGGTGAAATTATGTACCTGCACATGAACACCTCTTCCAGGGTTACAGCATGCATGTGTGCTGCCGGCTGCCAACTCTAACTGTGATTGGACACATCGGTAGCCAATCAGTGGGTCCGGTGGACCTGATGTCTGCCGGGACCCAGCGATAATTCATGAGAGAGGCAGAACAGCAGTCTGTCTACGTAAACAAGGCAGATTGCCATTCTGCTAGTAATAGAGACAGAGATCCTGTGTTTCTGCTAAGCAGGAACACATATCTCTGTCTTCCCACAGTTAAAGCCTCCTCCACACCGTTAGAAAGCACATCATAGGTACACATTTAACCCTTTGATCGCCCCTGATGTTAACCCCTTCACCGCCATTAGTACAGTGACAGTGCATATTTTTTAGCACTGATCTATCACTGATGAAATTGGTGTCACTGGTCCCCAAAAAGGGTCATTAGTGTCTGATTTGTCTGCCACAATGTCGCAGTCCCGCTATAAGTCGCTGATCAGCGCCATTACTTCATAAAAATGTCCCAAAGTTTGTAGACGCTATAACTTTAGCACAAACCAAACAATATTCGCTTATTGAGAATGTTTTACCAAAAATATGTAGCAGAATTCATATTGGCTTAAACTGAAGAAGAAACTCTATTTTAAAATGTTGTTTATTGGGTGTGTTTTATAGTAGAAAGTAAAAAATTAAATTTTTTTGTTTCTAAATTGTCAGCCTTTTTTAGTTTATCTCGCAAAAAAATTACACTGCTGAGGTGATCACATATCACTAAAAGAAAACTTCATTTGTGGAAAAAAAAGGACATCAATTCCGGAGCTAAAGTGATTTAGAAGCAGGGCCGGAAAGCTGATGAGTCATCAGATGTCAATGGGCTTCCCTGCCTTAGCTTAATAATTTTTTTTAAAAAATGGTAATAATAGCAAAAAAAGATGATGTGGGGGTCCCCCCCAATCCATACCCGACCCTAAGGGACGGGTATGGATTTTAAGGGGAACCCCCGCCCCCCAAAACAATGGTGTGCGGTTCCTCAAAAATCCATGCCCGACCCATATCTGAGCATGCAGCCTGGCAGGCCAGAAAAGGGAGGGGGGCGACAATGCACCCTCCCTCATACCAGGCCACATGCCCCCAAAGCACCTTGTTGATGCGGACAAGGGTCTCTTCCCCACAACTCTGGGCTGTGGTTGTTGGTGTTTGCGGGCGGGGGGCTTATCGGAATCTGGAAGCCCCCTTTAACAAGGGGGCCCCCAGATCCTGACCCCCCAATGTGATTGAGTATGGGGCACATAGTACCCCTACCCATTCACCCAAAAGAGTGTCAAAAAGTTATAAACACACTGAGACAATTTTTGACAATTCCTTTATTAAAAATGTTTAAATTCATGACACCCAGAACACCACTTTAAGGAGGCGACATAAAGCCTCCTCACCATCGATCTTCAGAGGGCTAACCATGTATCAACTTGCCCTATGTGGCAATCTGTGCTCAGCAACCTGGGGAGTCCCTGCAACCAAGGCAAACAAAATAAATACTGATGTTACAGTACAATGTAACAGTACAATTTGCTCCAAAATGTATTTCATTATGTAATACTAGAACTGTATTATATAAAGCTGTTATGTTTTGAACAATACATGACGCTCACAATGTGCAATTGCAGAATTTATTTATATATATATATATATATATATATATATATATATATATATATATATATATATATATATATATATATATATATAAAAATCTATTATTATTTTGAACTGCTATACAAAACTGCAATAAAACAATATAAAGTTGGCACAGATCTTGCTTCACCCAAACTGACCAATTCAACATTCACTTAAATAAAATGATTTACAGGCAGAGAAGGAATGCTGCATCGCTTTCCACTGATAGGATTCTTCTTCCAGCGAAAGAGGTTAATCTGCACTGGTCAGCAAGCACTGAGTTCAATGGAAATGCTGCCTCCCACAGACTTAAACAGTTACTCTTAAAATAATCCACATCTCATTTGCAAGTCAACCCATTCCTGGGTATTGAGATTTTCTCCCCTGTTGCCTGAGTCTTTATTGTCACTGTCATAGGTAGCATGCTCCGTTCTGCTATTATCTCAGGTGGTGTCTCTCGTAATCCTGTACTACTCTTACCACCCCTGCTGCCCTTTCTACAATGATGCAAGCTATTCTTTCTCTTGAATAGCTTCAAAATTGCTCAGAGCAATCAAAGGAAGCTGAGGCATCACTAAAGAACTTCTTTTTTCTCCAAGTTCCAATTTAGAGCAGTCATTAAAGCAGAGAAGCCTCACTAAGTGTGTCCTGGATTTGTGTTCCCTTTGACAAAAAAAAAGTATGCACGTAAAGTATTTTTCCCTATAGCTGCCTTTAATGCAATGTTAAAACACAAAAAAAAAATTTGAATTTGTTTGCTAGGATGCACATGCATGGGTAAATGCTGTTGCAAAAAAGAAGCAGCATTTATGAGAGTATGGGCGTGTACAGCCATTCACTATATATATATACTGTATATTAGTATATTATTGAATATTATATTATGTTGTACTTGAGAATTCACATTTACACCTTTGGTGTGGGGGAAATGCTGGAACATGTATGAGTTAATAAGTTAATGCGCTGACATGCAGGATGATGATAGAAGGGAAGTGCCAAAAAGATGAGCTCATCATTGTTTCACTGTCCAGTCCCAGGCTGGGGCAGGTCCTGGATGATCCGGGCTCAAAGAAGTGGGTAAAATGATGCAGGTCATCAGAATGGGGACATCTATTGGCAGACTGGCAGTAAAAAATAACTGCCGGAGAAATCTATTTCTTGACGGTGTGAACTGTATTTTAGCAAAAGCTGGTTTTGTTTTGCTATCTTTTATTGGACTGTCCAATTTTATATATATTTTTTGTGTGGAGTACTGCTTTTTTTTAAAAAACTTTATGTAGCACCCTCCTAATTGTGTTGCTAGGATTTAAGGTATATTTAGTCTTTTTGGCTATTTTGTTGTCAGAGGAGCAGTTGTTGATTCCTTTTGGCTTTTCTGGATTTCACAGGCTGCAAGTTTAATTGCTCACCACTGCTTTCCAGGTTTTTTTTTTTTTAGAACAGGGAGTGGAGCAATTCTTAGGCAGGATGAATATTTATGGTGCTGCATCCAGTCCCTGGGAGGTGGGTCAAGAAGGTGGCTGAGGGCACATAAATAGTCTAAAGCCCCGTACACACAACCGGTTTTCCTGCCAGGGAAAGAGAGCTTTTGGCCTGGAAAACCGGACGTGTGTATGCTTCCTCGCAGTTTTCCCGACAGGGACAGAACCTGCTCTCTATTTTCCCTTCGGGATTCCCGGCGTTTTTTCCTCCAGATTTACTAATACTTTCCTATGGGAAACACTGCCAGGCAGTGCCGATGGAGCATACACATGGCTCGGATTCCCGGGCCAATGCTCTCATGGCAGTTTTCCTGATGGTTTCTCGGCTTTCCCCTCGGTTTTCCCGGCGGACTTTTTACCGTCGGGAAAACCGAGCGTGTACAGGGCTTGAGATTCAGAACAGCAGTGCCTTCCTGTTTAACAGATTCCACCTGTCTGTCAGGGTTGGGGGCGGGTACCCCCTTCCAAGCCATTCTATGGATTCAAGCAGTTGTTCATCGAGGTCTTGGCCTAAACTTGAATATTTTTCTGACATCCCAAGACTTCACCTAAGGATTCAGTATGCCTCACTAGCAGGTATCTGGAAGAAGCTGAATGAGCACAGCTGCTCCCTTGGCATCATGAGTACTACACTTGTACAAAGATCCTGGTGACTGTGTACTATTGGGATAGCTGGGCCAAGGGACCATGGCTCTTACCTCCACTAGTCTCTTGTGAAAAGACTGTACTCTGAACTTGGGCCAAGTAGTTCCTCTTCTGAGTGGTTCATACCCCTGGCCTTCCATAGGCTCTCGTGGGAGAACCTTCCTCTGAACTTGGGCCAACTACAGGGCTTGAGTCCTGCAGGAACGCGTGGGAATGGAGTCCCTGCACTTTGCAGGACTAGAGCAGCCGAGCCGCCTGAGCTGATCCTTCACTAAGCGGCGATGCCTAGCATCACCGCATAGTGAAGGACTCGACTCGAGCCACTGTCAGGCACTGTTTTTTACATAACCAAAACAATGACCGCCGGCAGGCTCTGCGGCTATCCGAGTATCTGCCTGCTGAATGACTCACCGTCACTATTCAGTCTGTCAGGTGATGTCATGTGACAGGCCCAGCCGCTGCTGTTGTTTATGGGAGTTGTAGTCCGCGGCAGCGGCTGCGTGCTCAATCTCCCTGCTCCGGGGGGTGGAGTCCGCCTGGCTGGACACTGTGTAGAAACACCACGTGATGTGGCTGGCCTGGGCGCGCCGCTGCTTGCTGGTGGTGGCTGCAGACAGTACAGTAACAGTGCTGTGTAGCAAGATCATCACCCACCCCGCAGGACTGGAGGAAGGAAGCCGTGGAGAAGGAGGAAGAGAGGACCTGTCCTGCTGCTGCTGAGCACTGAGTCTGCAAAGCAAGCTGAGGTGAGAGATCTGCCCCCCATACACCTCATTTACCTTGCCAATGGCCTGTGATTCCTGCTGGGAGCTGCCCATGGCCTACAGGCCAGCAGGACCCACATGCCATGGTCGGCTCCCAGAAGGACCCACATGCCATGGTCGGCTCCCAGAAGGACCCACATGCCATGGTCGGCTCCCAGCAGGACCCACATGCCATGGCCAGCAGGACCCATAGACGATTGTCCGCTCCCAGCAGGACCCACAGGTCAGTGGCCAGCAGGACCCACAGGTCAGTGGCCAGCTCAAAGCAGGACCCACAGGTCAGTGGCCAGTTCACAGCAGGACCCACAGGTCCGCAGCCAGCTCTCACCAGGACCCACAGGTCCGCAGTCAGCTCCCAGCAGGACTCACAGGTCAGTGGCCAGCAGGACCCACAGGTCCGCAGGGTGCTGGGATCTGGCCACTGACCTGTGAGTCCTGCTGACCACTGAACTGTGGGTCCTGCTGGCCACTGGCCTGTGGGTCCTGCTGGCCACTGGCCTGTGGGTCCTGTTGGCCAGACATGTGGGTCCTGCTGCCCATGGCCTGTGATTCCTGCTGGGAGCTGCCCATGGCCTGTGAATCCTGCTGGGAGCTGCCCATGGCCTACAGGCTAGCAGGACCCACATGCCATGGTCGGCTCCCAGCAGGACCCACATGCCATGTTCAGCTCCCAGCCAGACCCACATGCCATGGTCGGCTCCCAGCAGGACCCACATGCCATGGCTATATATAATACACTCTACAAATGTGCTTTAAAATACATGGTTTTCCCTTTCATGAACAAGAAATTATGTTTGCTGTTGGGCTGGTATAAAAATGCTACGGGGCTGGTATGATTTTTTTTCCAGGGCTGGTTTTTATTCCCAGTTCAAAGCCTGGGGCGGATCCACCGGAAGACCAACCATCCGAAGGGGACAGGATCAAGTGTATCCAGCTCGTGTTCCAGGAGATCGGACAGACTGACTGACGACCGGGGTTGCGGAAAGCAGGACATCGGAGATCGTATGCTGTGGCGTGGCCGCTGAACAGTTCATCTTCAGCAAGAAGCTCAGGCGGATTAGGCCTGCTCGGGTGAGAAGGCACTTACCCAAGTTTCCATACCCAATAGCTTTGTGACTTACAGTGCCTCACATCTCAAAAAGGCATACTGTTTACTGATCTGTTTGAGAAATATCTGAAAGTCACGCTGGCCATGTTGACGGATGCTGACTGGAGGATCGGTACATTACACCTGTGTTGATCATACCTTAGACTGAGCTTAAAGACCCCTGTGGATTACAAATATATTAAAAAGTGCACCAACGAGCCTACAAATAGACTTCGTCGCTGAGGAACTTTCTGGATTTGAGCAGGCTAGGCCTGACCGAGAGTTGTTAGCAATTGCACTTCAATAGACTGCCCACTAGGGGAGCTTGCGAGCATAGATCATTTAAAATGAATTATAGAGTTCATACTGTTAGCATTCCTTTTGTTGTTTATTGACTTCTCGCAAAGGGCCCTTTGCAGAGACGGATATATATATATATATATATATATATATATATATATATATATTTGTGTGTGTAAATTATTGTTTGTTCGTTTTGTTCTTGCATGCCTATTAAAGTTATTCTTGGTTTAACTACATTTATTGTGAGGTGTGTTTGCTCCTGGAGTCTGAAATCAAAGAAAGGTAACAACAATACTGCATGTCACTCTAGATATTTTATTTGTGTATTATTGGGGTCCCATAGCTACACGTGGGATTCACAATATATTTTCAATTTGCTTGGTGTGCCAAGGGAGGGTTCGAGCCACTTAAAGGGGGTGGATAGATTAGTGAGAGTAGATCCCAAATCTAACCAGCGGCTCCTGCGGGGGTAGCACTACATATTTTTATATATATATATATATATAGCTTGGCCTGCCAGCCAGCAACCTGTGCCCAGCACAGCACTGATCGTTGAGTCAAGGATGAGCCAAGTCTTCAACTCAAGTTGAGCAAGTCTTCAGAAGTGTAAGTAAAGATCATCATCACCCATTGTGGTGATTATTCTGTTAGTTTGACAAGTTAACCTATTTTGTTTTTGTAAACGGACACTTTACAATTAATGTTGCACTGTATTTTCTGTGAAATATATATGCATATGAGCCAACTAGCTCCTCTTTGAGGAGTTCATACCTCTAGCCTCCTCTGATATGTTTTGGGAGGATTGAAGCAGCAACATAGAGAAGTATGTCCTCCTGTTATTGTTCTGGAGTATCCCATGCTACCCTGCACCCCTCCAAGTTATTTATTAATAAAATCAGAAAAATACATCCTCCAGACTGCTCATTTAGTCAGTGTGCCTAAACTGTGTTTCTCGAGTAATGGCAACCTCTGCACTAGTGAGGGAGGACTCCAGTCAGCATCATTATATGTGCTGCAGCTATCAGGGAATGTGTAGTAACTTAGATGGTAGTTTGGTGACTGGAAATATACCGCTCTCCTTCAAATAAATGGTGACATCAAACCAAAGGGAACCATAGAATAGTGAAAAGATAGAAAGGAAATCCTCCACCTTCCAAACAAACTGCCTTTTACCGAATAGGAAGATCCCAACCAGAGATCTTCTGTTGGCGTGTGGCTTTCTACCCAGCCTAGGGGTCTATGTAGCAGGATATCCGGTATCCGATAAATCTCCCACCGCTCACAGATGATCGATATTAATTATAGCCAAGGTGAGGAAGGACAAAAAGGCTGACATAGCCTAATCCAGTAAAACCATTTAATATAAAAATAATTAAAATCGCACTTACAATAAGTAGATAAAAATTTGCATGTGAAAATATGTAGCCGGCCGGCTAACACAGCCCGTTCACTCCGGGACACTGTATGTGGTGATGACGTCAGCACGCCAATACCCTACGCCATTTTGTCACAATTGACTTCGTCCTGAGGCCCCAGGATACCGGATATCCTGCTACATAGACCCCTAGGCTGGGTAGAAAGCCACACACCAACAGAAGATCTCTGGTTGGGATCTTCCCTTTCGGCAAGAGGCAGTTTGTTTGGAAGGTGGAGGATTTCCTTTCCACTATTCTATGGTTCCCTTTGGTTTGATGTCACCATTTATTTGAAGGAGAGCGGTATATTTCCAGTCACCAAACTACCATCTGATGCGTCCTTTTCTTGAAAATAAGACATTGATTGATTTTTTCAGTTTTTTTAATTTTTGATTTTTTTCACTGGGACTCATTGAAATATATCACGAATGGGACAACCCATTCGCTTTAAGTGATTTTAATTTAACAATGGCACAACGTCATAATTTTGTATGCTAGTTGATTTGATGTTTAAACTATCACGTTATTTGCGTGGCTTGTTCTTACTTTACATTGGTCTTATTTGTGTGTCTCACATTTTAAGCTGCATGCATATTTTCTGTTCATTTATTTGACAGCGCAGTATTACCACATTTCTCAATGTGTAGTAACTGTGCTCTTATTAAACTATAATCATCATCTAGCTGCCCTTTGGGGGTTACCGCTACAGGTACATTAAATTAGAGATGATCTAAAGGTGCTTTTTTCATATGCCTAGTAACAGTAAAGCCTATTCACACCATGATGCAGTACACTGCCAAGGATGTTTTTTCTTGTGTTAAGGCACGTTGCATTAGGCAGCCCATTCATTAAGCAGCTATCTACGGAAAACAGTGAAAAAAAATAGTTTGTATTCTCAAGAAGATTTGACTTTGTGCATTATTTTATCTCCCCATGGAGCTTAGCCTAAATTTTTTTCGCCCATGGCAGACACAAACAGAGTTACTGGAAGAAACGACACAGGGATCACCCCAGTGTTCTTTGCTGTTAACAGAATGATAACCAAATGCATTACTCTTCTTCTTGCTCCAAACGAAGCCTACATCTGCCAAATATCTACATATTTATGTCTAGCTGTTTTATACAACATACATCAGCTATAAATGAAATTGGGTGAGACAAGAAAAGAGCAAGCCCCAATCTCTTTGTCTATGAAGCACAAAGCATGCATGATGTACATTTAGAAACAGACGCAAGTAGTAATGAATTCAAGCAATGGATTTATTGATCTGCAGTGGGCGCATGCTGGTCTGATGAAGATAGGTGCTCATGCAGAAACGTTGGGTCAATAAATCAATTTCTGCATTTCTTATTGTGATACAAAGAGTTGAGTTGTATTGCTTACACAATATGATATTCCCAGATGCTCTTTAACTGCTGTTCAAGTACAGAGCTGTCGTTTTAAAATGTAACTGCCCTTGTCAAGTATGTAGACTGATGCAACTTTCATGACATTTAGGCTAATTTACATGCGTGATGCACTCTAAAGAGCCATCAGTGTTCAGACCGCTTTTAGGGGCATTAGACAGACGTAAAAGCAATAATAATGTGCCCCATACGTTTGCAGTAGTAGCCGAATGGTACATTTGTTTTTGCTCTGGCTGCAATGCACAGCATTGTGGCCATGACATGTGTACAGTCGTGAGTGACTAGATCCCAATACTCAGATGGGTGCTCAGGGGTGGTAAAACTGCAGCCCAACCACCTGGTGATCCCGCAGCTCTTCTCTTTTTCCAGTCATGATCCGACCGCCCTCTCTCTTCCTTTGCCCAGGCGAGGCTGCAATGATGGGTACAGTGAGGCTGCAATTGTGGGCACAGTGTGGCTGCAATGGTGAGCACAGTGTGGCAGCAATGGTGGGCACAGTGAGGCTGTAATAGTGGGCACAGTGAGGCTGCAATGGTGGGCACAGTGAGGCTGCAATGGTGACCACAGTGTGGCTACAATGGTAGCAACAGTGTGGCTGCAATGTTGGGCACAGTGAAGCTGCAATGGTGGGCACCACTGTGCTGCAAGGGTGGTCACAGTGAGGCTGAAATGGTGGGCAAGATGTGGCTGCAATGGTGGGCACAGTGAGGCTGCATTGGTGGGCACAGTGAGGCTGCAATGATGGGCACAGTGAGGCTGCAATGGTAGGCACAGTTGAGGCTGCAATGGTGGGCACAGTGAGGCTGTAATGGTGGGCACAGCAAGGCTGTAACAGTGGCCATAGTGTGGCTGCAATGGTGGCCACAGTGTGGCTGCAATGTTGGGCATAGTGAGGCTGCAATAGTGGGCACAACTGTGCTGCAAGGGTGATCAAAGTGAGGCTGCAATGGTGGGCAAAGTGTGGCTGCAATGGTGGGCACAGTGAGGCTGCAGTGGTGGGCACAGTGAGGCCAAAGTGGTGGGCACAGTGAGGCTGCATTGGTGGGCACAGTGATGCTGAAATGATGGGCACATTGAGGCTGCAATGGTGGGCACAGGTGAGGTTGCAATGGTGGGCACCAGTGAGGCTGTGCTGAGGGTCACTGATAGTTGTTGTTAATATTTATTTGTGTAACTTAATTCTGCATAAAACATTTAAGTGTAATTTCATGAAATAATTTATGAGGGTGTGTTTAGGGGTGGACAGGGTAGGGTTTGGGTGGGGAAACTGATGGCGAGTAACCCTTGAGGCCTGGCTAGTAGCTCAGGACTTGATATTTTGAGCCCTGCACTAGAATCCCTAGTCCTATTCAATACGTAATCAAAGAATACAGCTGAAAATGTCTGGTCTCAATGTTATGATCTACTTGTGTCCACATAAAATATATAACTATAGTTTTTTAGGCAGAGATCCTCTCGAAGTTGAAAATAAGGTCACCACTGTATCTGATGCAATAAAAACTATGAACGATAGGGTAATTAAAAGAAAATAATGAATAACAAATCTTAATAATATGTGAATGCTAATATGTGAACCCTATACATACTACACTTGGCTGTCATTGGCTTCACTCATTTCTGAGTTTTTCTGAGTTATTGGTAAGTAATAAAATGCAGATAAGTAGTCCAGACTTTCTAAGGCCCCGTACAGACGACCGAACATGTCTGCTGAAACTGGTCCGCGGACCAGTTTCAGCAGACATGTTCGGTCGTGTGTAGGCCCGAGCAGGCAGAATACCAGCAAACATTTGCCCGCCGGGCCTTTTCCCAGCGGGCAAATATTTCCGGACTTGTTTTAAAACAGCCCGCTGGAATCCTGTCCCCTCGGACATGTTCGGTCGTCTGTACAGACCTACCGTACATGTCCGAGCGCCCGCCATCCCTCGCATGCGTCGAATGACTTTGACGCATGCGTGGAAGCATTTAACTGGCAGGGCCGCCCACGTCGCCGCGTCATCGTCGCAGCGACGGCGCGGACACGCCCCGCGTGATGTTTACGCGCGGATTTCTGTATGATGGTGAGTACAGCGACCATACAGAAATCCCCGGGCATACACGTACGGTGAAAACGGTCCAGCGGACCGGTTTCATCGTACATGTATGCTTGCCTGTACGCGGCATCAGACTACCCTGCTTACACGCTTGTTTGGTCACCATTAAGTATTTTCACAGGTCAGCGGTGGGTATTTTTTATATCATCTTGTGGCTCATCTAATCCAATTCTTTGGGCTGCCAAGGTTGTTCAGAGGTATTATCTAAAAAAATAGAAATATTTTGGAAAATATTGTTTAATTCATGATCTTTCCCACCCCAGGGTTAATGATTGAATAGAGAAGGAGAAATCAAGACAGCAATATGCATCTTTTGACAAAGTATTTTCACTAGTCAGAGCAGAAGACCACAGTAAAGGATTCTCTGCTATCATCTCCCCAGTCACTCAGCTTACCCGGAAACATACACATTTTCACTGGACTTGGGAAGCCCAGTTGGCCTTTGATCAAATCTTTGTTCACCAAAGCTCCTGTTCTACAGCATCCAGACCCTGCCTCAAAACAGCAGAGCAATGCTGTATTCTGGCTTAGGCCCAGGCCTAGGGCAGCACTTTCCAGGGGGGCAGCACGGAAAGAGTCCCCGCCGGCTTGCGCTACACTGTTATAACGCAAGCTGCTTCTAATTTTGACTGTCCTATCATCCTGGACCACAAACCTTTCTCACTGTGCTCTGCTGAATCCGTGGACCTCCAGGTGATGTAGCGGCACCAAGGCAGCAAACACAGGCAAGGTGGCACCCAAGGAAGAACCAAAATCAGACTGGCAGGACTGGACTGAAGAAGCATAGCCAGAATGGTAGTTGAAGTCATACACAGGAAGGCAAGTCAGGGAGTAGATAGGTGTGTGGTCAAGAACAGAACCAAGGTCATTAACAGGGATCCAGTGAAGCAAGCAGAAGAATAGTCAAGAGCAAGCCAGGGTCATGCACAGTAGAACAAGATAAGCAGACTTTTTAGATTAAGCTGGGGTCAAAACCAGGAATTAGGCAGCATGGTATTCCAGAGGCAAGTCTGTTTGGTGACAGGTGATCCAAGGCATACAGGAAACACAGGACAGGAGCAAGGCATACTGGTAGCTGAACATCATCCAGTAAAGTCAGTGCAGAGTGCAAACTTTCACACATTTCTGTGCAAATGAGCATGGCCATTTAAAGTATTGGCAACTATGCCAGGTCTTTTCCTCAGCATATGCACATTTTTATTCTGCGTTCTCCTTTTCAGTACATGCTCATGTTTGTTCCGAATAGCACCTCCTCACCTCTGCCCATGTTATACGCATGTTATGTATTGCCACACATGCCAGAGTATAAGCTAGAAATCTAGGGCCATTATTTACAGTTAAATCCAAGCTGGTGATCTGAAGGGGCCTTAAAAGTGGATGTAAACCCTCCATACACCCAGTGAAGTGAACAGCCTCAGATGATACACAAAGATTAACAAATTCTCCCTATATAGGTTGTATCTGCTGTCTTCACATTTATATACTGTTTAGAAAGTTCAGATTTTGTTAGGAGATTTTCTCTTCCTGGTTAACACAGAGTGTGATGGGCATACAGCCAAGATAGCTAAAATTGCTGATTGGAGGAAAGGCACAAACCCCCTCTCATCATAGGCAGAGACTCTCAGAGCTGTTCTGTAATAGGAGCTGCCCTCTACTAATCTTTTTAAGCAACCTTCTTTGACAAAAGATTCAGGCTGCTTTTGTCTAAAAAGTCCAAAAATATGTCAGTAGTTCTCAGGCTGATAACAGAGGAACCGTTCAGAAGAGCGCTATAAGACTTAGCTCATTGAAGAGAGATAACAAAATACTGCAGATATATGTGCCCAGCTTAAATTTCATGAATCAGGGTTACATCTACTTTACTTTCAATACATTTTTATTATTTCAAAAGAGAGTACATATTACAGAAACAAGAAACAAACAAGTGTGGGACCATTTGTCCCGCTAATGCCAACATGGCCAGAAAGAAAAAAGAAATACATTAATCCAATAGTAGTTTGAGAAGATACGATTCAAAGCAAGTACAGAATAAGACCACACATAAACCTTGGCTGTTAGCCTGCAGTACGATTGCCAAAGACAAGTTAGCCTTTAAGACTGTACAGAGAGAATCTGGCTCGGGAGACCTGGGGAGATTCCAGCCACCCCTAATGGGAACACACTGTGGCTGGGGCTCCCACCCCCCTAGTTTGGAGCTAATAGGTGAAACTTGGTCACATACATTCTGATTAATCTTGTAAATACTCTTAAAGGTCATGTCGAGGCAAAATTCCAACAGCATATGAATAGGTGTTAAGGGAAATACCTTTCGTGACCTGACAACGATCCCACTTGTGTGGACAGGACATGGGAGCATTGTTAAACGACCCATCCTCAGAAATGGTTGTGTTCATGGAGGCGTGGGCTTTAGCCCTGTCCACCACAGAGAAATGAGAGTGAAAGAAGAAGAAAGAAGAAAAGGAAAGAAAGGAAGCAAAAGAGAAAGAGAGGAAAGAAGAGAAACCGACTTGGGAAGAGCTGGAGGAAGAGGGATATGGTTGTAGACCGATTATAAGAGGACCTTAATGTAGGTGGCCCATGGCTTCCAAACCTGTTCAAATTTTTCTGTGCAGTCCAGGAGTACGCTAGCTATTTTCTCTTGTGCCATAATCCAGGAGATTTTCCTTTTAGCTAATAGAGCTGATACAGTTGTTTTTTCCAGGCTTTGGCCAGAGTTAGTTTGGCACCTAAGAGGATGAAAAAAATCAGGCGTTGTGTACTCCTGGACACTGCCTGGACCGGAAAATTTAGAAGGGCAATTAGGGGAGATGTTGGGGTGGGTGCTTCGGTGATCTTATGAATCCAGGAGAAGACTTTATTCCAGAAACTCCGTATTCTGGGGCATCTCCACCACACATGTAACATATCACCCCTATGGTTACATCCCCGAAAGCACAGGGGGGATGTCGTTGGGTACATCTTGACTAGTTTCGAGGGGACAAGATACCATCTGGAGAGAACCTTTATACTAGCTTCCACAAGGTTGGAATTAAGGACCCCCTTGTAAGAAGTTTCTATTCCAGGTCTCTAATTTCCATTGTTGAGATAAATCCTCCTCCCATGCTAGCATGAAGGAAGTTTTGGAGCCAGTGGAAGAAAGTGCCTTGTATATTACCGTGATTCCTCCCCTCTGCTCATCAGCCTGACCACACCATTGTTCGTATGACGTAAGTCGTGGGCTATGAGCATGTGCTGTCCATAGTTTGTGTAGGAAGTTTGAGATCTGAGCATAGTAAAAGAGTTTCGTCTGAGGCATGTCTAGCTCATTGGTATAAAATGCTTTAGGGTGAGGGCCCATAGGTCTGAGAAAGTGTCCTATTCTATACATTCCTTTATCTATCCACCATCTGAATGCTTTTACATTAAGCCCTGGAGGGAATACCGGGTTTTGGAATAAGTGTTTTAGTGGGGCAATGGGTGATGTCAGCCACGTGTTGTCCCTAAGACCATCCCAGAAGGCAAAAGAGTGAGAGAGTGTTGGGGACAATATAGAGGGTCTCAGGGTTTTAGGGCACCACAACAGATAGTCTAGGGTGTGGAGTGGAACCGCTTGGCGTTCAATGTGTATCCAAACAGGTAATTCCCAGCGGGAGTAAACTGTTGAGATTTGAGCAAGTTGAGCCACCTGGAAATACCAAAGTAAGTTGGGGAGGCCCAGGCCACCCTCCTCCCTAGTCCGGAATAAGACCGATTTCGAAAGTCTGTGACCCCCTCCTCCCCAAACAAATTTAATAATTTTATTTTGGAATGATTTTAGATGTGCCTTGACCAGGGGGATGGGAAGTGCTCTAAAGTAGTATAAGATGCGTGGGAGTAGTGTCATGTTTATCGCATTGATTCTTCCCAGCCAGGAAAGAGATAACTGAGACCACCTGGAGAGATCGATTTCTAGTTTTTGGAATAGCTGGGAGTAGTTAGCTTGATAAAGGAGTTCCACCTTGGAAATCAGCTTAATCCCTAGATAAGTGATGAACGTGTTGCTCCATGTGAATCGGAAGCCCTCTCTAATCCTGGTGAGCAGAGAATCCGGAATATTAATGTTGATTGCCTGGGATTTACTATAGTTGACTAAAAGTCCCGAAACTTTCCCAAAGTCATCCAAGAGCTGGCATATATTAGGGAGGGATATCAGGGCAGATGAGACGAATAGGAGAATGTCATCAGCGAATAGCGCACATTTATGGGACCTAGAACCACATTTAACCTTCTGAGCGGTATTCCCGTGTGTGGCTCGGGGCGAGATTTTTAGGCTACGATCGGTAACCCCGAGCCACACACGGGTTTGCTTCGCTAGATGCAGGAAGAGGTTTCTTACCTTTTTCCCTGCGATCCAGCGATGTCAGCGATGTCAGCGATGTCTTTCCCCAGTGCACGGCGGACGGATGTCCGCCCGATGCACTGTGTTCCCCTGATTCCCTTCCCTGCGAGCGTCGCGACGCAGGGGGGCGGAACGGGGGGGGGGAACGGCGCGAAATTCAAAAAATATAAGTAACACATAGTAAAACACACTGACACAATTGGCTAAAAATTAAAAATAAATTACAGTGACCTTTGATTGCCCCCCAGTGCTTTCCCCAGTGCCCTGTCTGCAGATTGACTGTACCTGTACTGTACCTGTGTCTGCAAACTGCACAGCGATCATGGCAAAGCGCACCTGTACATCAAAATCGCTATGCGACCTGCTGCAAAACAGCGACAGCGATACGGAATCACTTGCGGAGGAGCTGAGTGACAGCGACGCATGGCAAAGTTCGTCATCAGACGCAGAAAGTGATATAAGCGACGATCCTGTGCCCAGCGATGTGCGGACTTGGTGCGCAATTGATTGCGGTGATGACCACGTAGCGCCCCCAAGATTTCCATTTACAGGAGCACCTGGGATAAAAGTGGACGTTGATGACAGTCCCCTGGAATACCTCCAACTTTTTCTGACCGCTGAAGTGATCGACAAAATAGTTATTGAGACAAATCGATACCAAGAACAAGAAGCTGCGACTCCTCAGCGATTTTCAAGGCGCAGAAAATGGGAGCCTGTAACCAGCGAGGACATTTGGAAGTTTTTGGGCCTCATTATTTTACAGGGAGTGGTGGGGAAACCCCTGCAAAAATGGTACTGGTCCACAAACAAATTATTGGCCACACCTTTTTTTGGATCCGTGATGTCGGAGTACAGATTTTCATTGATCATGAAATATTTGCACTTTGCAAATAATGAGGACTTTGATGAGCATTCTCATCCAGCTCCAAAGCTGAAAAAAATTTGGGAGGTTTACCAGCTTATTTTGCAGAACTTCCAGCGGACCTATATTCCTGAGCGCGACGTTACCATCGATGAAAGTCTCATGGCCTACAAAGGTCGGCTCAGCTGGATACAGTTCATCGCATCAAAGCGAGCTCGCTTTGGTATAAAAACTTTTATGCTGTGTGAATCCAGCTCTGGATATATTTGGAACTCAGTCGTATACACTGGGAAAGGGACCAAGTTCTGCGAGCGATTCAGCGATTTTGGGATGGCAACCGCTTCAGTTCTGTCATTGATGGAGCCCTTGCTCAACCAGGGCTATTGTGTCACCACAGACAATTTTTATACCTCCCCAGAACTGTACGAGTTCCTTATCCAAAATAAGACCGACGCTTATGGAACCGTGAGGCCTAACCGGCGTAACATGCCGTCAGCATTTCCCAGCAAAAAGCTTGGGAAAGGAGAAGTAGCTGCATGGCAAAAAGGGAAAATGTTGGCACTGAAGTGGCGGGACAAAAAAGACGTTTCCCTTATGAGCACAGTCCATAATACCTCGACCGTCATGGTGCATACCAAAGGTGGCAAGGATATTATGAAGCCACAAGTTGTGTTGGACTACAACCACACGATGGGAGGTGTGGACAGGGCTGACCAGGCCATGACTTTTTACCCAGCGATGAGGAAGCAGCAGAAAAAGTACTATAAAAATTTTTTCAGACATCTTGTCGAACAATGTCTCTGGAATTCCTTCATCCTGATGAAAAAAAAAGTGACAGGCCTATAGCCCATTCAGACTTTGTGTGGAAGGTGGCAGAACAAATCTTTCTGAAGCACCAAACGCCAATGGCGGTAAACCGTTCTGGACGTCGGGCTTCTGGTGTAGTGAACCCTGAAAGACTGACCTGTCGTCTTTTTTTCAGTAGGTGGAATGTGGTCCAAAAAATAACAGCACCCACAAGGATGTGTGTGGTTTGCTGCTCCAAACGCGACGAAAACGAAAGAAAAATCCGTAAAGAAACGCGTTTCTATTGTGCCGACTGCGACGTTGGACTTTGCGCTGTACCCTGCTTTAAAATGTTTCATACCCGAGACGTTTACTGAATAATGATTTTGCACCCTTGTTTGACCCCCCAAAAAATCAGAGTATCTGAATATATTATTTGTTAAGATTTATTGAATAAAAAGTATTGTTATTATTAAATTATTACTTGTTATTATTTATTATATTATAATTTATGATTTTGTGTTTCAAACTTCATCATAGTCTACTAGAGACTCTGGTTTGGACAGATTTAGGTGAGTTATTCCTAAGAATTACAGGCCTGCAATCTAAAACACCAAATTTCCATGCAAAATAATGGTACCGCTTTCAGCACCTTTTTTCAGAAAGAATCATACCGCCAGGGAGGTTAATGCTGTGAATAATAAGGTTATTTCTAATGGCTATCGCTAGAGTCTCGATTGCTATGGCGAAGATTAGGGGCGATAGCGGGCATCCCTTTCTGGTGCCTCTGGATATTTGGAAAGACTCAGAGTAAAATCCCTGCAAATGCACCTGGGCTTCTGGGCTGGAATATAGGGCTTGTAAGGTATTGTGAAAGATTCTCCAAATCCCCAGCGCTTCAGAGTAGCAAAAATATAGGGCCAGTGAACAGAGTCGAAGGCCTTTTGGAGGTCTAGAGAGAGGAGACAACCCTGCCTAGGAGAATCATTGTCCCAGTTTGAGTTGAGAAGGGATATAATATCAATCGGTCAACAGTTTTGGTCTGGGCCCTGTCTTCCCGCAATGAATCCCACTTGGTCCTTATTGACATAGAGGCTGATGAAAGAGGATAGGCGGTCCGCAAGGATCTTAGTCAAAATCTTCATGTCATTATTTATGAGCGAAATCGGTCTTTAGTTAGATACTGAACTAGGGTCTTTCCCTGGTTTAGGGATAACAGTAATATAAGATGAATTACTTGCTTTGTCTAGCGGGTCTCCTCGTCGCAGAGCATTGAAAAAGCGTGCCAGATATGGTGCAAGTGTCTCAGAGAAGGTTTCGTAATAAGGGACGGAGAATCCGTCCGGGCCAGGAGCAGATTGTGACTTAAGTTTTTTGATAACCGCGCATACCTCCTCTGACGAGATAGGGGCTTCTGATTTCAAGTGGTGTCTGTCTTCTAATCTGGGAATTTATCCACTGTGTTTTGTGAAGGGTGCTCGCCCCTGCCATAAAGCAATTTGTAGAAGGAATGGAATTCCTCCATAATACGCTGAGGGTTCTGGGATAAAGTGCCACTGTTCATTTTAATTTTGGGGAGGGCAAAAGAACGAACCTTCAGTGTGAGCCTACCCGCAAGCATGGATCCTATCTTATCTCCTTGGCAGTAGAATCAAGCTCTATTCCAACAAAACAATTTTTCAGCTTTTGTAGTTAAAGCCAAATTCAGGGCCAAAGGTTCTACAGGGACAGACCTGGGATTCACCTTATGTTTTTTTGCTAGAGTAGAAAAGTCTTGTTCTAATTTTGCTATCTCAAGTTTTCTAGCCCTGTGTATCTAGGAGGCTAATTGAATGAGTTTTCCCCTGATTACGGCTTTATGAGCTGCCCAGAGGCAGGCAGGTGTAGTGTCGGGGACATCATTTGTGAAAAGTAAAGTTCTATTGCGCTTTCAATTTATTTTGTTCTGATCGGAAATCACAATCTATGGACCTCTTTCTATTCACTTTATTTTGATGTGAATCACAGTTTATGGACTCTCATATTCCTAGTTTGGAACTTCTATGTCACAGTTTCTTTTAATACTTTGGATATTCATTTATTTTTCGTTATTTGGTTATATCATTGTTCACCCAGCGCTGTACCTCATTTTTATATATTGTTTGTTTACTTTGGGTATCTAAGGTGATTGGTACTGGCAGCTTATTCCCTATATCATTTTTGGGACTTCTTCACAATTTATATATATTTATTTGTTAGCGCAGTGTTTTTTTTTCCTTTTTGGATTTTTTTTTAAACATATAGGGTTTGCCTTTGTAGATGAGTTTGAGTTGGAATGGGAAGAGCCACCAATATTTGATTTATTTTTCTATCAATATGTTGAACAGTGGTTTGAGGGCTCTTCTCTTCTGAATGGTGGACGGACATAAGTCAGCGAAGATTTGGATCTCATGGCCCTGGAATGAGAGCTTAGACATGGCTCGTGATTTGCGCATCACCTCTTCCTTAACAGTATAGAAGTGTGGCTTCACCACAATGTCCTTGGGGAGGCTGTCAGACCATGGGGGCCGCAGGGCCCTATGAGCTTGGTCGTGCTCCAGCCTGTGGAGAGGGATATCAGGGATCAGTCCCTTAATGAGTGACAGAATTGTGTAAGGGACATCCCTGTAGGACTCAGGGAGACCCCTAACCCTAAGGTTGTAGTGCATGTTCCTGTTTTCGAGTTCATCAGATTTAGCATTGGCCGTCTCGAGTTGATCCTGCAGGGTCTGGATGCAGTTAGTATTTTGGTTTGTTCTTGCAATGGTGGTTTCTAAATGGTTTATGGTTTTCAACTAGTTCAATATGGGAACCTATGCTGTGGAGGTCCGCCTTAATGTCATTTGTATTCTTGGTGGCTATATCATGTAATCCCCTGTCCAGAAGCTCAGCAAATTTAGTGAACATATCTGCCACTGACACAGGAGGAACCAGGCCTGAATCCCCAGACTGTAGTAGCTGCTGGGGGGGGGTGGCTTCCATGGGGGAGAGACCCAGCTCCTCCAGGGTCTGATCCAGCAGGGATTCCGTTGAGGCAGGGGAGACAGGACCCAGGGCAGCTGTACTCACTGTGAGGCCGAGCATCTGTGAGTGGGATGACGCTGTGGCCGGAGTGCTGGCTAGGTGATCCTGAGCTGTGTGAGGTGGAGCGCCAT
The DNA here is from genome assembly GCF_905171775.1 of Rana temporaria. Classification (NCBI taxonomy): domain Eukaryota; kingdom Metazoa; phylum Chordata; class Amphibia; order Anura; family Ranidae; genus Rana; species Rana temporaria. Next base: position 61,891,428 of record NC_053501.1, read on the forward strand.
CTTGGGACTCGCGGCCCGCTCATTCTCTGTCCCAGAGGAGTACTGCAGGCTTCTCCTCATGGTCCCCGAGTGCATCGGGGGATTCTGCGGGGTGTCCGCTATCTGCGGGGGGCGCTATGTGCGGAGAGTGGGGGTGCTTGTGGCACTGGAAGTCTCAGTCGGCTGGAGTGGAGTGGAGCTCACTGACTAGACGTCCATGTCAGGAGCTGCCGCACATGCGCCTGAGGGTTACATCTACTTTAAAGCATCACCTATGTAAAATGTAGGAAATTTAAGTTTGTTGCCGGTTCAAGGCTTAACATGTTGGGTATCTATTTACTCACACAACCTCATCTTTTATCTTTTACCAAAAGTTGAGTAATATACTGCATGTGTTCTATAAAATTTACTTTAGGGTATTTTTTATGAACATCAATTGTTTTCCTACAATACAAATACTCTTGGATTGTGATGATTGATGCCTGTTAACCAACTGAAAAAAAACCACACTAAACACCAAGAGAATTTTCTCCTGTTGCTACTCCTCAGAAAATTACAGATTCCTAGCAGATAACTGAATGTTAACAAGTGGCCAGGGATGGTTGCTGATCGATCAAATATGACCATAGCCATTAATAGTTCAGTGGGCTGGACAGGCATGCATCACTGGATGCTAGGAAGTTGGCGACTGATGGCTCCCTAACTACCAGCCTGAGCGGTACTAATACTGCTACGAAATGCATCACTTTCTGTTGTAGTAGAAGGTTTGGCTCACTGGGGGATGGGGGGGGGGGCAAATGCCCATTTTAATTATATAAATATAGAGAGAGATTAAAATATAGGGAGTGCTGTAAAATAAATATAAATTGCATTCCATACACTGAGCAGGTGTCAGCACAACAAATCCAGAACACTCCATTTAGTTTGCCAAAAAGCTTAACAGGCACATTTCAGACTGAAATCTAGTTTGGTCCAAAGCTCATTGAAAATCATTTGCCTAATATATCTATCTATATGCAGCACCCTCTAGTGTGTGCTACTAGAAGTGAGAGCAGGTAAAAGCATTTTCTGGTCAGGGTTAAACCCTGAGTCACTAATTCTGGGTCAGGGTTACTAGAGACCAGGGCTGGATGACTCATCCTGGCAGCTCTCTGGTGCTTCCCGCTATTTCTGGGAATTGGAAAATTTTCTAGATCTAGTGGGTGGAGGTGAGGTGGAGCAGCCATAAATATTTAGGAGTCTTTGGCCAATCCCCGGGTTAGGGACCTAGCAGGGAGACAAATAATTATTTAAATAGACATGGGCTATGCCAGCAGGGGAGTTGGGTGGAAGATGGAGAAGCAGTTCTGAGGAGAGGCTGTCGGTAGCCCTTGAGATTAATGCTGGAGAGGCAGCAGAAGGGGGCAAGCAGAGACAGCAAGTGGATCAGCACGGTGGAAGGACAAGACATGGGGACAGAGTCTCAGCTGTAGCAGTGCTTTCTTGAAGACCGTGTTTTGCCTTTGTTCTTATCATTTTTCAAGTTGGGCATCCCATAATTCCCTACCCCATCCAAGTTATCATCCCCTAATAAAACAACAAAAAAACAAGCCAAGGACTATTTTCTTTGTCTGAGTGAATGAAGGAAATGCTAAGTGACTGGTGACTGGCTGTGCTCGCAGTGGGGAACCCTAATCGATACATACAGTGGTAGTGCTACATATATATATACTGTGTGTATATATATATATATATATTGAGAGAGAGAGAGAGAGAGAGAGAGAGAGAGAGAGAAAGAGGGAGAGATAGAGATAGAAAGAATAATTTAAATATGTAAAGTTAAGTAAAATAAATACGTTTACTGTACACAATTCATGCATTTCCCAAACATGTTTTATTGTTATATATCACACCTTTCGAAATGTTGTAGAAAATGTCAGATCCTTATAAATAAAAGTTAATTGCAACTGATAAAATGCCCCCAGCTATACAAGACATTCTACAATAGATGTAAAAGCTGCTTTATAATTTAAATTCTTCTAGAAGCTTTCACATAAAAAAAGGTAAAAATTGTGGGGGCTAGAGGAAGTGTTCTAGAGGAGGTTTGGTTTATTATTTCTGCCAACTTTTCATTCCCGCAGGCAAAATATTTTATCTATGCACACCTATGCATATACATTGTAATACTGCATGTATTAAAATTAAAAAACTATACACAGGTATTGCAAGTTTGTGGGCCACCTTATATCGTGTTCCTGTGTGGCTGATTATTACAACAAGGTCCAAATTTAAATGATTTATGACCATAGGTTCCTATTTTGTCTGTAAACTGTCAACATATAATAATTCCACCTAAAAGGATTTTTTTTATTATTATTGTAGCTGAAATCTGATCCACCTAGTCATGAGCTAATTTATTTATTTTTAGGGAAATCTAGTATTTAAATGTCTTCATAAATGTTCATAATGATGAGCTTAGATTCAATTCATGAGAAGGCTCAGTGAGCTCATTGTAAAATCAGCAAATTATGAACTTTATTGTGAGCCCCAACAACGTCAATGGAAGGCTAATCCTGAAATATGGTTTTGTCCATTTTTTAAGCTAATAGTCAAGGAATCAGCAAACAAAGGACGTGGAGGGCTGGGCACTGACAGAAGGGATATGTACCAATGCAAAAAAAATAATAGTAAATACCACATGATGAGGGAAGGGCCCTTCATTTTTTGAGACTTTTATGCAACTTCAAGAGTGACATGGGAAAAACAGCAGGGCCTGATCCACAAAAACCTGGCGTAACCTAATTTTTCCCGTTTAAGTTACACCGCCGCAAAATCTCTACCTAAGTGCCCGATCCACAAAGCACTTACCTAGAAATTTTGAGCGGTGTAACTTAAATCCGTCCGGCGTCCATAAGGCGTTCCTAATCTAATGGGGCGAGTCCCATTTAAATTAGGCGCGCTCTCGCGCCGGACGTACTGCGCATGCTCCCGACATTATTTTCCCAACGTGCTTTGCGCGGTTTTACGTTGCGCCGGGTTTTGAGAATCGCGACGGGCGTAAAAAAAAAAAAAAAGTTGCGGCGGGAAAAAAATATATATAAAAAAAAAAAAAATGACAGCGACGCGGGATAGAAGGGTATACTTTTACAAGGTGTAAACAGTTTACACCTTGTAAAAGCAGCCCTAATTTTGCGACGGCAAACTAATACTTACGGAGAAAAAACGAAGCGTAAAAGCTTTGTGGATCTCCGTAAGTGCTAATTTGCATACCCGACGCTGGATTTCGACGAGAAATGCCCCCAACGGCGGCTGCGGTACTGCATCCTAAAATCCGACAGTGTAAGTCCCTTACACATGTCGGATCTTCTGCCTATCTATGAGAAACTGATTCTGTGAATCAGTTCCATAGTTAGAAACAGGGATACGACAGCGTATCAGTAGATACGCCAGCGTATCCCTTCTGTGGATCAGGCCCAGCAGTTCTTTTACATGCTTCAGAGATGCCTTTAAACTATAGGCAGATTTACAGAACAGCACACTTTTGGGACAGCATCAACAATGCTGTATTCTATTACAGTATAACTTAATCTGTGTGTGTAATCATTTTTATTGATTTATATAACATTTCTTGGCTTAAATAAAGCAACAGCAGAAACTGTAAAGAAAAGATCCCTTTTTTTGCTAGTTTTGTGCTGTGACCCATTATTTTTATCTAGCAAAAATAGAACACAAGTGAGCATTTAAAGTAGTAGACAGCACAGATCTAAAATCTACCTGTAGGTTTATGCTTCAAAATGACATACAGCTAAATCCCTCTATTTCATAATAATTGCCAAACAGTGACAAAACATGTTTCATAGCATGTGATCATCCTATGCTGTAATGTCTACACTGGTAATAAAATAATGTCAACATATAGTGCACAAAACACATTGCAGAGACAAGGCACTTTGTTTGAAGAAATAAAAATTGCAGTGCCATATTTCAGAGGCAATAGTCAGACATAGAGCACAGTAGCTGGAGGGTATGTAAGCAGTTTAATTGTGCAGTAATATTAGAGGGCGAGACAAGGAAGGAAGGTTTAAACAAATTAAAATAACATTTACAGTTTATTGTATCAGAGAAAAGGGAGAAATATTAGAGGGACACAATTCATATCATGTAAACCTTTTAAATATATCACTTTTGAAGATGGTGATAAGAGGCATTTTTTATTCATAATATAATTATTCGTTTTTTTTCAGCACGTCGTGTGTTTTACGTCACCACGTTCTGACCCGATCGGTTTTTGGAATGATGGTGTGTACGCACATCAGACCATCAGTCTGCTTCATCGGTGAACCGATGAAAACGGTCCGTCGGACCATTCTCATCGGATGGATCGACCGTGTGTACGCGGCCTCAGGGGCATGATATACTTATGAATGATGCCTCTATTTACATATCAATGCAGTTGGTCCACAGCTATTTACATTTAATGCAGGTTATTTACATGTAAACACAAGGGCCCGGATTCAGATAGAGATACGACGGCGTATCTCCTGATACGCCGTCGTATCTCTGAGTTCCGTCCATCGTATCAATGCGCCTGATTCATAGAATCAGGTTCCGCATAGATCTCCCCTAAGATCCGACAGGTGTAAGTGACTTACACCGTCGGATCTTAGGCTGCAATTCCATGCCGGCCGATAGGCGTTTTTTTGTACGCGACGAATATGCAAATGAGGAGTTCCGCCGATTCAGAAACGAACGCCCGCCCGGCGCTTTTTTTTTACGACGTTTGCGTTCGGCTTTTTCCGGCGGATAGTTACCCCTGCTATATGGGGCGTATCCTATGTTAAGTATGGCCGTCGTTCCCTGGTCGAATTTTGAATTTTTTACGTTGTTTGCGTAAGTCGGTCGCGAATAAGGATGGACGTAATTTACGTTCACGTCGAAACCAATGACGTCCTAGCGACGTCATTTGGAGCAATGCACACTGGGAAATTTAGCCGGCGGCGCATGCGCAGTTCGATCGGCGCGGGGACGCGCCTGATTTAAATAGTACACTCCCCCTAGCCGCGGAATTTGAATTCCGCCGGGGGATTTACGATCCGCCGGCGCAACTTTAGAGGCAAGTGCTTTCTAAATACAGCACTAGCCTCTAAAACTTGCGCCTGCGAAACGTAAATCAGATGGTAAATCTAAAGATCCGCTAATCTATCTGAATCTAGCCCACTGTCTGTAGGTGAGTCATCTGTACACTGCAATAGGGAAGAGCTGGGCAGCATTAGTAACAGAACTTCACACTGATATATCGGGACACAGCATGGGACTAAAACTTCAAGGAACAAGGGAATTTAAACTGGGATAGTTAGCAGCTGCTTTGGTATAATTGATTTGCTGTAATTGCAGTGAAAGGTGGTTCTACAAAGTATTGACTCTGGATGCAATACAAATGCACACCACACTTTTCACATATTTATTTGTAAAACATTTTGAAATCTTTTTATCATTTTCCTTCCACTTCACAAGTATGTGGTGCTTTGTGTTGGTCTACCACATAAAATCCCAATAAAATACATTTACAATTTTAGTTTTAACATGACAAAATATCAAGGAGTATGAATATTTTTTAAAGGCACTGTATTTTTAATCTAGAAATAAAAAGTTGATTATGTCAAAGACACAACACAAACATATTAAAGACACATGCTGCAGATCATGTAAGCCTATTTAATGGGCTGCCTCTTAAGAAGAAGAGATGACACTTAAAAATAATAATAATAATTATAGTGGATTATGTCAGTGGGGTAAAAATATTACAGAGGTATACTTCATATGATGTAAGCCTTTTTAGGCAGCATTTTAAGAGGGGAATATGAAGCCCTTTTGATCCAGGAAAATAAATGGCATTGGACTACAGTATGTCATAGAGACATGAGGCAGAAATATTACATAGACATGCTGCACATCAAATGAAATAGTGCAGTGCTATGTGTAGTGCCCTCTAGTGTCCTAGATGTAGATAGGGTTGTTGTGAGCGTAAGTAAACATTAGTGTAGTGCCCCCTTACTTTCAGTATGGGCACTACGCTAAAGTTAGTGGGGAATGGGAGAGTTATTTTGCTCCCATTCGCAATTTTGCTAAATTGGGACTTCTGTTGTTCCAGAAATGTCCACTGGGTCAGTCTGTGCTCCAGGGATGCAGTGCCATCCCTGGCCGGCAGTTGGCGCCAGAGGGGTTCTGGCAGAGCAAGTTTTCCCCAGCAGCCAATCAGAGGAGTTTTACCTCGTGGGGCATGCTGGGGGAGAGTATATCTGTGACAGATGTCATGTGCGCTAAAATCTTTGCGGGGTCCCGGTTCCAGGTGCGGCATCCACCTTTAGGGTGCGCGCATCCATGGACCCCGCCAGCGCGGCCCACCTGGCCAAATTTGCAGGCTACACAAAACCTCATCCGGAGGTGAAAAGGGACTCCAGTGACTTACTGGGTCCCCAGTTCTATTGAGAGGATCACAGGCTGGATGCCGTTCGATTGGGGGGTCGGCTTGAGGAGAACCCGGAGGCAGGTTGTCCAACAGGGCTTGAACGAACCAATCGGGGATCTGGTGACCGGAATGCTGACAGGTATGCTTTGCTGTCATCCGGTGACCTATGCTAAAACTTACTGGGAAGATTCGCTCCAATCATCCATCTAGCTTGCTTAAAGTAATAGGCCTGTGGCAGAGGCCCTAGAGCCAGGCCTGTGAGAGAGACCTGTTCCTCCCAGCAAATCTAAAGTGACACCTCGGCTGCCAGTATTATGATAGGGGTCTGTCCGGGGGCACTTCACCCACTCAGGCTAGAGTGGCGACGAACCACAATCTGACACTACTGAGAGCAGGACTGCTCGGTTCATATCCAGGCCTGACACTGCAAGGTTCTCTCTCTTTTCCTTCATCAACCTTTTCTTTCCCATTTGATGTTGATGTTGGCCGTGTTGGCCTGAAAATAAAGCATTGGAAAAACCTTTATTCACTGTCTGGACCTTTGCTCACTGCTCTGTTCTCCAACTAAACCCCTAGACTACACCAAGGTAACTTAAAATGCAGATCCCAACAACAAATCAATCTATTCAAGTTATTACTCTCAATAAATAACAAAAACAAAATCACAGACTGTTCTCTGACTTAAGAGTGCCTGTGAAGATTTGGTGTGGCTGGCTGTGCAGGGTGGGGGATCCCAGGTTACTTGCAGCTCCCTAGGGTGTGCACTATATATATATATATATATATATATATATATATATATACACACACACACATGATTATAAATACAGGGATCATATTGTGTATACAAATGTTGCCCTGTTTCACAACATGGAATGTAGATTATGTAATGTTTTTACAATAAGAGTATTGGATTTTAAGCCTTTCAGTATGCCAACATTTGACAATGAAACTATAAGAAAAAACTGAAAAAAAATTGCTTATAGGCTAGCAAGCTGCCAACACTCCACTAGGCACACTAGTGCAAAAATACAAAAACAGTAATTAGTGTAGCGTTCAAAATGGTGAAACAAATAAAATTAATTAAAAATGACATAAAATAAAAATGTAATAAAACAGATGTATAAACACCTGGATGACCCAAGATGTATACAATGGTGGATAAATGATTTCACAAATTTGTGAATAGGTGAATAAAAATACTGAAAAAAAATCATGAATGAATAATGATGAGAACAATTCAAAGTTTGTGGGTAAATGTGGTAGTCCTTTCTAAACAGGAGACTCCTATACTGTTCAAAAGTATGGAACTTGATATTACAGTGTAAACCACAAATGATAAGGTTGGCATATACAGCATATTGCCGCAAACACATGATCATTTTTCGGCATGAAAAAAAAATGAACTTTTTCGACATGTAGAAAAAACAAAGGGCCAAATCCTCAAAAGAGATACGACGGAGTAACTGCTGTTACTCCGTCGTATCCCTGGTCCTAACTATGGAACTGATCCACAGAATCAGTTTTCCATAGTTAGGGAGAAGATCCGGCATGTGTAATTGAATTACACTGCCGGATCTTAGGATGCAGTACCGCATCCGCCGCTGGGGGCATTTCGTGTCGAAATGCCGCCTCGGGTATGCAAATTAGCACTTACGGAGATCCACAAAGCTTTTCTGCTTCGTTTTTTCTCCGTAAGTATTAAGTTGCATATGCAAAATTAGGGCTTCTTTTACATGGTGTAAAGTTAGTACACCATGTAAAAGCAGACCCTTCTGTCTAGCGACGCGTTTTTTTTCGAATTTGAATTTTTTTTTTCGCGCCGTATCTTTTTTTTTCCCGACGCAACTTTATTGACCCGTCGCAATCCACAAAGCCCAACGTAACGTAATTTCGCGCTATGCACGTCGGGAAAATGACGTCACGAGCATGCGCAGTACGGCCGGCGCGGGAGCGCGCCTCATCTAAATGGGAATTGTCCCCATGAAATGAGGAACGCCTTGCGCCGGCGGAATTTAAGTTACATGGCCAGAAATTTCTAGGTAAGTGCTTTGTGGATCGGGCACTTAGGTAGAAATTTTAAGGCAGTGTAACTTAAATTAGAAATTCGCCGTTACGCCAGGTCTTTGTGGATTTGGCCCAAAGTTTTTCCAACTTCATCATTAAAACGACGTTGCCCACACACCATCGTTTTTAAAAAATGCTCTAGCAAAGCGCGGTGACGTACAACACGTATGATGGCACTATAAAGGGGAAGTTCCATGCGGATGACGCCACCCTTGGGGCTGCTTTAGCTGATTCTGTGTTAGTAAAAGACGATTCGCGCTTTTCTGTTTGTTACAGCGTGATGAATGTGCGCTCCCGTCTCATAACTTGCTTCTGAGCATGCGCGGGTTTTTAACGTCGTTTTAGCCCACACACGATAATTTTTTACTACCTGAAAAACGACATCGTTTTTCAGAACCCGAAAAATGATGTGACGCCCACACATGATCATTTTAAATTACATTTTTTAAAAACAACGTTTTTTTCATGCTGAAAAATGATCGTGTGTACGCGGCATGATGCCGCGTACACACGATCATTTTTCGGCATTAAGTCCAAAAAATTATGTTTTTCCAACTTCGTCATTAAAAACAACGTTGCCCACACACCATCGTTTTTTAAAAATGATGAACAAAGCGCGGTGACGTACAACACGTACGACAGAACTCTAAGGCCTTGTACACACGACCGAACATGTCCGCTGAAACTGGTCCGTCGAACCAGTTTCAGCAGACATGTTCAGTCGTGTGTAGGGCCGACCGGACAATTTTCCGGCCGACCGGACAGGTTTCAGCGGAAAAATGTTTCTTAGCATGCTAAGAAACATGTCCGCTGGAAGCCTGTCCGCCGGACATGTCCGATGGTCAGTACGACTCATCGGACATGTCCGCTGGCCCGAGAACCCGCGCATGACGTCGAAGTGATTCGACGCATGCGTGGAAGCATTGAACTTCCGGGTTTGCGCACTTGGCCGCGTCATCGTCGCCGCCACGTCGCCGTGCATTCTGTCCGCGGGGATTTTGGTTTGATGGTGTGTACAACTATCAGACCAAAATCTGATAGCAGACATGTCAGATGAAAACGGTCCATGGACCGTTTTCATCGGACAGGTCCGCTCGTCTGTACGAGGCCTTAAGCGGAAGTTCTATCGCCTTTCGGCTGCTTTAGCTGATTCTGCTTTTCTGTCTGGTACAGCATGATGAATGTCTCTTACACCGTCGGATCTAAACTGCAATTTTTTTCCCCGCTAGGTGGCGATTCCGTCGAATTCCGCGTCGAGTATGCAAATTAGCTATATACGCGAATTCCCGAACGTACGCGCAGCCTACGCAGTAAAGTTACACCGTTTACGTTAGGCTTTTCCCGGCGTAATTTTGCCCCTGCTATATGGTGGCATAAGTGCGGCGTAACAATGTTAAGTATGGCCATCGTTCCCGCGTTGAAATTTTAAAAAGTTACGTTGTTTGCGTAAGTCATCCGTGAATGGGGCTGGACGTCATTTACGTTCACGTCGAAACCAATGACATCCTTGCGACGTCATTTGGAGCAATGCACACTGGGATATTTTACGGATGGTGCATGCGCAGTTCATTCGGCGCGGGGACGCGCTTGATTTAAATGATACACGCCCCCTACCCGCCGAATTTGAATTCCGCCGGGTGATTTACGCTACGCCGCCGCAACTTACGGAGCAAGTGCTTTGAGAATACAGCACTTGCCCGTGTAAGTTGCGGCAGCGTAACGTAAAACAGATATGTTACGCCGCCGCATAGATACGCCAATCTACCTGAATCTAGGCCTATAACTTTTGTGCAAACCAATCAATATACACTTATTGCGATTTTTTTTACCAAAAATATGTAGCAGAATACATATTGGCCTAAACTGATGAATACATTATTTTTTTTTACTTTTTTATAGCAAAAAGGTAAAAAATATATATTTTTTTCAAAATTGTCGCTCTTTTTTTGTTTATAGTGCAAAAATAAAAGCCGCAGACAGGATCAAATACCACCAAAAGGAAGCTCTATTTGTGGAGGAAAGGCAGACATTGTGTTTGGGTACAACTTCGCACTCGCAATTGTCAGGTAAAGCGAAGCAGTGCCGTATCGCAAAAAATGGCCTGGCCATTATGGGGGTAAATCCTTCCGGGCTGAAGTGCAATTATTTATCCACCTAAAACATGTCATAAGGCATTGACATTACAGAGTCATTCTGTATATCATGTAGCATTTTTAGAAGGCCACATTTGAGAAAGGAGAGATGAGACATTTTTTATATAGAAATACAAATTACAGTTAATTAAGTCAGAGGCACAAAGCAGAAATATTACAGATATTACAGATAATATTACAGAGACACAGTACATATCATGTAAACCTTTTGTCATGGCTTAGTCTGAATTTTTCCTGTCTGTGTATAATTCTTACCTCCTTGCTGAAGTGCTTATCCTAGTCCTCTGATTGCTTTGACGTGTGGCAATCTGGTTATTTTGTTCAGTAAGGATTGCGAATCTGGTTAATTTGGTTACTAAGGATGGAGAGATGGAGAGATGGCGAAGGCATTCAATTTATTCTTCTCCTCAGTCTGCACGAGGGAATCAGGGGGGCTTCAGTAACCAAAACTGCAATGTCTATCCTCATTTCATGTCACAGGAAGCACCCTCATGGCTAACAGAGGACAGAATTAGAAATAGACTTGAAAAACTCAACATTAATAAGTTACCGGGACCAGATGGCTTGCACCCGAGTGTCCTTAAGGAACTCGGTCAAGTAATTGTCAGACCATTGTTCCTAATTTTTACAAACAGTCAACTAACTGGAATGGTACCAGATAATTTAAGAAAAGCCAATGTAGCACCAATATTTAAAAAAGAGCCAAGGAAACGTTAGTGTTGTCAGATCATCACCCGGTGACCTTAACCCTACGATTCCCGCAGAAGGAACCCTTCACAAAGGTCTGGAGGCTTGACGCCTCCTTACTTACGGACACTGCAGACGTGGCCACTCTTAAACAAGCAATCAGAGAATACTTCCTGCATAATGACACACCTGATGTGTCGCCCATGACTCAATGGGAGGCACATAAATGTGTGGTGCGAGGCCATCTACTATCTATAGCAGCGAGGAGGAAAAGGGAATATATAGCTCTTATCCAGGAACTTACAGATAAAATAGCTAACCTAGAGGCGCAACACAAAGGCTCTAAAGCCGCGGAGGTAGCGGTTGAATTAGCGGAGACTAGATCGCTCTTGAGAGAAGAATTATACAAAAAGGCACGTAAACGCATGATGCTATCACAGAAACTGTTTTATGAGCACAGAAACAAGCCGGCGAGGCTATTAGCTAGGTTCACACAGAAACGTGTCCTTGCTTCCACTATTCATCATGTGAGAGATAAGCAGGGTAGGATCCATACTAAGACAGAAGACATTGCTCATCAATTTAGGGAGTACTATAGCACGTTGTATAACATTGGAACAAAGGAGAAAGGTGTGGGCCCAGCAGAAACTAGGGAATTCCTGATTAACGACTTTTTACGTAAATATTGTCCTCGGGCATTGTCCTTGGAAGACCAGCAAGCCCTAGAATCGCCATTGACATCTGAAGAATGGGTAGAAGCCCTGAAGGCCACCAAACCGGGCAAAAGCCCAGGCCCAGATGGCCTAACGGCACAATACTATAAAAGCTTCTCTGAACTTTTGGCACCGGGCTTCCTCAAAGCCTTTAATTCTCTAGCGAGCACCCCACCTAACTCTGGCACCTTGTTGGAAGCCTATATCGCAGTAATACCTAAAGAAGGTAAAGACCCATCAGACGTGACGAACTATAGGCCGATTTCGCTCTTAAATGTCGACGTAAAAATCTTCTCGAAAATCTTGGTGACGCGGTTGACCTTTTATGTTCCGGCTTGGGTGGGTCTTGATCAGGTGGGTTTTGTCCCTGGCAGGGAGGCCAGGGACAACACCATCAAGGCCATTAACTTACACCACTGGCTTACTGCCACAAAACATGAAGGGTTCTTTCTGTCACTGGATGCGGAGAAGGCCTTTGACAGGGTGGCCTGGGATTATATGCACTCGGTCCTGGGTTCGCTTGGTCTTGGGACCAGACTAAGGGCCCTTATTGGAGCGCTCTATGCAACTCCACGAGCCAGGGTCCGGGTCAACGGCCACCTGTCAGAGGCCTTCCCCATCCACAACGGCACCAGGCAGGGATGCCCCCTTTCTCCTATACTGTATATCCTTACACTGGAACCCCTACTTCGCTGTATTCGGGCCCATCCTGATATAACAGGAGTTAAAATTCACCAAAAGGAATATAAGCTAGCGGCCTTTGCCGATGATATCTTGCTTTTTCTTTCCTCCCCCCTGATTTCCTTACCCAATCTATTAGAAGTCTTTGAACAGTTTCGGTACATATCACACTTAAAAATCAACTATTCCAAGTCGTTTGCTTTAAATATCTCTCTACCTCCATCGCTAATGCTCCGCTGTCAGGAGAATTTCCCTTTCCGCTGGAAATCTGACGAAATCACTTATCTAGGCATCAAGCTCCCAGGGAGACTTTTAGACTTATATGAGAAGAACTTTGTGCCTGAACTGAAGGCTATTCAACAGGATATGTTGCACTGGGATTCACCCGCACTATCCTGGTTCGGGCGAGCTGCTATTTTGAAAATGACGATTCTTCCTCGCATGCTTTATAAACTACAGACGGTTCCGATTACACTTCCGCCTTCCTTCTTCGCAACTTACAAAAGAATGTGCAGGAAGTTCCTATGGGCATCCAAAGCACCTAGACTCAGCTGGGCGAAGCTGGTGTTGCCCAAAGTAGAGGGGGGTATTGGTCTCCCGGATTTGCAGCGATACTATTGGGCTACACACCTAACACGTGTAGTAGATTGGCGGATACACACGCGTTGTAAGGACTGGGTACGGTTGGAAAATCTGACCACAGGAATCCAACTTGAGAAAATACCTTGGATCTCTAAGAGGCATTGGCCACCTGACGTCCTATCTCACCCGATAGTCGGAGCAACCTTATCGGCATTTACGAAGGCTTGTAATAAATTTGAGGTATCAAAGACAGAATGTAGACTGACCCCTCTTAGGGGCAACCCGGACTTTATCCCGGGACGAGATGATGGCTATTTGGTTGCTGAATGGCCACATGCGGATATGCTGGCCAAACATTTCTTTTCGGGAGATAGGTTCCTATCTCTGAAAGAGCTTGAGAAGATATCCCTAACTAAGAAATTCCCTATGTTGGCGTATCTCCAACTGAGACACTTTCTGGAGGATCCGAGGACCCGGGGTGGTTTTACGAAACCACCCACGGTACTCGAGTCACTATGCTCTAGTACAGTGATGGCGAACCTTGGCACTCCTGATGTTTTGGAACTACATTTCCCATGATGCTCAACTACACTGCAGAGTGCATGAGCATCATGGGAAATGTAGTTCCAAAACATCTGGAGTGCCAAGGTTCGCCATCACTGCTCTAGTAGATCACCTCAGAGACATGTCATTTCGATACTGTACGCCTCCATGTACAAAGCACCCTTTGTGTCCATGAAGGCAGAACAGGCATCCTGGGAAACTCGGCTGGGCAGAACAATTGAGATGAAAGATTGGGAGAGGATCAACTGGTTGATCTTTAAAGGCTCACTGAGTGTGAGCATTCAGGAAAATGGATTTAAGATTAGGACGCGGTGGTATAGGACACCGGATGTTGTACACAAGTTTGCCCCATCCGTATCAGATAGGTGCTGGAGGTGTGGGCGGGCCTTGGGTACTTTCATCCATATTTGGTGGGAGTGTCCCCTGATTCAGCCATATTGGCAAAAGGTACATGACGTGACGACAACAGTTTCTATGCTCCCCCTGGAGTTTTCACCAGCACAATACCTTCTTCATCTTTTGAAAATTGCCAAAAAGCGGTATCGCAACTCGGTAGCGATCTATATGATCAATGCAGCCAGACTATGTGTTCCTGTCCACTGGAGGGCCACAACGCCTCCCACTACCAAGGAATGGATTGCACGCATTGACCGCATTGCAGCGATAGAGGAGCTGATAAGCACGGCACACGATAGAATTTCTAACTTCACTTCTATTTGGACTGAGTGGTTCGATTTCCGGAGCTCACCGGAGTACCAGGACCTTACACAGAATACGGGCTGATTGAAATCCTGAGGGATACGTTCAGTACTGCCTGAATCATGAAGTTGCTATTGAATGGAACCTTCACTATAAAGTAGATGGCTGGGGTGGTGGGCCTCCCCCCTTACTCCCTACAGTGTGTGTCTTCCCCCCCCCCTTTTTTTTTTTTTTTTTGTTCTCTTCTCTCCTCCCTCTCTTTTCTTCTCTTCTATTCTTTTTTTCCCTCTCTCTGCCCTTTTACTCTTTCGTTCTTCTCATCTACTCGTATACGGAGGTTGGACGTTGGGGTCGAACGGGATGACCCCGAGACGATCCCTCTGCCCATCCCACTGATACCGAGAGGATCCACGGTTTGAATAGGGGACGTAGTACAAGTGGGTAAGGGTTTTGGGATGTCTGTTGTATTTAGGAGGACATGGAGGCCCTTTGCATAGCTACAAGTAGAGGTATTGCCTCCAGATTGATTCACAATGCACCTTCCCCATGACTAAAATGTGGATAGGGTAACCTACACAGACTATATCTCTGTCTATAATACTGGTCGCGCTTGTTTAACTTGTACCTGTTCCCCTTCATGTGAACACTTCGTTGTGATTCCTCTTGTGAGGACATGTTATGTTTGTTGAAGCTACGGTTGTACTTGTAACATTGTCCATACCTTTTTGCTTCAATAAAATCTTTATGGAAAAAAAAAAAAAAAGAGCCAAGATACATCCCTGGGAATTACAGACCAGTTAGCCTAACATCAATAGTATGCAAGCTCTTGGAGGGAATGATAAGAGACTATATACAAGATTTTAGTAATGACAATGGTATCATTAGCAGTAATCAGCATGGATTCATTAAGATTTGTTCTGAAAAACCAATCTATTAGTCTTCTATGAGGAGGTAAGCTGCCATTGAGATAAAGGAAGCCTGTGGACATGGTGAATCTGGATTTTGCAAAAGCATTTGATACAGTTCTCCATAAACGTTTTCTGTACAAAGTAAGGTGCATTGGTATAGACCATAGGGTGAGAACATGGACTTAAAACTGGCTACGAGTTCAGGGGGTAGTGATAAATGGTCAGTAGGGATGAGCTTCAAGTTTGAGTCAAACTCATGTTCGACTCGAACATTGCCTGTTCGCCGAACAGCAAACAATTTGGGGTGTTCGCGGCAAATTCGAAAAGCCGCAGAACACCCTGTAAAAGTCTATGGGAGAAATCTAAAGTGCTAATTTTAAAGGCTTATATGCAAGTTATTGTCATAAATAGTGTTTGGGGAAATGCAAAAAAAGTTTTAAAAACTGCAGTTTTTTCGGGAGCAGTGATTTTAATAATGCTTACAGTAAAACAATAAAAGCAAAATATTCCTTTAAATTTCGTACCTGGGGGGTGTCTATAGAACTTGTTCTCTCTGGAGAGGAAACGTTTGAGAGGGGATATGATTCCAATGTACAAATACCATACTGGTGACCCCACAATAGGGATAAAGCTTTTCTGTGAAAGGGAATTTAAGACGCGTGGCCATTCACTAGAATTAGAAGAAAAGCGGTTTAACCCTAAACTGTGTAGAGGGTTCTTACCTGTAAGAGCGGTTAGGATGTGGAATTCTCTTCCATTGGCGGTGGTTTCAGCAGGAGGAATCGATATTTAAAAAAAAATATTAGATAGGCACCTTAACATCCACTACATACAGGGATTTACAATGTAATACTGACATAAAATCACACACATAGGTTGATAGACTTGGGTCTTTTTTCAACCTCGCCTACTATGTAACTATGTGTTGTTGGCTTCTGCTCTCACCTATGGGTGTCACCATAGGTGAGAGCAGATTTATATTTTATTCCCCTTTCATCACTTCCTGGCCTGCCTCCTAGTTTGTTTACCTACGGTATATATTCTATGTATATGCGCTCAGTGCAGCTCGCATTGCCTGAGCAACTTCACGGTTCTCTGAAATCCTGTTTCCTTACTATTAAGTGTATTCTGTGACTGATTCTGTGACAACTTTCTACCGTCTGTGCATCCTCAGCTTGCCTAGAGGCTGTGACCTGGTTTGAGCTTGCTGCAAGTGAATACCCACCACCAGGTGTCCTGGTGAAGAAACAGGCTGGGGCTTAGAATGCACACCCTGGGAAACCCTGAGTTAGTAATCTACAAGGGTTCACTATCACAGATGTCTGACACCTTTTTAGTAGGCCACATTCGAAGAAGGAGATATGAGTTATTTTGATCCAGGAATATAAATTATATATGTATTATGTCAAAAACACAACACAGAAATATTACAGAGGCATGCTGCACATCATGTAGATCTTTAAAAGCCCTCATGTTGGCTGCATTTGAAGACGGAGATATTGGGAATTTTTATCTAGAAATACAAATTACAGTGGAATATATCAGAGACATAAGGAAGAAATATTGTACAGTCAGCATTGAATCAGTTTGAGTAGGATGCATTTTAAATTGGACATATGCAATTAGTTTTGGTCCGAATACAAATTCAGATACATTTTTGGTTATTCAGAGATTCGGAAGTATCCGAATCTCCGAATGAAATAGTAACGAATAGTAATGGGTTTCATTGAAATCCTATAAAATTTGTTTTGTTTATTCGTCATTTAACGAATTCCAACTTTTTAATTTTATCTATTAGAAATCAATCTAAAAACGATCAACTGACAGATTAATGTAAAGACAAAGAATGCCGGATATGGCCAGCAATAGAAAAATGTTTAAAAAAACGTAGTATCCCCGAAAAGCCATACCAGACCCTTATCCGAGAATGCAGCCCCCACCCCAAAGCACCTTGTCCCCATGTTGATGGGGACAATTACCTCTTTCTGACAACCCTGGGCTGTGGTTGTCAGGGTCTGTGGGTGGGGGGCTTATTGGAATCTGTAAGCCAAAAGATCCCGCCTCCCCTATGTGAATGGGTAGGGTACGTGAGGCATTTGAGAAGTGAGTGACAAGGCACTTTTTATCCAGAAATAGCAATTGAAGCTATTATGTCACAGACAGAAATAAAACATATTTTACTGTCAGCACTAAATCAGTTTAAGACGGACACATTTTGAAATGGACACAAGAAGAAATATTGCCCACACTACATATACAAGATTTTAGCCGTTGTGATAGGCTGCATAATTAACTTTTCACAAAGCATGCAGCTGTTCAGGCCAAATATACAATATAAAGGGAAGGAATGTTGTGCAGAGTTATAGTATGTGTATAGTTAATATCTCTACAATTTATTATAGGCCTTATTTTCAAAACCACATCTAATTTAGAGATTGCGCAACAAAATCAATTTACATTTAATTTTTTTCCTGAAGATTACAATAGATGTAATAGAAAAATCTACGTATATTTCCACAATTTACTTTAGGCCAGTGCAGCATAATACCCTGAGGTGCTAAAGAGCAATGAACCTGCATTTAAAAATTAATAAATTTGACAGCTGAGGAGCAACTGCTGAAACACTAGCTGTGACACCCTGACAGTGTCGAATTAGACTATAGCTGTAGAGGCAGCATGAGATGGTAAGGCTGGCAGTGCAGTGCCAGCAGATGGCAATGGATGGCATCATGGCAGACCTGCAGTAATGGCAGGAGATGGTAATGCTGACAAGATGCTAATGGTGACAGGGGATGATAACAGTGGCAGAACAGAAGAAGTGGTCATAAATAGTAATGCTGTATAATAATGCTTTTGGCACGAAATTCAAATAAAAAAATATATCCTTTGTATTAACTGTAGGGATTTGATACTCATTGCTGGTTCAGGACTGGCTCATTGTTATAAAGGGGAGCCAGCCAACTGTGTCTAGGGGTAAACAGATTCTTTGCTCTGTCATAAAACCACCCACTAAATGCCTGTTCTGAAAGTACAGTTGCCACACGGCAGCCCAGCTGTCTGATTGCTTACTGGGCAAGCATGGGCCAATGATCTAGCCCAGTAGTGGAGTGGGTTGTCTGATTACAGGGTGTCCACATCCTGATCCACCTTTGACCCCATATAATTATTGATCATAGGGTTTATGTACTGCCTGTGACTGCTGCCAGCATGAAGAAGGACCCAAAAAACCTTGCTTAGGCAGCCACCAACACCTCTGCTCCGCCATTCACTTTCATGAATATTTGAAACACATATACCATGAAAAGCGTTCATGCCACGCTTTGGGAAAGCCTTTAAGATGTTCTTTTGCAGCATGTCTTGCAGATGGCACAATTTTATGTTCCCTCTATAATTAATTGCAGGATGAGCTCAATCATAATAATGAGGGTCTAATAGGGAGACCTTAATGGTTTTAATCCTTGGGTCCTTGCATAGGCACTAAATGAGACCATCTCCCCACATTTTTCTTCTGGTGTTTGTAAGGAGTAGGGATGAGCCGAAAGAAGTAAAATTTGGTCCAATAAATGATCTGCTGTTTTTCTGATTGTTAATCGTAAGAGCAAGACTATGCATGCTCAGAAAAGAAAGAACACATACAAAACAATTCAACGCATTACATTTCTTCTGAAGTTGAATTCTGTCATACGAAAATTTTTGTATGACTTCACTTTCATATCGAAACTTCACTTTCGATATGAGACAAGCAGCATACAAAAAACGGACGGAAATTTGTCCGAAAATCTGATCTTGTGTACCCGGCTTAAAAATCATAAAACTTGAAGAGGCCAGCAATGTATAAAGCATACCTTGGGATTTTACTGAATTATGGAGCAATCAAAGCCTTTTGGGTTTTTTGATGTTTAAATTGCCTCATATTACTTTAGCGTTGTTTTAGTACTTCTTTTTCATTCTGGCAAAATAGATGCGAGTGATATCAAAGGCTCAATATATATAAGGTCCAAATATTGGTTATAGATGGAGCCACATCCCAATAACAAAATGTTCAAGAGAGAACATGGCAAAAAATGGGACTTTAATCTTTTTGACTTTTGGAATTTAAACAACCACGGAAGATAAGGGAGGGCAACTATCAAGATATACCCCATCAGATAGGGAAAGCACCTGAGGATATCTATTGCCTCCTCTCCTCGCTCTCCACCAAAGGCCTGTTATACTTGCCTGCTCTGTTCAATTGTTTTGCACAGAACAGCCCGATCCCCCTTTTATTTGGTACCCTCCCCCTTGCCGAGTATGTGCTCTTTCCCGATTCACCCCTGTGCTCATAAGACAAACAGAGTGCTATTCAGTCCATTCCGCTTCCACCTCATTGACTGTGATTGACAGCAGCAGGATCCAATGGCTCCCCTGCTGTGTCTCAACCACTGAGGAGGGAGAGACCAAGCAGAAACGCTGCTCTCGCACACATCACTGGATTGGGATGGGACTCAGGTTAGTATTAGTGTTAGGAGGGATCTGGGAGGGAGGCGCTTCATATAGAAGCTTTTTTTATCTTCATGCATAGAACGAGTAGCAAGCATGGCCCTGACTAACAATAGAGGACTCTCACGAGAAAAGCCAACTACATATCAAAATAAATAATTTTTTTCTTTTCCTAATATGCAACTGACTAGGGCATACAGATATACAACCAACACTTCATAGATAAATCCCACATGCAATACTGAATGATATGTACCTATTCCCAATCAAATAAAAAACCTGAAGCACTATACGCAGTTTTATGGTATGGATAAACAACTCAACCGCTTATTCAAAGAGAGACAGCGCTCACTCTGACGCAGTAGATGCATCACTCACCCAGCCTGCCCACACTTTGTCAAATTTTGCCAGTACCCCTCTACTGGCATATGCCAGACTTATAAAGCGATAGGGCTTTGTTTATTAAAGTCTTCTAGGCCATGATGGTTGGAGCATTACATTTCTTCCAAGAAAGAAAAATGCTTTTTCTAGCATAGTAAAACAAGATTAGGAAAGTTTGGATTACCATTATAGGGAACAGCCATGCTGTCAGGACCAGCATGGAATCCAGGCAACCCGAAGTAACATCAGAGTGGACTGGGCATGTTTCAGAGCATGCCCAGTCGCTCCTTTTTCAAGAAGGAAGTGACGTCAGGGATGTGACCGGACGTGACGTCAGAGTGGGCAGGACATGTTTCGGAGCATGCCCAGTTGCTTCTTCTTCCAGTTGCCTGGATTCCGTGCTGATCCTGACAGCACAGCTCTCCATCTTGGATCAGAGATACAGTGTGCCCCACCGCTAGTCAGCTGGAACTTTCACCTGCAGCTGTCTTTACTCCCAGGAGGCAAACCCCGTTGGACTTTATGGATTCATTGATATGCCTGTTTTTCACTTCCATCTTGTAAGTGTTTTTAATCCTTCCTTGTCATTAAAGTGTTGTATTACTGCACTTAGAAGTACCTTTGTCTCTGCTTTATTTTTACATAGGTGGGGTTTGTGTCCTGTTACTCATTTGTTTTTTTCATTGCCCTTCTCTGTACTCCCTTGTACCAAGTTTTTCCTGGCATCCTGTGATCTGTGCCAATACGCTTCCTGCAGTCCAGACTCTTCTGTAATGCAAATGTAATGTCATAGCTACTTTTTGGCATGCAAAGATTGTTTGTGCTAGTATTTTCTCTGGCATCCGATTTTTGTGCCCTTATGACCTCTGGTATTTCGTTTTTTTTTTCTTTTATGCCTTTTTTATATGTGCGTCCTTATGCTTCCTGGCATACAGGGTTATGACTGTTATGTTGCATTGCTTAACATCTTTTTTAATTTTAGATCACAGACAGATGCCCAGACATTCTGCTGCAGAATTTCAAGCTATAAAAACTGCAAGCCATCCATGCCCTGCGGCAGTAAATCAGCTGTACGCCATTATACTGTACGTGTCCATTGTGCGGCATAATAGGGATGAGGTTTTGGTTCAAAGTGCTGTGTACATTTACCACGAAAATTAAACTGTCTCATTCGAAAACAAAATATTATTACAGCAGTACTGTGGAACATTCAGTGAGCATGCATGTTTGTACTGCTCTAGCTACTCTGCCACCATATGAATACGTTATTATTTCCTTTCTGCTGCTCCGTTCCTTTTATCCATAAACCTTAGCGCCTGTGGCAGATGGTTCACATTACTTAATGGTAGGTGCACTGCTGCATGGATATGTCAATATTTCATCCTGGAGTCAGAATAAAGCTGATATCATATAGGCAATTCTGTCTGCCTAGCTTAAGCCTCAGAACACATATGAGTCACCAACCTCCCAGAACCAGAGAGCTGTGCTGTAGCCGTCTTTCGGCTATGGCACGGTTTTGAGGTAGTTAAGCAATAAAGTCAGTAACAGAACAAAATTGAACACTCCTCTTTTACAAATAAACGTGGGTCGAAAAACTTTAACACACTTGGATTCCTTCCAATCCTTTTAACGGTGTCAGGTGGTAAACCCCATCTACCCAGATAGCAAGCAATTAAACTGCAAGTTTGAAAATGACTTGCTAAGCTATTGCTAGACTTGCCAAGCTTCACAAGTTTGCTTCACAATTGCAGCAAGTCCACATTGCATGACTCCAGATCAACTTACTTTGCCAACATTCTGCAAGTCTGCTGGTTCAGTTATGTTGTGCAATAGTCATCCCAACACAGGGGTCACTGTAACTTGCAGCGTTCATGCTGTAGACTCACCACTGCAATTTTGCTCTTGCTAGAGACTTGCCACGAAGTTAACAGATTTACAGTTTAACACTGTCACAAATGTGTGGCAAGTTATCCTTACTGTCTGGGCAGTGGCCCCTGTTATTGTACCCACTCTAAATAACCATGTCATAGTTTTTTTTTTTTTTTTTTTTTTTTTTTTTTAAAGTGTATTTTGTGCGTGTAATCGAGAGAGGAGCCGGACTGCAGGAGTTGGGAGTAGGCAGGCCTCCCCCAGAGGCAATCTGCCACCTTTCTCCATGCCCCGGGTGGCAATGGCGGGTGTGTGAGGGGGTCCTCCCACACAGCCCGCCCTACCTGCTCCGCTTTGAAGCCCAACGGGGCAGAGGGACTCCCTATAAGGGAGTGAGAGGATTAGCCCACTCAACCAGCCCCATTAGTCCTTCGCCTCTCTTTTAGAGACCGCGTGGTCAAAGTGTGTGTGTTAACCCAATTTAGAGTGCGTGTGTAGGTGTGGTGGTTTTTGTGGGAGGGGGGTGGGCGTACTAAGCACAGGCTTACCTTGCATAGCACACCCACCGGGAGCCGGGCTGAGACCACCAAACTCAATTCACATGAAGCCGAGACCGGGATCCGAACCTCTAGCTGCAGAGGTGAATGGCTTGTCAGCGCAGTGCCAATCGCGTTGAGCCACCGCAGCTCCTCCTACCACCATGTCATAGTTGGCAACATTGCAAAAAAAAATTTGGGACACTTTTTTGCATGTAAGTGGAGCCTTGCTATAATTAGGGGGTGGGGCATTCATTTGTAGGCGTGGCATAGTAAACATGGTAGTGTTTACATGGAATGGCGGGCATGGCTTAAATGGGCGTGGCTTGGATGGGGTGTGGTTAGAGTCTGAGATGAATGAGGGATGGAGGGAGAAAGAAAGAGGGAGAGAAAGAAAGAAAGAGAGAAAGAAATAAGAAGAGAAAGAAAGAAAGAGGGGGGAAAAAAAAGAAAGAAAGAAAGAGGGAGAGAAAGAAAGAAGGAGGGAGGGAGAGAAAGAAAGAAAGAAAGAAAGAAAGAAAGAAAGAAAGAAAGAAAGAAAGAAAGAAAGAAAGAAAGAAAGAAAGAAAGAAAGAAAAGAAAGAGGGAGAGAAAGAAGGAGAGAAAGAAAGAAAGAAAGAAAGAAAGAAAGAAAGAAAGAAAGAAAGAAAGGTGTTAGCGCTGTTGGTATGGTGTCAGGATGATTGAAGTGCATTATTTCTATTATTACATTGTAATATAGAATGACATTATTCAACTAACCATAATGCTGAATCAGTGGAAGCCCTGAGCGTGTCACCTGCCACGTCGCCTGCCATCAGGTGTCCCCAGCAGAATCTCCCTTACATCAGGTGTCCCCAGCGGAGTCCCTCCTTACATCAGGTGTCCCCTGTGGAGCCCCTCCTTACATCAGGCATCCCCAGCGGAGCCCCTCCTTACATCAGGCATCCCCAGCGGAGCCCCTCCTTACATCAGGCGTCCCCAGCGGAGCCCCTCCTTACATCAGGCATCCCCAGTGGAGCCCCTCCTTACATCAGGCGTCCCCAGCGGAGACCCTCCTTACATCAGGCGTCCCCAGTGGAGCCCCCTTAATCAGGCTGTCCCCAGCGGAGCCCATCCTTGCATCAGGTGTCCCCAGCAGAGTCCCTCCTTATGTAGCGCTCACCCCCGAAGGAGCCGCTGATTAGTTTGGGACCGGCTTTCTAAGTTACCTTCTTGACTTGGTCTAGGGGTGACTTCTGTGAGTGTAAGTAGAGAGC
The DNA here is from genome assembly GCF_905171775.1 of Rana temporaria. Lineage (NCBI taxonomy): Eukaryota > Metazoa > Chordata > Amphibia > Anura > Ranidae > Rana > Rana temporaria. The sequence goes on from NC_053501.1 coordinate 61,915,412, forward strand.
AAATGTCCAGACACCAATTCAGTTTTTCAATGCTTTATTCCAAGGCCCAACCTGGCCAACATCAACATGACACACAACAGAGAAGGTTTATGAGTGTAGAGGAACTTTTAGTATCAGGCCTTGGATATTCAGAGAGAGCAAGCCTGCTCTCAGCAATGATATAGCTCAATTTGTCGCCACCCCAATCAGGGTGGGTAAAGTGCCCCCGGACAGGCAGTTATCTCAGGCCTGGCAGCCGGAACGTCACTTACAAATCACTGGGAGGAAACAGACCTCTGCCACAGGTCTGACTCAAGGCCTCTGCCACAGGCTGGACAATTTAGGATTTGTGATAAAACAGTTTGAGCAAATCCTCCCAGTTAGTTCAATCAATGTCACCTACTGACAGCTTGAGCATACCTGTCATGCAGTGTTGTGACCGGATCCCCGATGGTTCGTCTGGGACTCCTGGACAACCTTTAGTTCTGGGTTCTCCTGGGCCAATCCCCCATCGCTCAGCTCCCAGCCTAGGATCCTCTCAGCAGAAGGCAGGGACCCAGCAAGTCGCTGGGGCCCCTTTCAATAGTAGGAGGAGGCTCTGCATGGTACACGGCCTCGGCAAGCAGAACCCGCCAAAAGCGGCTGCCACAGATATACCCCCCAGCATGCCCAACGAGGGAAGAACTCCTCTGATTGGCTGCTGGGAGCCGGTGGGTCTGCCAGAATCCCTCTAGCACCAACTGCCGCCCAGAGGAGTCAACGCACCCCTGGAGCGCAGACTGACCTACAGGACAAATTCTGGAATTGACAGCAGCCTGAATTTCCATAATTTGTGAATGGGAGTAAAACTAAGCCTCCCATTCCCCACTAACTTTTGTGTAGCGCCAGTACTGAAAGTAGGGGGGCGCTACACTTACATCAGGCGTTCCCAGCAAAACCCCTCCTTACATCAAGCATTCCCAGTGGAGTCCCTCCTTACATTAGTTGTCCCCAGCGGAGCCCCTCCTTACATCAGGTGTCCCAAGCGGAGCCCCTCCTTACATCAAGCTACCCAGCGGAGCCCCTCTTTACATCAGGTGTCCCCAGCAGAGCCCCTTCTTACATCAGGTGTCCCCAGCGGAGCCCCTCCTTACATCAGGTGTCCCCATCGGAGCCCCTTATTACATCAGGCGTTCCCAGCGGAGCACCCCTTAATCAGGCATTCCCAGCGGAGCCCCTCCTTACATCAGGTGTCCCCAGCGGAGCCCCTCCTTACATCAGGTGTCCCCAGCGTCGTCCCTCCCTACATCAGGTGTCCCCAGCGGAGCCCCTCCTTACATCAGGCATTCCTATTGGAGCCCCTCTTTACATCAGGTGTCCCCAGTGGAGACCCTCCTTACATCAGGTGTCCCCAGCAGAGCCCCTCCTTACATCAGACATCCCCAGCAGAGTAATTCCTTACATCAGGCGTTCCCAGCGGAGACCCTCCATATATCACGTGTCCCCCCACGGAGCCCCCCCATTGGAGCCCCCTTAATTAGATGTCCCCCCCATTGGAGCCCCCTTAATCAAGTGTCTTCCCATTGGATCCCCCTTATTTAGGTGTCCCCCTATTGGAGCCCCCCCTTACATCAGGCTTCCCCCCCCCCATTGGATCCCCCCTTACATCGGTATTGCGATGTCTCCACTGCCATTAAGGTTTTCCCATTCCCCAGAGGATGAACAAAATAGAGATGGAGCCGGCCACGTGGCTACACTAGAAATTAAGCCCACCCCTTTCCATAACGGATCACAGACATGGCGGGGCGTTGCAGCAGCTTAATTTCTATTGTAGCCACACGTCGGTGTTCTTCTGGTCTTCTTAAAAATGGCGGCCGGCGGACCTCTAGTGGCGGAGAAAAAACAGGAAAAAACGTATTTCCCGGGACACAATTAAAATCGGGAAAAGGGTCTAAATCCTGGGAATGTGCACGCTGCCTGCCCAAAACTGTAAGCAGCTTTTGAAAACTTAAAATAAAAAAGATCCCTCAATGAAACAAAAAAAGCTGCTCCAGATGAGGAGAGGCCAGTGTATTGTCACATTCTGCCCCCCATTACAGATTGCTGTTGAAGTGACATTATGTCACCGCCATCTTGCTAAACCCCACACCATTGCACAGTAATGATAGAGTGACAAGGGGGCAAGCGGCCATCTTCTTACACCCACCAGAGTTTTAGATTTCACAAGTATTTTCAACACAAAACGGAGCTTATATGCTTAAATACAGTGGCCCAGATTCAAGAAGCTATTGCGCCCGCGCAACCATAGGTTGCGTGGCGCAATAGCTGTTTTGCTCCCGCGTAGCGAATGCCCCTGATTCAGGAACATCGCTACGCGGACTGCAGCCTAGGATATGACAGGCATAAGCCTCCTTATGCCTTCATATCTCAGGCTGCATTCTTGCGTTGTCCGCTAGGGGGCGCGGCCATTGTGATCGGCGTATAGTATGCAAATTGCATACTACCACCGATTCACAAAAGTTGCGTGGGCCCTGCGCACGCAAGGTACAGAGTTTCCGTACGGCGACTTTAGCGCAAGGTTGCTCCTGCTATAGCAGGGGCAGCCAATGCTAAAGTATAGCCGCCCTTCCTGCTCGTGAAATTTAAATTTCACGTCGTTTACGTAAGTGATTCGTGAATGGCGCTGGACGCCATTCACGTTCACTTAGAAGCAAATGACGTCCTTGCGACGTCATTTGCCGCAATGCACGTCTGGAAAGTTTCCCGACGGAGCATGCGCTGTTCGCTTGGCGCGGGAGCGCGCCTAATTTAAATGATTCCCGCCCCCGGCGGGATCATTTACATTAGGCGCCCTTACGCCGGGCTATTTAGCATAGCGCACGCGCAATTTACGGAGCTACTGCTACGTGAATCGCGGGCATATCAAAATATTTGTTTGGGCGCAGAGCAAAAATCGTTGCCCTTTGCCCACGCAAATATTGCGCGGATCTACCTGAATCTGGCCCCGTGTTTGTAAATCCGATGGACTGTTTACATGTTAAATGTGACAATCAGAGGTGTTCTGTCACATTAGCAACCATGTAAGGTCAGCAGGTTTGCTGCTGCATTTAAAATTCAACTTGTAAACAGTCCGTCGGATTTCCAAATACTGGGGCAGATTCATGTACAATGGTGCAGATTTGCACTGGCGTGGCGCATCATTTTTAGACTACACCGGTCCAGCGCGGAGAGGCAGTTAGGTGATTCAAGAAACTTTTTTTGTCTACGATGCCCCAGCGGGGCGGATTTTAGACGGCGTAAGGCGGGGTAAGGCCAAATGGGAGTCACCCTATGCTAATGAAGTGCCGACCGTGGCGCAGGGGTCACGCCGGGGCGCATCTTAGACCGCACATGCGCAGTGACATCCAGGGGTAAATGCCCCAATCTGCACATGCTCAGAACTGCGCCCTGGCGTGACCCCTGAGCTACGCCGGCCCACTACCAACGCCCAGTCCATAAATCAGCCCAGACTTCCGCCCTGCAGGTGCAAATGTACTGAAGCTTTTTTTTTCCAAGCTAGGTCATTTGCAGTGTGCTGGGGCAGTGATGGCTGATGAGGAATCAGGTGGGCAGATGACCAATTTCAGCCCAGAGGAGAGGGCTGTCATTATTGAGGGCCTCTCCCAACATGGGGACTGCCTCTATGGGCCACAGAATGCCTACACTGGCAAGGCTGACAAAGCCAGAATTTTTGCGGAGATCACAGCGCATGTGAATGCTTTGGGGTGGCGGAGAGGGAGCAAAAGCACATTCGAAAGAAACTAAATGATTTGCGTCGCTTAGTAAAAGAAAAATTGGTGGCCAAAAGAAAGCATGCCAGTGGAACAGGAGGAGGACCAGCCAAAATAATCACCCTGACAGCGGAGGACCTTGTTGTGGCCAGGTTCCTGGCTAGGGAAAAGTGGAGGGCCTGGAGGGCTTTGATTCTGGGGATCAGCGCTTGAGGAGAGGTAAGTGTGTTTTATCTTCTTTCGGGTGTGTTGCTTGTGTGTGTGGGGGGGGGGAGAGAAGAAGTGTCAAGTGTGTGGGTCCACCAACATCTGAATGTTTTGTGTCCTCCACAGATGTGCAGGATGGAGCTGGGCCATCATCGGCTGCAGGGCAACCCACCACATCCAGGGTGGAGATTGCCCCTACGTCTGTGATGGAGGAAGTGGAGGAGGAGCAGGTGGTGTTAGAGGAGGAGACTCTTTATTTATTGGTGGAGACCCCCATTGCTGGCCCCTCCCAAACCTCTCCCCTCATTAGAGTTACCCCCTCAGGGCTCTCAATCCTGATCAGGTATTCCCCCTCACGGGACCCCAGCCCCTCCAGGGCCAGCCCCTCACGGGACCCCAGCCCCTCCAGGGCCAGCCCCTCATGGGACCCCAGCCCCTCCAGGGCCAGCCCCTCACGGGACCCCAGCCCCTCCAGGGCCAGCCCTTCCACCCGGCCTCAAGCCGCTCCTGCCCCGAGGAAGGCTTAAAAAAAACGAGGGGAGTCCCTGCAGAGCTGGAGTTAAGTCTTGCAAGGGACCAAACCAGGCAGACCCGCCACATTGGGACTCTTGCAGGGGATCTGACCCGGGTCGCAGGAGGAGGAGGGGAGGCTGACAAGGCGGCAGCAGCGCAGCAATATCACCAGCCGGCCTTGGATGCAGGCTGCCACGAATAGCTACCTCCACCGGCTAGCCGTGGCAATGGAGGGCAGACAGGCATCTATGGAGAGACTGGGGGAGGTTCCACCACCAGCCCCCCCAGCTCCACCTGCCCCCCCAGCCCTAGCTCGCACCAGGCAACAGCGCCCCAAAACTCTAGGGACAAGAAAGAGCCCACGCCAGGGCCGTTGATTTTTTGGACTATTTTTTACTCAGGTTATGAGTCTTTTTAATTTATTTTTTACTCAGGTTATGAGTCTTTTTTATTTATTTTTTACTCAGGTTATGAGTCTTTTTTATTTATTTCCCTGCACACAGGCAGTAGTGCAGGCTTCAGTGTGAATGGTGTGTGAATGTGGGGGGGGTGACACTCCTGCCATTAAGGTTTGTCACCCTCAGTCGTTGGGGAGAAGTGATCCCCTCGACCTGTGTGAAAGGTGTATGAATGTACAGCAACATAATTGGAGCCTTGGCGCGGCGTTGCTGCTCCCTAGTACCATGGGGGGTACTTCGGTCTAATCCAATTCAATGTGGATGTGGGGTGTATGTGCTAGGGACCACAGTGGAGTACATGCGTGCATTCTCATTGTGCCATGATTAATGGGGGTGTTTAACGTGAAAATAAGCCTTCCACGAGGCATGTCCTGACTGCTCTTCCATCAGCAGACGGGATAGCCTCTGGCAGGGGGGGACTCGGTGGTTGGGGGGTCAGGTCATCACGTAGCTCAATCTCCAGGCCCCTTCTCATGGCGAAGTTGTGCAGCATGCAACATGCCCCGATGATCTGGCACACAAAGTCTGGGGAATACAACAGGGTACCCCCAGTCTTATCCAGGCATCGGAAACGGGACTTCAGGAGGCCAAATGTGCGTTCCACCACTCCACGGGTACGTGCGTGTGCTTCATTGTATCTTATCTCTCCTGGGGTTTGGGGGTTCCGGAATGGAGTCATCATATGGGGTCCCAGTGCATATGCCGCGTCACCTGGAAGGGAAAAGTCAGGAGGATGTTAGTCATGCATGTGCCCCTCGTGATGTCTGCATCATGGGGGGGGACAGACATACCTGACACCCATGTCACTCACCAACCAGCCAGCTGTCCCTGTACACGTTCTGTTCAAATTCTGTTGGGATGTTGCTTTGACGGTATATGAAGCTGTCATGGCTGGATCCGGGGTGTTTGGCACGGACGTGCCATATGAGGCATTGGGCATCGGCTATCACCTGCACATTGATGGAATGCCAGTGCTTCCTATTGCAGTATATGTGCTCCATGTCACGGGGGGGCTGTAGTGCCACATGGGTGCAATCAATGGCCCCCACAGTGCGTGGGAATCTGTCAATTTGGTAGAAATCTGTCATTGTCTTCAGCCGCTGGACCTCCTGGGTGGGTTTTATGATTTGGTTGGCCATGCGTCTCAGGATTGCAGGGATAACCTGGTGCACACATCTGCTCATGGTGGATTGTGACATCCCAGCCGACAATCCACTTGTGCGCTGAAAAGATCCAGTGGCCAGGAAATGCAGTGTTTGCAGGACCTTGACCAGTGGCTGCACTGCTTGTGTGCGGTGTGTTGGGCTGGTGATGTCATCCTGCAGGATTCTGGTTAATTCCAGGATGGCTTCACGGCTGAATCTGTAGGTGCGATACACCTCCAATTCCCCCATGTCAAAGACGTCAATGCGCGTGCGGAATATCCTCTCCCGTACCCTCCTACGTGCCCGTCGACGCAATAGTGCAAGGACCACGGCTTTCCCTGGCATGTTGGCACACAGATGTGTTGTCCAGCCAGTGTTGTTGCTCAGGTCGTCTGTAACGCTGCTGCTTTAGCTGCTCTCCAGCTGACCTGTGCAAGTCTGGTGCAAAGTTACCCCTGCTTTTATGAGGGGTAACTTGGCGCCGGAATTTTCAGTTCCGCGCACCGGGAGTAGCCTGCGCCGGACAAGCTTAAGTTGATGAATCGGCCCAACAACCTCATTTGCATATTAAAAATACAAAAACCTTGGCCGCGCCAGATCCGACCAGCGTAAATCTGCGCCAACGTCGCGCCGGCGTTGGAATGTTACACCGAGGCGAAGAAGTCTATTTGGAGGCGTAATCTGGTTCTCTGGGTAAGGCGCAGCGATCCGCCGGCGCAAATCTGCACTTACGCCGCACTTCTCCCAAAAAAACGGTGTAAGTGCTACATGAATCTGCCCCACTGTATTTAAGCATATAAGCTCCGTTTTGTGTTGAAAATACTTGTGAAATCTAAAACTCCTGTGGGCAGGGTTGGACTGGCCATCGGGACTACCGGGAGTTTCCCGGTGGGCCGATGGCTCAGTGGGCCAGTTGTCACTCAGGGGCGTCGCACTGATGTCGGGGATGGGCGGGGCCAATATGCGGGCAGAGGCGGCTCTCTAATTAGGCAAATAAGGCGATCACCTAATTGAAGAGCCGCCTCTGCTGACAACAATGTCGCCGCGGCGTTAAGCTCCGGTGTTGTGCGGGTTAGCATGCCTGTAAACTCCACGGCCAGGCAGTGGAGAGAGGGGTCGGAGCGTGGCTGAGTGTTAAGGAGGAGGCGGGGCCAGCGCTGTGCAGTCCGGGGGAGAAGAAGGGGAGGAGATTCCAGCAGCCAAAGCACAATTCCCGCTGCTCCGAAGATCGCGCCCCCCCCAGCCTTCGCCCCCACCGCTGGAGTGCTCAGCGAATCGGTCCCCACACACCAGGAGGAGGAATCTGGCATGCCGTGGAGGGGTAGAGGAAGGTACCGCGGAGGAGGCCCCACGAACGCTGTATGGAGCCGATGGTAGGAGAGAAGAAGTGTCCGAGCGGCAGGCCGGGAGGCGAGATGAAAGAGCAGAGGTGAGTGCTGCTGCAAAAGACCTGCAAGCCCGAGGAGCCAGTGAAGCCTCATGCAAAACCGCAAGTACGTTTTTAGAGGCTACAGACCTTTCACTGTTGTCACAGTGACTTTGATTAACTGTTTGTGGGGGGGGGGTTAATTTACAATGGTAATTTTAATATGCAGCATGGAGGGGGTTAATGTACTGCCACTGGTCACTGATGCATTGGTGACCAGTGGCAGTTAATTAACCCCTTTGTGCTGCATTATTGACACCAGTGTCAGTGTTAATTAACCCCTATATGGTGCAGCATGAAAGGGTTGATGAACACTGACACTGGTGTCACTAATGCAGGACAAAGGGGTTAATTGACTGCCACTGGTCACCAATGCATCAGTGACCAGTGGTGTATTTGATACTGCCCACCCCATACACTCCGCACCCCTCTCCTGTACATACCACCCACCCCATTCACTCCGCACCCCTCTCCTGTACATACCACCCACCCCATTCACTCCGCACCCCTCTCCTGTACATACCACCCACCCCATTCACTCCGCACCCCTCTCCTGTACATACCACCCACCCCATACACTCCGCACCCCTCTCCTGTACATACCACCCACCCCATACACTTTGCACTCCTCTCCTGTAAATACCACCCACCCCATACACTCCGCACTCCTCTCCTGTACATACCACCCACCCCATTCACTCCGCACCCCTCTCCTGTACATACCACCCACCCCATTCACTCCGCACCCCTCTCCTGTACATACCACCCACCCCATTCACTCCGCACCCCTCTCCTGTACATACCACCCACCCCGTTCACTCCGCACCCCTCTCCTGTACATACCACCCACCCCGTTCACTCCGCACCCCTCTCCTGTACATACCACCCACCCCATACACTCCACACTCCTCTCCTGTACATACCACCCACTGCCATACACTCTGCACCCCTCTCCTGTACATACCACCCACTGCCATACACTCCGCACCCCTCTCCTGTACATACCACCCACCGCCATACACTCCGCACCCCTCTCCTGTACATACCACCCACCGCCATACACCCCGCACCCCTCTCCTGTACATACCACCCACCCCATGCACTCCACACCCCTCTCCTGTACATGCCACCTACCCCATACACTCCGCACCCCCTCTCATGTACATACCACCCACCCCATACACTCCGCACCCCCTCTCATGTACATACCACCCACTTCATACACTCCGCACCCCCTCTCGTGTACATACCACCCACTTTATACACTCCGCACCCCTCTCATGTACATACCTCCCACCTCCATACACTCCGTCCCCCTTTTGGTTTCTTTAGTGACCCCTAAACGGACCCCTGAAGTCTCACTATTGAGACTGCTCCAGAGATCGCGCCCTAGCCTCGGCGGTAAAACGCCGCTATTTTTACCGCCGACAATTGCGTATAGTTTACTGTGTTTGTGTGTGTGTTTTCAAAAATTAAGTGGGCCGGTCTGGATGAAGTCCAGGGCCAAATTTTTGTCCCAGTCCACCCCTGCCTGTGGGTGTAACAAGATGTCCGCTTGCCCCCTTCACACTCTATCATTACTGTGCATGAGTGTGGGTGTAGCAAGATGGCGGCGACAAAACGTCACTTCTGGAGCATTCTGTGATAGGGAGCGGAATGTGACACTACACCGGCGAGGGCCATGAGAGTCATCGGGTAAGGCTGTGTACCTTTTTTAGAGACACCAGGGCCACCATTAGGGGAGAGGGAGGGGCAGCCAGTGCAGATGTAGGGGGCCCCGGGGCCCTCTTTGGCAGATGACAACTCCATCTCTCCATTGACAGTCTGCACACTGAGCTACTAAGGATCCCCCCTCCTCGGCTCCGGTGTTCTCATAGACAGGAGAGGGAGGGGGGACATTGCACTGCTGGTTTATGGATGGATACAGAGGAGGGGGAAAGGTAACGAGTGCACAGCACACATGGAGAATTGATGGGAAGGGTGTAGGGTGGCTTGATTTCAGGTCCTCTCTCCTCCCAAAGCACCCCCCAGCACAAATCGTCTTACCCCCAAATTAAAGAGATTCTGCCTGCCACAGAGGACCTGTGTCCCCACCCTACAGCGTCCCCCTGCTTCCCCTCCACAGTGTCCTTCTGTGTCCCCCCCCCCACGGTGTCCCCCTGTGCCCCCCCCACAGTGTCCCTCTCTGTCTTTGTCATACAGCGTCCCTCTCACCCACAGCATTCTCTAATCATCTAAAGGGCAAATATGATATGGGGCTCAGGACAGTAAGGACTTGTTTACATTTGCAGTTTGGGGCTGGTAAAACCCCCATAGATGAGCGCTGTTTTTTTACCACCCCCTACCACACCCCATAGATGTTGAAACAAGATTTATACACCCTGTCACACTTAACAGGTGTAGCACCTGTAGGGTTGCCACCTTTTTACCTTTTTTTCAAGACAAACCCGAACACTTTACTGGCGCACAGCATTTTTTTTTTTAGTATACACTATAGACGATAGGATTGTTAAAGATCTTGGAGTGGGAGTGGACGGGGGGGGGGGTAGTGAGATGGACAATTCTTCTAAAAAAAAAAAATCAATGAATACTTTGCAAAACAGCCTTTTTAAATGTTAGGTTAAATCAGCCCAGGAGTGGAGTATTGCTTACCTTATGGGGTTGGTGGGCCTGGGTATAATACAGGGGTGTTGCTAGAACTATACAAGACCTTGGGCACCCAAACTTGAGCAGTAATGTGGCATGCACAGCACGTCACGGTGAACACTGGGTGCTGGCCCTATTACAGAGAACAGTGAATGGGCTTAACCTGCCTGGCGGTGTTCCCGAGTCTGACTCGGGGTTAGATTTTCCTGCTGCGAGCGGTAACCCCGAGTCAGACTCGGGCTTGCCTCGCTAGATCCACAGGCAAAGTTACTTACCTTGTCCCTGGATCCAGCGATGCCACCGCGCTGTGTGAGCGAGCAGGACCTCGCTCGATTCACACAGTGCCTCCGTGTGACGCCGATCTCCGTTCCCTGTGACGTTACGACGCACGGGGACGGAGAACGGCGCCAAATTCAAAAAAGTAAACAAACACTATACATACAGTATACTGTAATCTTATAGATTACAGTACTGTATGTAAAAAAAACACACCCCCCTTGTCCCTAGTGGTCTGTCCTGTGTCATGCATGTCATTTTATATAATAAAAACGTTTCTTTCTCCCTGCAAACTGTAGATTGTCCATAGCAACCAAAAGTGTCCCTTTATGTCAAAAATAGTTTTAGATCAGCTAAAAAACAGCGATAATAAATTATAATCACTTGCAGAATTGTGCGATAGCGATTTGTGGGGAAATTCGTCATAAAAAAATAAAAATAATGACAGCAACAATTCTGCAACTTAGCAAATTTCAGTGATTTTGATTTGATTACATTATTGAATAATTTTTATTATAATTATATTATTATTTGTTATAATTATTTATAATTATTTATTATATTATAATTTATAATTTTGTTTTTAAAAAAATGTCATACCCGGGATGCCTATTAGAAGCTTGTTTGGTCAGATTTAAGTGAGTTATTTCTAAAAATGACAGACCTACAATATAAAACGCCAAATTTCCTTGCAAATAATGGTACCGCTTTCAGCATGTTTTTTCTGAAAGAATCATACCGCCAGGGAGGTTAAAGGAGTATGGTTTAATAAATCATAAAATAGGCTTTGATTGCTGTGCCACAAGAAAAAGTCTCACAAATATGCATGCCCACCATTGCAGCCTCACCGTCCCCACCATTGCAGCCTCACCGTGCCCCACCATTGCAGCATCATCATGCCCCACCATTGCAGACTCACCGTGCCCCCATTGCGGACTCACCATGCCCCCATTGCGGACTCCCCCGTTATACCAGGTCAGTGAGGACCCCCTGAGTGGATTCCCCGATGAATGGGACCTTTGTGTGTGTTTATGGTGGGTAATGATGAGGCCAAGCCTAAGGAGATTAAACAAATCCTTCCCAGACTGAACAAAGTGCAGCTTTCCTACAGAACTCACCCTCCACATCCCATGTATGGTGGCAGACTCGGGGGGGGGGGCTCCTCTCTGAGTCCTGAGTGTCAGAGACACAACCTGCTCTGCATCTTACAGTCTGACCATTCATGCCGGCTGATCCTTCTTAGAGGAGGAGATTAGAGGGAGAGGAGGGTGACACTGGGAGAGGAGGGTGACACTGGGAGAGGACGGTGACACTGGGAGAGGAGGGTGACACTGGGATAGGACGGTGACACTGGGAGAGGAGGGTGACACTGGGAGAGGAGGGTGACACTGGGAGAGGATGGTGACACTGGGAGAGGAGGGTGACACTGTGAGAGGAGGGTGACACTGGGAGAGAAGGGTGACACTGGGAAAGGAGGGTGACACTGGGAGAGGACGGTGACACTGGGAGAGGAGGGTGACACTGGGAGAGGACGGTGACACTGGGAGAGGACAGTGACACTGGGAGAGGACGGTGACACTGGGAGAGGAGGGTGACACTGGGAGAGGACGGTGACACTGGGAGAGGAGGGTGACACTGGGAGAGGACGGTGACACTGGGAGAGGAGGGTGACACTGGGAGAGGAGGGTATCACTGGGAGAGGAGGGTGACACTGGGAGAGGAGGGTGACACTGGGAGAGGAGGGTGACACTGGGAGAGGGTGACACTGGGAGAGGACGGTGACACTGGGAGAGGAGGGTAACACCGCTCTGCAGGGAGGAGACATACAGCTATACACACGGGGGACTACAAGTACCAGGGGGGCTGCACTTCTATTGGATTTCTCTGATATTCTGATCGCCCCAATGGCATAAAGAAAGAGGAGAGCTGTAGGATCGCAGAGCAGTAAAGCAGTAAAGCCCGCTCTTACAACTTGCACTGAAATTTCCTCCTCTCTTCCGACAGCCCCGCCTCCTCCTGACCCTGCGCCTGTGATAAACACATCTCAGCATTGGACTTGCATTCTGTCTATCACGGGCGCGGGGTCAGGAGGAAAATTTGAGGTCTGGTATATAGTAAATTACATAGATATAGAAATATGTTCAGTTAATAACATGCATACACACTCAAATACATACAGATACTGATATATATATACATACACACTCAGATATATACATATGCTCAATTACATACAGTACATGCACACACACACATATATATATATATATATATATATATATATATATATATATATATATATATATATATATATACACTCAGATACATGCATATACACATGCTGTAAAGAAACACTAAGATATATATACTAAGAAACATGCGTACATACCTATACACACACTCAGGTACATGCATACAGACTATTAGGTAGATTCAGGTACATTGGTGTATACTTGCGGCGGCGTAGCTTAGCGTGTTTAGGCTACGCCGCCGTAAGTTAGCTAAGCAAGTACTTGATTCTCAAAGTACTTGCCTGCTAAGTTACGGCGGCGTAGCCTAAAGCGGGCGGGCGTAAGGGCGCCTAATTCAAATGTGTCTAAAGGGGCGTGTTTTATGCTAATGGGGCTTGACCTTATGTTTTTGACATTTTTTTCAAACTGCGCATGCGCCGGGCGCCTACATTTCCCAGTGTGCATTGCGGCTAAGTACTCCGCACGGGCCTATTGATTTTGACGTGGGCGTAAACGACAAGCAAGCTTCCGTCGGAATTTCGACCGTATGTAAGCGGCATTAGGAGAAAAATCGCTCCTCCGCCCCTAATGCCCACATGCTTCGGCATATATGCTCTTTTTTTAACTGTGGTGGTGATATCACCTCCTACAGCATTGGAGTCGTGGCTTTATGTATCGTGGAAGCCAATGCTGTTGCTGTCACGCTAGATAAATCTGCGCTGCAACTGAATGGCGTACCTGCTAAGCAAATGATGGTTAACATTAAAACAAAGTAACATTACATTTTAACAGTAAGACCTTACCATACCTGCAAAGCAAATACCAAAAAAAAAACAGTAAAAAATAAAACATTTTTTAACGCAACCTGTGCCTAAAAAATATATATGCCGAAGCATGGGGGCATCCTCCCGCAAAAAAAGTTATGCCGCGTACACTTTTCCACGGGCAAGCCTCCGTCGGAAATGTTGACTGTATGTACGCGGCATAAAAAGTTATGCCGCACACACACAGTCTAACTTTTCCACGGGCAAGCCTCCGTCGGAATTTCGACCATATGTATGCGGCATATATGCTCTTTTTTTTAACTGTGGTGGTGAAATCACCTCCTACAGCGTTAGAGTCACGGCTTTATGTATCGTGGGAGCAAACGCTGTTGCTGTCACGCTAAATAAATCCGCGCTGCAACTGAATGGCGTACAGTACCTGCTAAGCAAATGATGGTTAACAATAAAACAAACATTACAGTATAACATACCATACCTGCAAAGCAAATACAATAAAACATAGTACAAATAGAGAGAACAATAGATATAGAACAATAGTGAGTGGACAGTAGAGAGTGAACATAAGAGAGAAAAATAAATAGAGAGGAGAAAAATACAACAACTATTTTTGGATTTTTTATTTTAAATATTTTTTTGTGTTTTTGTGTGTTTTTTTTTTAAAAAATCCACTTTTTTCACTTTTTTAAAAACTGTAAAAAAACTGTAAACTGAACGTTGCAGATTATGGTCTCTCAAAATGTGATGGCCATCACATCTTCCGAGACCCTGTGTTAGTGTGCCTAGGACTGTGTGGTGCTGTACCCTATGCTAAAACTCAACTAGTGTGTGGTAGCATTTGAAACATACACCAATGCAGAGACCAGGTTGGTCAGGACAGGAGAGACAATAAAGCGAGTGTCACGCCTAAATCCGCGTTTGCTGCAGACACAACATCTTCTTTGGTGGTTTCTTTGGGTAGGGGTACCAGGGAGGACAAAAGGAAAATGCCTCTCATACAGCTGGCTCACTGCATTTGTGTTGGGAAGGTGGGGCACAGCACCGTCTGGAAACAGAAGGGCTGCGACGATCTCTTCCTGGAGTTTTAGAAAGGATCCATTCCGTCCTGAAGCTGATGTATAGCACATGAGAGTTCAGCAAAGCCAATTGAAAGAAATAAACAGACACTTTTTTGTACCAGCGTCTGGCCTTACGAGCAATTAGGTACGGCGCCAACAACTGGTCATTGAGGTCCACCCCTCCCATGTTAAGGTTGTACTCGTGGATACAGAGGGGTTTCTCCACAACACCAGTTGCCGTAGGAATTTGGACTGCCGTGTCTGCGTGAAGCGAACAAAAACATTCCGTGAATCCCTCCACTTCACTGCTAACAAATTATTACACTGTAAATAGGCTCTCTCCCCCGACTAAGACAGGATTCTACAAGCCGTTGGGGGAAGCCCCGGCGATTAGGTCGCACGGTGCCACATACGCCAATTCCATAATCAAAAAGGTGACTAAAAAGTGGCTTGTGTAATAATTGTCCACGTACAAGTGGTACCCCTTTCCGAAATAAGGGTGACACACTATCTTACCAGCGCTCCCTATGTAATCTGGGCAGTTCTCTGGCTCTACGTGGCTATCTTTTCCCTCATAAATCATAAAGCTAGATGTATAGCCTGTTGCCCTGTCACAGAGCTTATACATCTTGACCCCGTATCTGGCATGCTTGCTGGAAAGGTACTGCTTGAAAGACAAGCGGCCAGAAAACTTAATCAGGGACTCATCAACGCAGACAACTTGATGGGGATTATACAAGGCTGCAAAACGTTCGTTGAAGTGGTTTACGAGGGGCCGAATATTGTAGAGCCGATCGAATCCAGGGTCTCCCCGAGGACGACAGAGTTCATTACCACCGCTGGATTTTAAAATGTATTTATTATAAAGCCCGGCGAATGACCCTGCTGAAGATAGTGACATTTCTTATATAGGTGAGGCGGGGCCACCCGTCACGTGACCCCGTCCCCCTCTGACGCACCTTCTGCTATGTCACTGGGGAAGCCCAGGCTTCCCTCCTGCTTCAGAGGGGGCGGGGTCACATGACGGGTGGACCCACCTCATCAATATAAGAAATGTCACTAGCTTCAGCAGCGTCATTCGCCAGGCTGTCTCCGGTGGAGACAGGCGGCCGGCGATGCTGCGCTCTGGATCCCCATTACCAATTCACATAGGGGGGGGGCAGGATCTGGGGTCCCATTTGTTAAAGGGGTCTTTCAGATTCTGATAAGCCCCCCGCCCGCAGACCCCCACAACCACCGGGCAAGGGTTGTGTGGATGAGGCCCTTGTCCCCATGTTGAGGGCATGTGGACTGGTACAGTTCAGGAGGGGGGGCGCTTTCTGTTCCCCCCTCTTTTCTGCAGCCGGCCAGGTTACGTGCTCGGATTAGGGGTCTGGTGTGGATTTTTTTTTTTTTATATTTTTTATTTATAAAGGAGAAACCGGTCCGGCCGGACCTTAACATTACAGTCAACGCATCAACATTGGCATGGGGTAAGAAACATTTACATTGCACATATGGTTCAATACATGGTGAACGACTCAGCTGATCTCCCGCTGGGCTCGCTCCCCTCATAGTAGGTTGCGGTGGCCCAGAGGGGCGGAAGTGGCCTGGTGTGGATTTTTGGGGGAACTCCACACCATTTTTTTTTTAATTTGGGGTGGAGTTCCCCTTAAAATCCACACCAGACCTGAAGGGTCTGGAATGGATATTTGGGGGAACCCCACGTCATTTATTTTTTTAAATTGACGGCGGGGTTCCCCTTAATATCTATACCAGACCTGAAGGGCCTGGTAATTGAATTTGGGGGGACCCCACACTTTTTTTTTTTTTTTTTACATTGTAATTATCTGCAAGAGACTTCTTACTGATCTAGTGAGCTGGATGATATACTACTGCTTGCCCCACTTATTTATCTGCATTATTTGCATTATACTTGATGATAAATATGTTCATCTTTGTAGATGGATTATTTTTCTATCAAGTAAAATCCAGTCCTGAAGAAATGGAAATCTGTGAAACTGGTGTTTGAATTGACTGATGATGGATTTGGGCATGCGTTGTCATAACAATGCATGCCCACTATTTTGAATGTATGTTATTGTAAACGAACCATCTTTTTAAAAGATGATTTGTAATAAAGCACTGTAGTGTTTTATTAATATATTTTTGGATTAATGACAGTAAATCCCATTTTTAATTGTATGCATAAAAAACTCCACGACACTCCCAGTGCTTAGTGAAAGTCCCTTTGGTCACTCGCTGACCTTTTTTCCAGGACCTGGGCTAGTATACAGTACAGCAGCTAAACACGCTGCTTTATTTTGATCTCAAAGACTTATCATATGCAGTGTCAGTGCCGGCCCAAGACATTGTGCTGCCTGGTACCAAGAATCAAAATGCCCCCACATCCATTATTTTATATCATGATAACTAAAGTGGACCTATCATGGCTCTATACATGTATATAGGAGTATAAAAAGGACCTGTTATGGCTCTATTCATGAAATTAACCCCACAGTGGAGCGGAGAGTGGAACGGGAGGAGCAGTCGGGCGGCAATTAGCCCCACAGTGGAGTGGAGAGTGGAGCTGGCGGAATGGGATGGCGTGCAGGCAGGAAATTTGCTGCCCCCCTAAAAGTGCTGCCTGGTACAATGGTACCATCGGGTCCCATGGTAGGGCCGGACCTGTGCGGTGTGGAATTGTTTTAAGCCATGGTCAGTATATCAATCCACTGAATAAAAACTTTTTAAGAAACCACTGCACTATGAAGTCCTCCCTCCCTTTTTAATTCCATATACCGTCTGAGCACAAGGAGTTCAAAGTGGGGAATTCTTGAGCTTGTATCCTGAGTGACCTGGAGAAGGAAGCACCTGGACAGCTATCAGGACCCTGCGATTGACATCTACACTGAGTGCCTGACTGACCCAATTTGGGTCCATCTATCTGGTAAGCTGCCATCCTTTTCCTGACTGGGATTGATGTTGCCTGCCAGCTGATTTACTTTTAGCAACAAGTGTTCTGAGATGATCTAAAGCTTCTGAGAATCTGAGTTCGGATGTTTCCTAGATAGGACTTATTCACATATATTTGCACAGATTTGTTTGCACAGCTTTGCTAGAATCCTGCATGGGACATTTGAATATATTTTTTTTAAATATTTTTTTATATATTATAATTTTTTGTAATTTTTTCACAATATCAATTTATTTCACATTTATTTATTTTTTATGTCTTAAGTAGCGCATTTATTTCCTTGTGATTAAGGGGTTAACTGTGTTCCCCAGGTGTGTTCTAACTGTAGTGCCGGGTACACATGAGAGGATTTATCCGCGGAAACGGTCCTCTGAGGATTTTGATCCGATGGAGTGTACATACCATCGGATCGAAATCCGCGCCAAATTCCCATCGCGATGACGTGTCGCGTCGTTGCCGCGATGATGACGCGGCGACGTGCGCGACGCTGTCATATAAAGAATTCCACGCATGCGTCGAATCATTACGACTCATTACGACGCATGCGAGGGATGGGTTCGGACGGATCGATCCGGTGAGTCTGTACAGACCACCGGATCGATCCGCTGGAGCCGATTCCAGCAGATAGATTTCTTAGCATGCTAAGAAATTTTTATCCGCTGGAAATCGGTCGGCCCGAAATATATCCGCGGATAAATATCCGCTGGATCGTACACACCAGCGGATCTATCCGCTGAAACCGATCCGCGGATCAATTTCAGCGGATCGATCCTCTCGTGTGTACGGGGCCTAGGGGGGTGGGCTGCCACGGACATGACAGGGATCACTGTTTCCGATAACTGGGAACAGTCAATTTCTGTCATGTCTGCTATCAGAAAGGGGATCCACCTTGTTCTGCCTCTGTACTAGGCAATCGCGGGTCATCGGTAGACATCGAGTCTGCCGACCCGCTGTACAGCTACGGCGATTCGTGCGGGAGAGCCAACCTGCCACCGTATAACAATGGCGGCTGGTTGTCAAGTGGTTAAACGAAAATCGGATGTTGTGTGCACATCCAGTTTTTGTCATTCGAAAAATCTGAATCGACTGTCGAAAGCACCATACTAACGATCAAAAAATCAGCAGATTGTTCATCGGACAAAATTTTACTTCTGATTTTCTGATCATGTGTACAGCCCTTTAGGGAGTAGGAATGGGGCTGATCTGAGATATGAAAGTGCAGGAATTGAGTTTGATCTGAGGTCTAGATATAAACATGTTCTAGGTGTGCATTGGTTAATATAATAATGCACTTAGTAATACAACTATTATGCCCTGTACACACGATCGGTTCCGATAGATTTTTTCATCAGATATCCGATGAAGCTGACTTTCATCAGTCTTGCCTGCACACCATCAGTTAAAAATCCGTTCATGTCAGAACGCGGTGACGTAAAACACAACGACGTGCTGAGAAAAATGAAGTTCAATGCTTCCGAGCATGCGTCGACTTGATTCTGAGCATGCATGGATTTTTAACCAATGGACTTGCCCACAGACAAACATTTTATTCTATCGGTTTTTTAACCATCGGATAATTTTAAAACAGGTTCTACGTTTTTTCACCGATGGGAAAAAAAAAGATGGGGCCCACACACGATCGGTTCGTCTGATTAAAACGGTCCATCGGACCGTTTTCATCAGACAAATTGATCGTGTGTACAGGGCATTAGGGCAAAAACTGAAAACAAACTCTATGACTATGGGGTACTATTGTTCACTGGCAGGCCAGTTGTCTAATGCTTGTAAAAATAGACCTTAATGTGGAAACGTTTTCTGACCCCTGATACTTATACACTATATTGTCAAAAGAATTGAGACACCTGCCTTTACACACACAACTTTAATGACATTCCAGGCTGTAGGGCTCAATATTGAGTTTGCATACCCTTTGCAGCTATAACAGCTTCAACTCCTCTGGGAAGGCTGTCCACAAGGTTTAGGAGTGTGTCTATGGGAATGTTTGACCATTCTTCCAGAAGCACATTTGTGAGGTCAGGCACTGATGTTGGACAAGAAGGCCTGGCTCACAGTCTCTGCTCGAATTCATCCCAAAGGTCTTCTATCAGGTTGAGATCAGTTCCTCCACCCCAAACTCACTCATCCATGTCTTTATGGACCTTGCTTTTTTCACTGGTGTGCAGTCATATTGGAACAGGAAGGGGCCATCCCCAAACTGTTCCCACAAAGTTGAGAGCATGAAACTGTCCAATTGTCTTGGTATGTTGACGCCAAGCCCAACCCCTGAAAAACAACCCCACAACATAATCCCCCCTCCACCAAATTATTTCAACCAGTAGACAAAGCAAGATCCATAAAGACATGAATGAGCAAATTCGGGTTGGAGGAACATAACTGGCCTGCACAGAGTCCCGACCTTAACTCAATAGAACACCTTTGAAAATAATTAGTCCAACATTAGTGCCTGACCTCACAAATGCGCTTCTTGAAGAATGGTCAAACATTTCCATAGACCCAGTCCTAAACCTTTGGACTAAACCTGGCATGCCATTAAAGTTCATGTGTGTAAAGGCAAGCCTCCCAATACTTTTGACAATATAGTGTATATACTTTGTAGGAATTATACAGCACATCTTATATAAATTGTAGTACATTTTCGAGTTAGCCAACTGCATCCAAGTCCAGTCCCTACTCTGCCTTGCAGATTGCCAAATTCCTACTTCCTAAATGGCATGCTCTTATAAGTATGGGCACATAGTATAGTGCAAATATGGGTCAAACAGCTGGAAGAGAACTATGGAACATGGTTCAGCAATGCACATCCGCCATGGGATTTTTTTTTTACACAAATGGACCAATATATACTTATTGATGCCAAAATGAGTATCCACTCGCTGAAAATCAGTATATCAGGAATGCACTTTTGGCAACTACAGCTTTGAGTTTGCCGATGAGCATGAGTGAACAACCTTTTTCAAGAATAGCCACAGATTCTACAGAATTAGATTGGTACCTGGACTATGATGATTATGCAAGAAATTAGCATTGTTGTTTTTAAGCCAATTCTATTAAAGCGGAGGTTCACCCTCAAAATTAACTTTTTTGCTAACCTATCTCTAGCCTTAATAAAGGCTTGTAGCGTTGTAATTTTTTTTAATGTGTACACTTACCTGTCTTCAGCCGCACTTCCGGGTCTTCTTCCTTGTGGGGAGTGGGCGTGTCGCTCCTTTTCTCCGACGGGGAGCTCTGCATAGATGATTGACGTGCGTGTCATCGCCTTCCGAAAATATCCGACGGGGACTCGGCTCTTTACGGCACTATACGGCACCTGCGCCTGCCGTGTAGAGCTGACTGCGCAGGCGCCGTAAAGTGCAGAGTCCCCCTCGGATATTTTCGGAAGGCGATGATGCGCACGTCAATCATCTATGCAGAGCTTAGGAACGCCTACTCCCCTGGGGAGCGAGAACCCGGAAGCCGGGTGAAAACTACGGAAAAGGTAAGTACAGACCAAAAAAAAAAAAAAAAATCCAGCATACTGTTGATGTCAGCAGTATGCTGGATAAAACAGTCTATAGATATTTTAGGGTGAACCCCCGCTTTAAGGTTTAGGCTACTTTCACACTGGGACAGGCGGGTGTTGAAGGTAAAATGCCACTAGTTTTAGCGGCGATTTACAGTAGTTTTTATTGGCACTATTTGGCCGCTAGCGATATGCTTTTAACCCCCGCTAGTGTCCGAATAAATGGTTAATGCGCCCGTGTAGCACCACTGCATAAGCGCTTTGCAGGTGCTTCGCCAGAGGTACCCATTCATTTCAATGGGCAGGGGTGGTGGAGGACTTTTTTTAACGTCCTGTCAGTGCAATGTCCCAGTGTGAAAGCTGTATGGCTTTCACACTGGGACTGCAGGGGAGGCGTTTTTCAGGTACTTTACAGGTGCTATTTTTAGCCCAAAAGCACCTGAAAATGTCTCAGTGTAAAAAGGGCTCTTAGTTTTTTGTCTTGATGGAAGACAAATATTCTCCCTAGGTTTAGGTTTCCTGCAGACTGCTTCAGCTTTTGATGCAACATTTTTACTACTGCCTTAATTCTATCCTCTACCCTCACAAGCCTACCAGAATCTGCTGCAGAGACTTGTATTCATGTGCAATGTTTGACTTACGCCAAACACAACAGTTTATGATGGCAAGGAGCTACATTTTGGTATACAGAGACCATAGAGCTTCTTCTAGCTGACTTCAGTCTCCCACATGCCTTTTGGCAAACTCAAGGTGAGATGTCATGTAAGGATTAACAACAATGGCTTTGTGTTTTATACTCTGCCATAAAACTGTGACCATTGAGGCCCCAATGGCATGAGTTATTGTATGCACAGACTTTGCCCACCTTAGCCACTAAGGCCCCGTACACACGGTCGGTTTGGTCCGATGAGAATGAACCAAAGTTAATTTTCATCGGACCAAACCGACCATGTGTATAGGCTATCGGTCTGTTTTCCTTCGGTCCAAAATTTTAAAACATGCTTCAAAACTGAACCGATGGACCGCTGCCCCATCGGACCAAACGGATGGTTAGTACAGAAAAGCATCGGTTCAAAACCTGCGCATGCTCAGAATCAAGTCAACGCATGCTTGGAAGCATTGAACTTTGTTTTTTTTCAGCACGTCGTGTGTTTTACGTCACCGCGTTCTGACCCGATCGGATTTTGAACTGATGGTGTGTACACACATCAGACCATCAGGCCACTTCAGCGGTGAACCGTTGAAAACGGTCCGTCGGACCATTCTCATCGGTTTTGTCCGACCGTGTGTACGGGGGCTAAGGCTCGTACCTACTTTAGAGCTATCATACATCTCTTGGTGGCCTCCCTCACAATTCTCTTTCTTGCATGGCCACTCACTTTATGTGAGTGTCCTTTTCTTGAAAAATAAAAATAAATAAATACATTTTTTTTATACCAAGTACAAAAAGGTAACATATTCGTAAAATTAGGTTTAACTAAAAAGATTGTCCTGGGAAAGTGTGTGTGTGGGAGTACTGCACTTGAAGATTTCTCCAAGGGAATGCTAAATGTCATCTGAGACATGGGGCTCTGGCTGTTGGCATAAGAGATTATATTTTATCTATATGGATATATCTTTTGGATCAAAGATGGGAAATCTTGCACCAAAGTCTGTGCCTTTGAAATAGTTCCAAGGTTTCCATGTTATCCTGAAATTTCTCCCATATTGTGCAGTGTAAAGGTTCATGCCGCGTACACATGATAATTTTTCGGCATGAAAAAAAAATTTGTTTTTAAAAACGTCATTTAAAATGATCGTGTGTGGGCTGCACATCGTTTTCTGAAAAAACGTAAAAAAAAAAAAATCGAACATGCTGCATTTTTTTAACGTCGTTTTAAAAAATGTTGTTTTTCGGGTTGTAAAACATGATTGTGTGTGGGCTAAAACAAAGTTTTAAACCCGCGCATGCTCAGAAGCAAGTTATGAGATGGGAGCACTCATTCTGGTAAAACTACCGTTCATAATGAAGTAAGCACATTCACCACGCTGTAACAGACAAAAAAGCGCAAATCGTCTTTTACTAACACGGAATCAGCTAAAGCAGCCCAAAGGCGAATAGAACTTCCCCTTTAGAGTGCCGTTGTAGGTGTTGTACGTCACCGCGCTTTGTTCATCATTTTTTTTTAAACGATGGTGTGTGGGCAACGTCATTTTTATTGATGAAGTTGGAAAAACTTCGTTTTTTGGACATCCTGAAAAACAACGTTTTCTTTCATGCTGAAAAATGATTGTGTGTACACGGCATTAGTCTTCCTTTTGAAGGACATAAACACACATTTTAATAATAAAAACAAACCAGCAGAAACATAATAGTTAAGGGGAGAAGGGGAAGACAGGTGGAATGAATAAAGTTAAGGGGTTAATAAGTGATTAAACAGAAACACATTTAGTCTACAAATGCAGGTGTCAGCGGATGAACATCCGCTGACAGCCGATCTCATCCGGGTCCGCAATGCTCCGAATCTGTAGACGGAGGAAAACCCAGACGGTCCATGTTCATCCGATCCCCCCCATAGGGGAGAGTGGAGATCTGACAGGGCGGTCCCTGCACAGTGTGCGAGGACCGCACTGTCATCCGCCGGCTCAGTGGGGATCAGCGGAGTGATCCCCGCTGAGCAAGCAGAGGTTCACAGGGCGGATCATCACATGAAAGAGGCCTTACACTGTATTTCTGAAGTATGCCTCCTAACCATGTTTACAAATTCTTTTTAGAAGATCTGTTTTTCATAGTAGTGGCTGCAGCCACTATTTGCAATCAAGAGTGATGAGGGGAGCAGCAGCAGGGGAAGAGGGACAAGGCATGCTTCTTTGTACTTTGTTGTTTTTGGTCAATACGTAACATGCCCAGAGTGCGCAAGAGGTTAAATCCACTGAGATTTAATCTCCTATGACAGTAGAACACAAGTACTTCCAAGGAGGAGAACACATGAATCCACTATTTCCAAAAGTGTTGAATGCTGAAGATTCTGTCTCGGAGTCAGAAAGAGTTTACGTCGGCGTATCTATTGATATGCCGCGTAAATTCTAGGATGCGCCGGCGTATCTTCTTTCTGTATTCAGAAAGCAAGATACGCCGAAATTTGGCTAAGATACGAATGACGTAAGTCTCTTACGCCGTCGTATCTTAGTTGTATATTTACGCTGGCCGCTAGGTGGCGCTTCCGGAGATTTACGCGTAGAATATGTAAATTAGGTAGATACGCCGATTCAGAAACGTACGTTCGCCTGGCGCATTTTTTTACGTCGTTTACGTAAGGCTTTTTCCGGCGTTAAGTTACCCCTGCTATATGAGGCGTAGCCAATGTTAAGTATGGACGTCGGGCCAGTGTCGAATTTTGCGTCGTTTACGACGTTTGCGTAAGTCTTCGCGAATAGGGCTTTGTGTAAGTTACGTTCATGTCGAAAGCATTGACTATTTGCGGCGTAATTAGGAGCATGCGCACTGGGATACGTTCACGGACGGCGCATGCGCCGTTCGTTAGAAACGTCATTTACGTGGGGTCACACTTAATTTACATAAAACACGCCCACATCTTCCATATTTGAATTAGGTGGGTTTACGGCGGCCCTTATACACTACGCCGCCGTAACTTCGGGCGCATAATCTTTCTGAATACCATGCTCGCCTCTCAAAGTTACGGCGGCGTATAGTATAGGAGATACGCTACGCCCCCCTAAAGATACACAATTGTATCTGAATCTGGCCCTCTGAGTGGTATCAGAATGGAGAGAATGGGCCAGATTCATAGACAGCGGCGTATGTTTGAGCGGACGTAGCGCATCTCATATGCGCTACGCCGACGTAACATAGAGAGGCAAGACCAGTATTCACAAAGCACTTGCTCCCTAAGTTACGGCGGCGTAGTGTAAATGGGCGGCGTAAGCCCGCCTAATTCAAATTCGGAAGGTAGTGGGCGTGTTGTATTAAAATTAACCGTGACCCCATGTAAATGAATGGCCGAACGAACGGCGCATGCGCACGCATGCTCAGAATCATGTAGCATATACTCCTTAAGATCTGACGGCTCAATGCGTACAACGTGAACGTAACCTACGCCCAGCCCCATTCACGTACGACTTACGTAAACGATGTAAAATACGACGGCTGTTCCGACGTCCATACCCTAACAGGACTTACCCCTGATTTAGGTGGGATAACTTTACGTCTGACGTACGCCTTACGTAAACGGCGTAGCTTATTGCGACGGGCGCAAGTACGTTCATGAATCGGTGTATCTAGGTCATTTGCATATTCGACGCGTAAATCAATGGAAGCGCCCCTAGCGGCCAGCGTAAATATGCACCCAAGATACGACGGTGTAGGAGACTTACGCCGGTCGGATGGAGCCAGAATTCAGGCGTATCTGGTTTCAAGAATACGGCTACACACGTTATTAAAGATTTCATGAATAAGGCATATTTGCTTCGCTCTTATATTCTGTTATGTTTGCTTACTGTTCTATGTTCATTTCTTTCTGCTGCGTGTAAGCAGAGAACAGTCCAGGAAAAATGTTCTATTTATTTGATAAGATTTAGAACTTAAGTGGAGCCCTTGTGAATTAAATTATAGCTCTGCTTCTGCTTTCAATGAAATGAAAAGACTGTCTTCAGTTTTGAATTCGCATAAAATAATAAACAGCTAGTTGAATACTGAAGTGTGTTGATAGTCCAGCATTAAGCTCTGCGGCTCGAGTAATGACATGCTGCTGTTGATCTGACCTGACCTTTGTGACACATATAAGCAGCTGTGACTGAGGGCACCAGCTGTGTGCTCGTACTCCGGGGTTATTTCAGGGAGTGAAAGTCAGAAAATCAGTAAACACTAGTTCCATATAAAACACATGATTGTATATAAATTATCCACAATGATTTGTGTGGTATGAATATACTGAATATACTAAACCATTGCTGCAAAGCTTGAACACGGACAAGATAAATACATTATTTAATATAAATATATAACAAACAACAGTGTAAAAAATACACAAACCCAAAGCAACCAATTAGAATTAATCTTTTACCAATATCACTCAGGGGTGGATCCAGCGTCTGGTCTCGGGAGGGGCACTGCCAGAAAATAAGGTGTTACAGTAAGGTGACCAGATTTTTTAAATGAAATCCGGGGACATATTTTTTCTTTACTAGTAATGGCAACAATCAGTCTTACTCTTTGGGCCCCGGCTACTACTGGATGGGGAGCGGAGGAAGATCACTCCGCCAGGGAAGGCAAGGAGATAGGCAGGTGGTTGGCCAGGATTTGAGCCAAGGCAGAAGAACATGCGAGCAAAGCTGAATGGGCATGAAACTGAAGAAATATTCCCTCCGCTCCGACCAGCACATGATCATCAGAAAGGGGCACAGATAATGGGAAAAATATAACCCCCCTATATTAGTAGGCACGGCGGAGCGGGGGTGTATAATTCTAATTTTTTTTTATTTTAATTCTCCACTGATTGTCTTTGAAATTGCCCCTGCCCCCTATTAAATCCAATCTGGGGACAAAACCAGGGACAGACTTGGTCCAGGGACAGTGTCCTCAATCAGGGGGCTGTCCCCTGAAACTGGGGATGTCTGGTCACTCTAACTTACAGAACTGTATTTAATGTATCATACAGTCCTAACCTTGTTTAAAACAGGCAAAACTTTAATCCTGTCCCCCACTTGTGTCACCTTCGTCTTCATTACTGTCCCCCGCTTGTGTCACATTCTTCTTCATTACTGCCCCCTACTTGTGTCACCTTCTTCTTCATTACTGTCCCCCACTTGTGTCACCTTCTTCTTCATTCCTGCCCCCCACTTGTGTCACCTTCTCCTTCATTACTGTTCCCCTCTTGTGTCACCTTTTTTTTCATTACTGTCCCCCACTTGTGTCATCTTCTTCTTTATTACTGTCCCCCACTTGTGTCACCTTCTTCTTCCTTATTACTGTCCCCTGCTTGTGTCACCTTCTTCTTCATTACTGTCCCCCACTTGTGTCACCTTCTCCTTCATTACTGTCCACCACTTGTGTCTCCTCCTTCTTCTTCTTCTTCTTCTTATTATTCTTCATTACTGTCCCCCGCTTGTGTCACCTTCTTCATTTCTGTCCCCAACTTGTGTCACCTTCTCGTTTATTCCTGTCCCCCTCTCCAACTTGTGTCACCTTCTTCTTCATTATTGTCCCCCCCCCACTTGTGTCACCTTCTCTTTCATTATTGCCCCCTTTCCCCACTTGTGTCACTCAACTTCTCCTTCAATACTGTATACCACTACTCCATCCAATCCTCACCTTATCCCCTCTCTGGGGCTGGGCTCTGGTGAGTGGTCCATTTTGGTCCCTCAGACAGTCACTTAAGTGGGCCACGGGCAGGAGGAGGAGAACTCCAGCAGATGCAGATCTGAGCCAGCACAGCCAACAGTGCAGCAGCCGCACACAAGCAGAAAAGGTTGGGAGGGCTGCTGCAAGTCACTCTCCCTGTATGCAATGCCACCAGACAGCGGTGGGCCATGAGCGCCGAAGATGGATCTGAACGGTGGAGACACTGGTATGAAGAAGTTCACACATACAATGACCAGTCCTTCCCTACTGCCAAGCCACTTCCTCTGATGCCACTGCACGCCGGAGAAGTAGGAGTTGGGCGGAGACAACGGTGCAGTGAAGAACTAGGCGCAGTCCTCTCTCTGCTTGGCCTTTGTAAAGGACTTTTTGCCTATATGCTTCAGTAATTCTCTCCCTGCTAGTTTAATGCTGTGTGTGTTAGAGGTAAAAGGTGATTTCATGTGTGACTCATTCCTCTGCATAACAGACTGTTGAAATGTTAATGTCCCATCCCCAGCCAGCTCTCTATTTTAAAGGGTAATTGATCTATTGTGTGTGTGAAGAAGACCTGTGTTTACCCTTAAGAAATGTGTTTACAGGGTCGGCTCCAAAGTGTCTACCTATAATCTGTATGGGAGCCCCCACTGTGTGGAAAGGGGGTGGAGATTTCATTGTTCTTTGATTGATGATTAGCTTGTAAACTGCATATAACTAGCTGAATGCTGCCATTAAAGTGTCTCTTGTTCCAGCACTAAGCTTTGGCTCATGTGTGGGTTATTGGGCGATTCCAGGGATTCCTACTTGTGGAATATTGGGTGATTTTCTTTATGGGAAGAAGGGAGTGCTTGACAGGGATATCATTCTACTACCGTCACAACTGGTTGGCAGCAGCAGGATTTTCCCTTCTACTCTCCTTTACACCAGGATTCCAAGCAGACACTGGAAGAACTACTGGAAGTTCGTGGAAGGATTGCTAGCAACAAAACCAAGCGGGTCATCATAGCAGAATTAATGGAGCTAGACCAGGAGAACTTGGTTGCAGCAACGCCAGCAGTACAAGAGATGGAGACACCAGTGATTCAGGAAGAGGAATCACCAGCCAACAAAGTAATGAGAGAGAAGCTAGCATGGTTCGGTCCGAACCCAACGGCGGATGTGGTGCTGAAAGTGATGGACCTGTTAGCGAAGGAGGCTAAACAAATAAGAGACGCAGAGCTACAGTTAAAACTGGCAGCAGTCCAACAAGCAGCCGCACATTCTCCAAACAGTGAGTACAGCACAGCAGACACAAGGAAGATTCCGTTTAGCGCTTTTAAAGCTTTTGATGAAAAAGACTGTGAAATTGATAACTACCTGGCAGATTTTGAGCGACAATGTAACCTGCACCGAATAGCTAGAGGAGAGTGGGTTTCAATATTGTCAGGCAAACTGTCAGGCAAAGCTTCTGATGCTTTCCGGACTGTGCCAGATCAGGAGATTCATAGCTACGCCAGGGTTAAAAAAGTGCTCCTGGCTCGTTATGCAGTAACCCCAGAGTCCTACCGACAGAAGTTCAGGGACTCTCGCGAAACCACGAAAGACTCTTACGTGGAATGGGCATGCCAGTTATCCCGGTCGGCCTCTAACTGGGTTAACAGCAGCCAGGCCACCACCGCAGAGGACATTTTGCAACTAATGCTCCTGGAGCAATTTTACAATCACATCCAGACGGATGTCAAAGACTGGGTGAGAGATTGCAGGCCCATGACTCTACCAGAGGCCGCTAAGTTGGCGGATGAATATGCGGATACTCGCAAGATGAACCAGGTCACACCACGGGTACAACCTTCATGACCAACGGTGCCCTCACACCCACCAGCCGCTAGATACCAACCTCCTAATAGACCGGTGACATCTAGCCCTCGCTATCCACGCCAGGAGTACAACGAACAATGCTGCTTCCGGTGCAAACAGCTGGGTCACTTCAAGCAGAATTGCCCCATGAACGACAACACCAGGTCAAATTGGTCTCAACCTGGGTACCGCCCACCAGCAGCAGCCCATTGTGTAGACTCGGCTTGGGATCCCCAGGAGCTGGGTGAGGAAGAAGCATTGGGCACCCCTTACGAAGCCCTCGTGGTACAATCTGTTATTACGGACAACAGGAAACACCATTGTCAGCTGGGCATGGGTAACGGAAAAACCGCCTGGGGATTAAGAGACAGCCGGGTGGGCGACAGCCATGAGCCGGAGGGGCCCTGGAGGGAGCTGGGCAGAAAGAGGCACCGCCGGCTACCCTCCAAGAAGAAGAGGTCCTGGAAGCCGTATAACAAGCTGACCTGGGAGGAGAAGAAGCGACTGGAGGAGAGGGAGTCGCAGCGGGCGTCCCAGATGCGGGCCGAGATGTTCGCCAAGGGCCAACCGGTGGCCCCTTACAGCACCACCCAGTTCCTGATGATGAAGTACCACGTGGAAAGCCTGCAGGACATGAGCAAGCAGGAGCTGATCCGTGAGTACATGGAGCTGGGGAAGTGCATAAGCCGCATGGAGGAGGAGAACAACCGCCTGAGGTCACAGCAGGCCGACCCCCCCAGGCTCCATGAACTGGGGATGGAGCTGGAGAAGCTCAAAGAGGAGAACCGGCGGCTGCGGAGGGAGCAGGGGGTGGCTGACCCTATGGGGCACTGATCCAACCCCCCCCCCAGGACTCTGAGCACCAGTGCTACAGCATTTCAACAAATATCAATTTTTCTTTTTATGAATCTCCTGTGATTGTCACTTCAGAGCCATAACCTGCCCCCTCCCATAGCGGGACACCTAGACGGCGGCGCACAGACCCATCCGCCGTCTTCACACTGACTTCTGGTGACTCTGCAGATCACACAAAGACTTGGGGACTGACCGGCGTGTGATCTGACGACACGGTGGCATACCTGAGTCGGAAGCTGTTGCCAAGGGAGGTCAGTTACGCCACCATTGAAAAAGAGGGTTTGGCCTTGGTATGGGCACTCAAAAAGCTCACACCT
Organism: Rana temporaria; assembly: GCF_905171775.1. Classification (NCBI taxonomy): domain Eukaryota; kingdom Metazoa; phylum Chordata; class Amphibia; order Anura; family Ranidae; genus Rana; species Rana temporaria. Next base: position 61,945,703 of record NC_053501.1, read on the forward strand.
TACCTTTATGGCCGGGCTTTCACTCTCATCACTGATCACAACCCCTTGGTGTGGCTTAACCGGGTTTCAGGGGACAATGCCCGTTTGCTACGCTGGAGCTTGGCCTTACAGCCCTATGACTTTACGATTCATTATCGCCCAGGCAAGCAAAACGGGAATGCCGATGGATTGTCATGCCAAACGGAGTTAACCTCGGACTAAAAGCTCTGAACCCGTCAACCCTACTGGACCAGGAAAGGTCCAATCGAGTTGCCGGAGCAGGGAGAAAAAGGGGGGGCCATTGTGAAGGACTTTTTGCCTATATGCTTCAGTAATTCTCTCCCTGCTAGTTTAATGCTGTGTGTGTTAGAGGTAAAAGGTGACTCATTCCTCTGCATAACAGACTGTTGAAATGTTAATGTCCCATCCCCAGCCAGCTCTCTATTTTAAAGGGTAATTGATCTATTGTGTGTGTGAAGAAGACCTGTGTTTACCCTTAAGAAATGTGTCTACAGGGTCGGCTCCAAAGTGTCTACCTATAATCTGTATGGGAGCCCCCACTGTGTGGAAAGGGGGTGGAGATTTCATTGTTCTTTGATTGATGATTAGCTTGTAAACTGCATATAACTAGCTGAATGCTGCCATTAAAGTGTCTCTTGTTCCAGCACTAAGCTTTGGCTCATGTGTGGGTTATTGGGCGATTCCAGGGATTCCTACTTGTGGAATATTGGGTGATTTTCTTTATGGGAAGAAGGGAGTGCTTGACGGGGATATCATTCTACTACCGTCACAGCCTTACTCTGAGTGAGACTGTGATGTCACTGGTTGCTAGACGCCAGGTATGGTGGCCCTAGCAACCAGTTTCGACAATCTATTTCAGAAGGGTGGCTGTGTCTCGGAGTCAGTAATATTTTCTCGGGGGGGGGGGGGATGGGGCATAACTCCCATCCTGCTGTTCCCGCTATGTCTCTGTCTTCCCTTTCCATTTTTTGCTTGCAATATTAGAACTTTGCTGCACAATTAGAGCTTATCCCCATTTGCAGGATTAAAAGGGGGCCAAATCTTCCTTGCAAGGTGCTCCAATCCTCATGAAAGTCTCTTATGCCCTGTACACATGATCAGAAATTCCGACAGCAAAAGTCCGATGTGAGCTTTTGAACGAAAATTCCGACCGTGTGTATGCTCCATCGGACTTTTGCTGTCTGAATTTACTCCAGCAAAAGATTGAGAGCTGGTTCTCAAATTTTCTGATAGAAAAAATTCCTATCGAAAAATCTGATCGTCTGTAGCAATTCCGACGCAGAAAATTCTGGCGCATGCTCGGAAACAATTTGACGCATTGAACTTCATTTTTTCGGCTAGACGTAGTGTTGTACGTCACCGCGTTCTTGACGGTAAAAAGTTCAGAGAACTTCTGTGTGACCGTGTGTTTGCAAGCCAAGCTTAAGGGGAATTCCGTCGGAAAAAACATCCAAGATTTTTCAGACGGAAAATTTGGTCTCTTTAAACCCAGGGCCTTCCCTCACACACCCAGCACTGATGTTAATGCCAGTCAGGCACCCAGTCCTGCTCATTTTTTTCATGCAATCGTGCACTTCATCCTCCTGTGTCCATGGTACCCACTATAAAAAAGCCAGCGCCATCTTGACCTTCGCACATGGGTCATCCCACATGTGGATCACTGCACCCCCTCTACCGCTGCTATGGAAACTCAACCGATGGCCCAGGAAGCAGGCACCTATACAGAACTCCAGCCTTAAAGGGCCTCACCCAAAGATAGATGCTCATCTGTCCCTAACATAGCAATAAATATGTATAAGGAAAATATTTGGCAGACCCAGGTTTATTTCATACATTTTAGACATTGAACACTACAGAACCCAGATGCAGATTGTGCCACCTCACCATTCACTTGAGCATGCCCTCTGTTGAGGGTAAAACTTATCATGCAGTGCCTGCAACATCTCCACATCCCCTCTATATCTAGTTCTATCACTTGCAGTAATAGGACTTTTCCACATGGTCAGAGCTTGTTCCCACTTTAACTCTGTAACTCACACCTGTAACACAGGTAAGCAAAGTATCACTCTGGACTTCCCTTTAACCTTCACTGACCCCTACTTTGTTTATCTCACTCACTCGCCACATGATGACCATTTCCTCAGCTCTTCCTGTATCTTATTATGGAAAATGTCCAGGATGTCCTAGCCCACATCAGATAGATGCAAACTGTCCCCTCTGTAGAGACATTGACATTGACCCACAATAACCCCATGATCAAATTTGGCCCCATTTGCTCTTTTGACAAATAACCTATCACCCCATTCTCTTTCTTCCTAGCCCTCTCATTAGCTGTATGTAGGGATGAGCTTCGAGTTCGAGTCAAACTCATGTTCGACTCGAACATTGCCTGTTCGCCTGTTCGGCGAACAACAAACAATTTGGGGTGTTCGCGGCAAATTCGAAAAGCCGCGGAACACCCTGTTAAAGTCTATGGGAGAAATCTAAAGTGCTAATTTTAAAGGCTGATATGCAAGTTATTGTCCTAAAAAGTGTTTGGGGACCTGGGTCCTGTCCCAGGAAACATGTATCAATGCAAAAAAAAGTTTTAAAAACTGCAGTTTTTTCAGGAGCAGTGATTTTAAAAATGCTAAAAGTGAAACAATAAAAGTGAAATATTCCTTTAAATTTCGCACCTAGGGGGGGGGGGTGTAAAGTTAGCATGTGAAATAGTGCATGTTTCCTGTACTTAGAACTGTCTCTGCACAAAGTGTAATTTCTGAAATAAAAAAAGACATTTAAAACTGACTTGCGGCTATAATGAATTGTCGGCTCTGGCAATTCAGAGCGAATTCATTCATAAAAAAAAAAAAAATAGCGTGGGGTCCCCCCAAGTTCAATTACCAGGCCCTTCAGGTCTGGAATGGATATTAAGGGGAACCACGCCATCAATTTAAAAAAAAACATGACGTGGAAGATCTTCTCATCGCTGGACCAGAGAGGAGATCACCCGTCACTGGATACAGACAACGTTGGAGCAGGAAGCCGGACCGAGTGGATTACCATTGCTGGATTTTTATTTATTTTTTATTAATAAATGATTTTTTTCTACGGTGTCTGTGTGTTTTTTTTTAACTATTTACACTTCCTTCGTGAAATGGTAGAGGTACAGTGTACCCCATTACCAATTCACATAGGGGGGGCAGGATCTGGGTGTCCCCTTTGTTAAAGGGGTCTTCCAGATTCTGATAAGCCCCCTGCCCGCAGACCCCCACAACCACCGGGCAACGGTTGTGGGGATGAGGCCCTTGTCCCCATCAATATGGGGACATCCTCCCCATGTTGAGGGCATGTGGCCTGGTACGGTTCAGGGGGGGTCGCACTCTGTCCCCCCCTCTTTTCTGTGGCCGGCCAGGTTAACATGCACGGATATGAGGACTGGTGTGGATTTTTGGGGGAACTCCACGACATTTTTTTTTTAAATTTGGGGTGGAGTTCCCCTTAAAATCCACACCAGACCTGAAGGGTCTGGAATGGATATTTGGGGGGAACCCCACGTCATTTTTTTTTAATTGACGGCGGGTTTCCCTTAATATTTATTCCAGACCTGAAGGGCCTGGTAATTGAATTTGGGGGGACCCCCACGCTATTTTATTTTATTTTTATGAATGAATTCGCTCTGAATTGCCAGAGCCGACAATTCATTATAGCCGCAAGTCAGTTTTAAATGTATTTTTTTCTTTCAGAAATGACACTTTGTGCAGGAACAGTTCTAAGTACGGGAAACATGCGCTATTTCACAAGCTAACTTTACACCCCCCTAGGTACGAAATTTAAAGGAATATTTCACTTTTATTGTTTCACTTTTAGTATTATTAAATTCACTGCTCCCGAAAAAACGTCCGTTTTTAAAACTTTTTTTTGCATTGATACATGTCCCCTGGGACAGGACCCAGGTCCCCAAACACTTTTTAGGACAATAACTTGCATATTAGCCTTTAAAAATAACACTTTAGATTTCAAACGTTCGAGTCCCATAGACTTCAATAGGGTTCTAAAGTTCACGCGAATGTTTGGTGTGTTCGCAAGTTCTGGTGCGAACCGAACAGGGGGTGTTCGGCTCATCCCTAGCTGTATGTGATGCTGCTTCCCTTACTAACCTTCTGTGGACAATTCTGGACCAGAATATCTTGATGCCTGGCCACCACAACAAAGTCCTGTAAAAGTCTGCTTTTATATCTAATAACATGTTCAGACATTTTCTCCTAAAAAAAGAGAACCACAGATAGGGAGATAGGTAGCCCCACTTCACTGTAGCCTTCTCCATACTTCGCATACTTAAACCCAAGTGGCTATTATAAGTTCTAGTTGGGTCCATCTGGTACACCCATTAGACAGGAGTGACTCAGATAGCTAGATTCAGAAAGAGTTAAGCCGGCGTATCAGTAGATACGCCGTCGTAACTCTGAATCTAAGCCGTCGTAAATTTAAGTGTATTCTCAAATTGAGATACACTTAAATCTAGGTAGGATACGACCGCCTGCGCCATCGTATCTTAGCTGTCTATTTAGGCCGGCCGCTAGGGGCGTGAACGCTGATTTACGCCTAGAATGCGCAAATCAGCGAGATACGCCTATTCACGAATGTACGCTTGCCCGTAGCAGTAAAGTTACGACGTTTAAGTAAGGCGTTTTCAGGCGTAAAGTTATTCCACCAAAAAGCTGGCCTAGCCAATGTTAAGTATGGACGTCGGTCCCGCATCAAATTTTGCGTTGTTTGCGTAAGTCGTCCGTGAATGGGGCTGGACGTAATTTACATTCACGTCGAAACCAATAAGTCCTTGCGGCGTAATTTGGAGCATGCACACTGGGATAAATCCACGGACGGCGCATGCCCAGTTCGTTCAAAACGTCATTTATGTGGGGTCATGGTTTATTTACATAAAACACGCCCACCTCTTCACAATTTAAATTCCGAGCCCTTACGCCGGCCTATTTACGCTACGCCGCCATAACTTAGGAGGCAAGTGCTTTGAAAAACAGCACTTGCCTCTCTGACTTACAGCGGCGTAGCGTATATGCGATACGCTACGCCTGCACAAAGTTAAGCCAGTCTTTCTGAATCTGGCTAAGAATCTACACACTTTATTTCAAGCCTGAAATAAGAATAACTGTTAAATCTGTGTATATACAGTATGCCTTTAAGCCCTGAATTCTGCTATGATTTCCACCACTGGGTTGCCACTGGGTACCAATGCAGTGGCTGTCCCAATACTGAATGAAAAGGTGCCAAAACAGTCCAAGCCTGCCTTCTTCAGGCCCATTCAGAGTATGGCAGAAAATTCAAACACTTACAAGGCAATCCAATCCCTATCAAAAACTGTTCTTCTTCCTGCCCCTGATTGTGAGGTATTTCTCCATGGCCATAATAGGACATAGACCACCATCCATCCCTCTTTTTCAAAGATCGCCCAAGACCCTTTGCCTGGCTGGTTTGTTTTCAACCTGGTAACTTGGCATGGGATTGCTTCGGCAGATATAGTCACTTCATCATCCATCAATTCCAAGCCTCCAATCCTGTTGCAGACCACCTGTTCTCCAAACTTGAATGCCTGCACAAAAAAGGCAGCTTCAAATAGTATTGCTTTGTCACTGTTCCTACAAACCTGTTGCACTGCATGTAGTAATAGCGCCAACTGCTTCTCACCTATATGTTCTCTTATCCGCTTTCGGTAGGTTCAGCGCTATTTATCCATCCTTTCAGCACCATCCTACCCATGAAGCAAGTTGTGGGATTGTATACCCTCCCTGGCCAAATCATACCAAACCCAGTCACTCTATTATTTTATATCCCACTCTCTCCTTATACACACGTACACACGATAGAAAATTCCGCCAGCAAAAGTCCGATATGAGCTTTTGAACGCAAATTCAGACCGTGTGTATGCTCCATCTGATTTTTTTGTCGGAATTTCCATCAGCAAAAGATTGAGAGCTGGTTTCTTAAATTTTCAGATGGAAAAAATTCCTATCGGAAAATCCGATCATCTGCAGCAATTCCGACGCGCAAAATTCCGACGCTTGCTCGGAAACAATTCAATGCATGCTTTTGTGTGACTGTGTGCATGCAAGCCAAGCTTGAGCGGAATTCCGTCGTAAAAACCATCCAAGGTTTTTCCAACGGAAAATCCGATCGTGTGTACGGGGCATTGGAGTCCTGAGGTAGAGCCATACATCCTTTTTAAAGAATAATTCCCCACAGTGCCCCCCATAGTGAGCCACTATAATGCTCCCTCATGTATGCTGTCCATGTCCTCAGAGCCATGATTGCACAATCCTCTAGGACAGGCTCACAAGCTGCCAAGCATTTTCCATACATTTTAGTCCATGCCTGTCTTCATGGGGGGCTAACTTAAAAAAATATAACCCATCTACCCCTGGAGAATGCATGTGTTATTAATTTACTGTTTTGAATTAAATATTTGCCCGCAGGCATCCCAGGACCAGGCATCTAAGCTGTCATACCACTTCCTCTGATCCTGTTGATAAGCTGTTTATCACGTTTCTGACACTTATGTTGTCTGTCAAAACATCCACCTTCTTTTCCCTCAGTTCATCCATTTAAAGATCGACCGGCACTATAATTTTGAACAGTTTTAGTAAAAGTTAAGCTTGTCATCACACCTCCCTCCTTCCATGCTCTGGGCCACCCTACTGTACCTCGGCACACCATTTTCCCCAGAAGACACTAAAACTCCTGGGCATTTTAGTTAATAATTTCACATTTTGATTTAAAGTGGCTACAGTACCTTGCTTTACGCTGCAAATCTATTAAACTCTTCCCAGACCCTTACGCCTTCCTTCAATTTTTTGGTCACCCTGCTCTGTTTGGTGACCCTTCTAGTGCTGAACTCAAGTCAGCAATTAAAAACCTTTCCCATAGGTATCACTATAACTGCAAGGTTGAGTGACCCCAACAGAATCAGCATTTCCTTTAGTGATGCCTTCTAAGTCCCACTCACTATCCTCACCTTAAATAGCAGGCCAGCTAATCTCTATTTTAATGCCTAGGTATGACAAGCAGGTGATTGGATGTATTGTTTTCTCACATGAGATCGGAAAACCAAAGACCTTGAACACAGACTGCTCTGAAGTTTGCAGGACCTCACACTTGTAATTGTATTTTCTCCCTTTAAGCAAAAAATAATCCAGGTAATGTGCAACTCTATCCATTCCCGCAGCTTGTTTTACACACCACTGCAGGAAGAAGCTAAAGGTCAGAAACAGAAAGCAATATATTGCACACCCCATGGACAGACATATATCTATGTACAATTGTCCATCTACAGTGCCTCGAAAAAGTATTCATACCCCTTGAAATTTTCCACATTTTGTCATGTTACAACCAAAAACGTAAATGTATTTTATTGGGATTTTACGTAATAGACCAACACAAAGTGGCACATAATTGTGAAGTGGAAGGGAAATTATAAATGGTTTTAATTTTTTTCTTACAAATAAATATGTGAAAAGTGTGTCGTTCATTTGTATTCAGCCCCCCCTGAGTCAATAGTTTGTAGATCCACCTTTCACTGCAATTACAGATGCAAGTCTTTTTGGGATGTCTCTACCAGCTTTGCACATCTACAGAGTGACATTTTTGCCCATTCTTCGTTGCAAAATAGCTCAAGCTCTGTCAGATTGGATGGAGAGTATCTGTGAACAGCAATTTTCAAGTCTTGCCACATATTTTTAATTGGATTTAGGTCTGAATTTTGACTGGGCCATTCTAACACTTGAATATGCTTTGATCTAAACCTTGATCTATACATTGTAGCTCTGACTGTATGCTTAGGGTCATTGTCCTGCTGGAATGTGAACCTTCGGCACAGTCTCAAGTCTTTTGCAGACTCTAAGGCCCCGTACACACGAGAGGATCGATCCGCTGAAATTGATCCGCGGATCGGTTTCAGCGGATAGATCCGCTGGTGTGTACGATCCAGCGGATATTTATCCGCGGATATATTTCGGGCCGACCGATTTCCAGCGGATAAAAATTTCTTAGCATGCTAAGAAATCTATCCGCTGGAATCGGCTCCAGCGGATCGATCCGGTGGTATGTACAGACTCACCGGATCGATCCATCCGAACCCATCGCTCGCATGCGTCGTAATGATTCGACGCATGCGTGGATATCCTTATATGACAGCGTCGCGCACGTCGCTGCGTCATCATCGCAGCGACGGCGCGACACGTCACCGCGGTGTGAATTCGGCGCGGATTTCGATCCGATGGTGAGTACACTCCAGCGGATCAAAATCCTCAGAGGATTTATCCGCGGAAACGGTCCGGAGGACCGTATCCGCGGATAAATCCTCTCGTGTGTACCCGGCATAAGGCCCCGAACACACGACCGGATCTGTCCGCTGATATTTGTCCGACGGACAGTTTCAGCGGACAGATCCGGTCGTGTGTACAGCCGACCGGACCGGATTCCCGGCCGAGTGGACTTTTTCCAGCGGACTAAAATTTCCTAGCATGCTAAGAAATCTGTCCGCTGGAAACCTGTCCGTCGGACGCGTTCGGTTGTCTGTACAGACTCACTGGACTTGTCCGACCGACCGCTATCCCTCGCATGCGTCGTACTGATTCGATGCATGCGTGGAAGCTTTGAACTTCAGGGCCGCCCACGTCGCCGCGTCATCGGCACGGCGACGGTGCGGCCACGTCCCTGCGTATTGTTTACGCACGAAAACGTGTCCGGCGGAGAGAAGCGCCGATCTACGTGGATCTGCCCCTGACTTTTTTGCTGACAAGTCAGGCAGGGTTCATATTGATCCAGGAAATAAAACTCAAAGAAAGGGAATGTAGCTCTGTTCTGCGAGATTCGATTCTAATGATATAATACAGATGTGTAAGTGCTAGTAGTAATAAATACCCTGACAGTGCAGGTAAAAAACCCTAAAATATGAAGTGTCCAGCAAAAACAGTGGCAAATTATGTAAAGGAAATATAGTATGTGTGCAAAAATATTGCAAATAAATCCCACAGATTATGTACAGTATATAAATCCAACATAAACATTTTTTTTTTATATTTTTGTGTGTATATATATATATTTTGCCCATATATACATATATAGAGGCCCCTTGCCTACGGAGTCCGCCAGCTCAGCAGGAGATCAGTCCATTGATCTCCGCTGAGCTGGCAGATGACAGGTCCCTCTCTGCTCACTGAGCAGGGAGGGGCTTGTCCAGCGCCGTTGTCTCCTATGGAGGGATCGGACGAAAACGGACCGCATTTCCGTTTTCATCAGATCTCACCCGATCCAATCCGCCATGGGTGGATGGGGACGTATCGCCATCCGTCTGATTTTAGCGGATCGAATCAGGTCGGATGTCAGAGGACATGTCTCCGCTGACATCCGACGTTCCATAGAGATGTATGGAGGACCGTTCAGGTCCGACGAACAAAACTGACAGGCGGACCTGAACAGTCCGACCGTGTAAAAGGGGCCTACATCAATTTTTAAATGAATTTTTTTTTTATTGTTCTCACACGTTTTAAAATAACGCTTCGATAATGTTATTTTATTTTACTGTGTGAGAACAATTTAAAAAAAGATTTCCCCCCTCATGACCAGGTAATTTTCTGCTATTTAACTGCGCTACTGACAATTGCGCAGCCATGTAACACTTTACCCAAATTAATTTTATATAATAATTTTTCATGCAATAGAGCTTTCTTTTGGTTGTATTTGAGCCCCACTAGGTTTTTTATTTTTTGCTAAACACAAAAAGAATGAAAAATTGAAAAAAAAAAAACATATTTTCTACGTACTACTGTTATAAAACCTACCCAATAAAATCAATTTTCTTCAAAAATTTAGGCCAAAATGAACTCTACTACATGTTATTGGTATAAAATAAAAAAATCCTAAGTGTATATTAACTACTTCCTGTATGCCCACAGCCCCAATATATGGCGGACAGGAAGCAGTGCCAATGTGGGTTAACGTACCTATACATCAGCCCAAATTGGGGGCTCCTGCGCGGCTCACAGAGCGTGCACCTGGAAGCCCTGTGATCAGTGTGTGGCCTGGACACAGTGAATCCCATTACCGCTGGTCTTGTACCATGTGACTGCTGTGTCCAATCAGAGCGTCCTGACCCATACAAGCGTCCTGATCACTGCCATACCCCATTTCAGCGTCCTGATCACTGCCATACCCCATACCAGCATCCTGATCAATTGTAATAAATATACAGTATGCCATAGTTTGTAGACAGTATAACTTCCACACAGACCAAATCTGGAGAGATCTATTGTTGCTGGGGGGGTTCTATTGTTCCTGTGAGGGATCTATTGTTGCTGGGGGGGCAGGTGTCTATTGTTCCTGGGAGGGATCTATTGTTGCTGGGGGGGCAGGTGTCGATTGTTCCTGGGAGGGATCTATTGTTGCTGGGGGGCAGGTGTATATTGTTCCTGGGAGGGATCTATTGTTGCTGGGGGGTAGGTGTCTATTGTTCCTGGGAGGGATCTATTGTTTCTGGGGGGTAGGTGTCTATTGTTCCTAGGAGAGATCTATTGTTGCTGGTGAATCTATAGTTGCCGTGAGGGATCTATTATTGCTGGGGAGATGTTTTGTTCTGGGGGATCTATTGTTGCTGAGGGTATCTAACAAGTTTATTTAAAGCAGTAAATACAATTTAGGATATTAAAACCTGACACTTATAAAAAAAATCCTACTTACTGTGCGGTTCGTGTAAAAATTACTTATTTGATCTGGCGATTTATTTAAAAGGTTTGTTTATGTTAAAAGATTATTTAATTAATAAGTTAAAACAACAATGTTAGTTTACATTGATGTTTATTTAATTAAACATGTTTTAATACATGTATTTATAAAAGTGTGTGTGTGTATATATATATATATATATATGACACGTGTGTTTGAGCTTTGGTTTGAGGTGCACACCCTAATGCATTAGGCTGCGCACGCCTATGTTTCTTGTACTATATCAACGTGTCAAATGGTGAAGTGGTAGCAGTGGTAAAGTGGTACATAGTAATATCCAAATGTATTGAGCCCAAACTGCTAGAACCCCTTTCATGAACAGACACATGGTCTAACAAGGTACCCCTGCTCACCCCTGTATCTACCTGGGGAAAGGGTTTTAGTGGTTATGGGTCAATAAAAATTATTGCCATACAATGCTGCTGTATGTTTTTTGATGATCATATATACACCATGGGCCAGATTCAGAGAGAACTTACGCCGACGTATCTGTTGATACGCCGCATAAGTTCTAGGATGCGCCGTCGTATCTATGTGCTGTATTCTTGAAACAAGATACGCCTGAATTCTGGCTCCATCCAAACGACGTAAGTCTCCTACTCCGTCGTATCTTGGGTGCATATTTACGCTGGCCGCTAGGGGCGCTTCCATTGATTTACGTACTTGCGCCCGTTGCAGTAAGCTACGCCGTTTACGTAAGGCGTACGTCCGGCATATAGTTATCCCTCATAAAGCAGGGGTAAGTCATGTTAGGGTATGGACGTCGGAACAGCCGTCGGATTTTACGTTGTTTGCGTAAGGCGTACGTGAATGGGGCTGGGCGTAGGTTACGTTCACGTCGTACGCATTAAACCGTCGTTTCTTATGGAGTATTTGCGACGTGATTCTGAGCATGCGCGCGCATGCGCCATTCGTTCGGCCATTCATTTACATGTGGTCACGGTTAATTTTAATACAACACGCCCACTACATTCCAAATTTGAATTAGGCGGGCTTACGCCGGCCCATTTACGCTACACCGCCGTAACTTAGGGAGCAAGTGCTTTGTGAATACTGCTCTTGCCTCTCAGAGTTACGTCGGCATAGCGCATATGAGATGTGCTACGCCCGCCCAACGATACGCCGAGCTACCTGAATCTGTCCCTATATTACCAAAAGTATTGGGATGCTTGCCTTTATATGTACATGAACTTTAATGGCATCCCAGTCCTAGTCCCGCTATTGGGTTGGCTCAGCCTTTGCAGCTATAAGGCCTCGTACACTCAACCGTTTTCCTCGACAGAATCCATCAAGAAACTTGGTGGCAGAGCTTTTTTGCCGATGAAAACGGTCGTGTGTATGTTTTACAAGTTCTCTTTTTCCTCGTCGGGAGTCTCAATTTCCTCGTCGTGTTTCTCGTCGGGCTGGTTTACGACGAGAATCACGTTTGTGTGTATGCTTAGAAACCCGCGCATGCTCAGAATAAAGTATGAGACGGGAGCGCACCTTCGGTAAAAGTAGCGTTCGGAATGGAGATTTTGTCTTGACAGTGTGTACGCAAAGAAAGCTTGTCAAGATTCTCGACAAAACTAACAAGGAACTCGTCGAGGAAAACAATGTTTCATTTACGACGAGTTCCTCGGTCGTGTGTACTGGGCCTAACAGCTTCAACTCTTCTAGAAAGGCTGTCCGCAATGTTTAGGAATTTGTCTATGGGAATGTTTGACCATTCTTCCAGAAGCACATTTGTGGGGTCATGCACTGATGTTGCATGAGAAGGCCTTGCTTTGAGTTTCCACTCTAATTCATCCCAAAATAGTTTCACCAGGTTGAGGTCAAGACTCTGTGCAGGCCAGTCAAGTTCCTCCACCCCAAACTCGCTCATCCATGCCTTTATGGATCTTGCTTTGTGCACTTGTCCAAATTATTTGGTGGAGGGGGGATTTTAGTGTGGGGTTGTATTTCAGGGGTTGGGCTTGGACCCTTAGTTCTAGTGAAGAAAACTCTTAAGGCGTCAGCATACCAAGACATTTTGGACAATTTCATGCTCCCAACTTTGTGGGAACAGTTTGGGGATGGCCCCCTCCTGTTCCAACATGACTGCACACCAGTACACAAAGCAATGCCCATAAAGATATAGATGAGCGAGTTTGGGGTGGAGGAACTTGACTGGCCTGCACTCCAACCCAATAGAATATCTTTGGGATGAATTAGAGTGGAGACTGCAAGCCAGGCCTTCTTGTCCAACACACCAGTGCAAAAAGCAAGGTCCATAAATAAAGACATGGATGAGTGAGTTTGGGTTGGAGGAACTGATCTCAACCTGATAGAACACCTTTGGGATGAATTAGAGTGGAGACTGTGAGCCAGGCCTTTTTGTCCAACATCAGTGCCTGACCTCACAAATGTACTTCTGGAAGAATGGTCAAACGGTCCCATAGACACACTCCTAAACCAGTGCTCAGACCATACGCCACACACCACATCAAATTGGTCTGCATGGCAGTTGTCCCAGAAGGAAGCCTATTCTAAAGATGATGCTCAAGAGAGCCAGCAAACAGTTTGCTGAAGACAAGCAGACTAAGTACATGGATTACTGGAACCATGTCCTGTGGTCTGATGAAACCAAGATAAATGTATTTGGTTCAGATGGTGTCACCGTGTCAGGTGTGTGTGGCGGCAACCAGGAGGAGTACAAAGACAAGTTTGTCTTCCATACAGTCAAGCTTGGTGGTGGGAGTGTCATGGTCTGGGGCTCCATGAGTGGTGCCGGCACTGGAGAGATACAGTTCATTGAGGAAACCATGAATGCCAACATGTACTGTGACATACTGAAGCAGAGCATGATCCCCTCCCTTCGGAGACTGGGCCACAGTGCAGTATGATAACGACCCCAAACAGATCTCCAAGACGACCACTGTCTTGCTAAAGAAGCTGAGGGTAATGTGATGGACTGGCCAAGCATGTCTCCAGACCAAAACCCTATTGAGCATCTGTTGTGCATCCTCAAAGAAAAGGTGGAGGAGTGCAATGTCTCTAACATCCACCAGCAACATGATTTTGTCATGGAGGAGTGGAAGAGGACTCCAGTGGCAACCTGTGAAGCTCTGGTGAGCTCTCTTCCTATGAGGACCAAGGCAGTGCTGGAAAATAATGGTGGCCACACAAAATATTGACACTTTGGGCCCAATTCGGACATTTTCACTTAGGGTTTTACTCACTTTTTTTGCCAGCGGTTTAGACATTAATGGCTGTGTGTTGAGTTAGTTTGAGGGGACAGTAAATTTACACTGTTATACAAGCTGTATACTCACTACTTTACATTGTAGCAAAGTGTCATTTCTTCAGTGTTGTCACATAAAAAGATATAATAAAATATTTACAAAAATGTGAGGGGTGTACTCACGTTTGTGATATACTGTATATAATTGATGAACTTGAGAATATTTTGTACTGTTATGGTACTACAAATTTTGACACATGATTTTTGCCGAGATATTGCCATTCTTTTCTGAGGAAGTAGAACAGTTGCCTGGGAAACACGTTGGGAAAATGAAATGCCACATCACCATTTTCTAAAATTATGTCATATCTGATATTTTACTAGAAGAAAATGGACATCTATAGCAGCAATAAGTATACAGTATGTTAGAGCATAACATAACATTAACCAATTAAGGACCTTGCCGTTTTTCAGACTCAGTGTTTACAAGATTAAAACAGTTTTTTTTTACTAGAAAAACATTATATATATTTTTTTCTAACACCCTAGAGAATAAAATGGCGTTCATTGCAATACTTTTTGTCACACCGTATTTGCGCAACGGTCTTACAAGCGTACTTTGTTGGGGAAAAATTTACTTTTTTGAATAAAAAAATAAGTCAACAGTAAAGTTACCCCAATTTTTTGTTATATTGTGAAATATAATGTTACGCCGAATAAAATGATACCCAACATGTCACACTTCAAAATTGCGCCCGCTCGTGGAATGGCGTCAAACTTTTACCCTTAAAAATCTCCATAGGTGACGTTTAAAACATTCTATAGGTTGCATCTTTTGAGTTACAGAGGAGGTCTAGGGCTAGAATTATTGCTCTCACTCTAACGATTGCGGTGATACCTCACTTGTGCAGTTTGAACACCGTTTTCATATGCGGGCGCTACTCAACTATGCGTTCGCTTCTGCGCGCGAGCTCGTCGGGACGGGGCGCGTTAACATTTTATTTTACTGTTTAAAAAAAATGGGTCACTTTTATTCCTATTACAAGGGATGTAAAGACCTCAGATCTCATATTTAGACTAAAATACAATAAATAAAAAAAAATTGTCATTTGAAAAAATGACAACAGGAAAGAAGCATGGGCGGAAGTGACGTTTTGATGTTGCTTCCGTCCTGCTATGCTATGGAGATGGGTGGGGGGCATCTTGCCCTCACTCGTATCCCAGCCAAGCAGGAGACAGGACCCGATCGCCTCCGCCGCTGCCGACGGCTCCGGTAAGCGGCGAATGATCTTGTGGCGAATCTGCCACGCAGACCACCATTATCGTTTAAAGGACCGGCGCGTGAAGAGATGGATATCTTGGTTGTGGCAGCAGCTGCTGCCGTTACCGGGATATCCCTCTTCAAAAATAGGACGTATATAGTCGTGCGCGGGTCCTTAAGTGGTTAAGAATGGTGCTCATGGATAAGTTGTAAGGCTAAGGTAGTTAGCTAGTATTTTTGGCAGGGGGGCCACTCATCTATTTAACCACTTCAGCCCTGGAAGGATTAATGACCCTAATGACCAGGCCATTTTTTCCGATACGGCACAATGTCGCTTTAACTGACAATTGCACATTCGTTGTATCCAAACAAAACATATGTCCTTTTTCCCCACAAATAGAGCTTTTTTTTGGTGATATTAGCTCCTCCCTATGCGTTTCGTCACTACAAAGGATATGTTCATGTGAACACGTCCTTTGTAGTGACGAAACGCTTAGGGTGAACCTACGTTCTGACATCACCATGTCCACGTTAATCCCCGAAGTATACGGGCTGCTATCAAGAGCCGGCCAGCTCGATTTTCATGCTGTTGTTAACACCCTAAGTCCTTTGTCTTTTATGGGGACATCTTTGATCCTGCTAACTGTGCACAAGGGTTACCATAATTGAAGTTTGGATGTCCGCTGCATGCCAGAGAGACCCAAGGCTGGGTTTTTAACCACAGGCGGCCATTGATCCCCTCTAATAAGGGATCATAGCATTGCGGTTAGCGGCAGTGTGTACTTAGGTGTAGGCACTTTCCTATCCTCACTTCCTCGTGGGTGTCTTTTGGGATTATGTGTCACTGTGGAGGATCCATCAACACATCTTATGGACTATTACTTTTTGTTTTTGTCTTTCATCAACATAGACTTTTGGGCTCATTTTTCCAAGCGACACCTCTGGGGGTCCTATTATACTTCACTATGTGTATTTTTTGTAAGTCTATGTATATTAGACATACCCGGACTTCAACATCTTTTTCTTTTACACAGGTTTTTTTAACCACTTGTGGTCACTTTGGTGTGTGTGGTTAAATTCTTTTGAGTGTTTATCATTTGTTTTTTCAATTTCTGGTGAGTGCACCAACATCAGCGCTAGTAGGCTAGTGCTTCACAGACCAATTTTTTTAGCACAACTTTTTTCTTTCTTATATTCCATGTTATATACCTCTTCTATTTTGTCAAACCACTCTCTGATTTTTGGCTTTCAACTTATTTCCATTTCCTCGGTATCAAGCTTTTTGCAGCTTTCATCATATGTACTATCATTGAGTTTTTATATTCTTTTATCGGAATATATACCCCATGAAATAGACATGTCCATGGTTCCTCAGGTAGATCAACGTTTGTAATCTCCTTGATATACCTTAGTATTTCCTTCCAATACTGTAGGTTCTACTCTTAGGGCACCCCCATATATGGGCCATGGTTCCCGTTTGTTTACAACCCCGCCAACACTCCGTTGTTTGTCCTATTTGATACTTTCCTAGTGTTTCTGGAGTTCTATACCGCCAGGTTACACACTAATGTCGCGTACACACGATCGGAATTTCCGACAAGAAAAGTTTGATGTGAGTTTTGGTCTGAAATTCTGACCGTGTGTAGGCCCCATCTGATTTTTTCTATCAGAATTTCCGACAGAAAATATTTGAGAGCTGGGTCTCCAATTTTCCGACTGAAAAGGTTCTTGTCCGAAATTCCGATCGTCTGTATGCAATTGGAATCAATTCGACACATACACGGAATCATTTAACTTAATTTTTCTCGGCTCGTTGTAGTGTTGTACGTCACTGCATTCGTGGCGGTCGGAATATTGTGTGACCGTGTGTATGCAACACAAGTTTGAGACAAAATTCAGTCAGAAAACAATCCACGGTTTTCTTGTGGGAATTTACGATCGTGTGTGGCAGTATAGTTTATTTCCACCATCCCATTGTTTACTGATGATCCATTTACCAGTTTCAGGATTTTTCCTACTTCTTGGTTCCTTTCTCTTTTCCCCAGTTCCCTCTCCCATTTTTTTATAAATGACGGAGCTTCCAGCTCTTCTGCTTCCATCATGGTTTTAAATATCCGAGATATATTCCTGCATGATTTTTAGATGGTACATAGTCGCTCTATTGATGTAAGAGATTCTCCTTCCCTTATTGGGTGAGGAATTGCTGCCATAAAATGTTTGAGCTGAAAGTACCTCCAGTCATTAATTTCCAGCCCATCTTTTTTTATTTTTAACTCTTGTATAGTGCACATTTTCCCCCCTTGTGTTATATCACATAGTTGTGCATTTTCTTTTTTAATCCAATTCCCCCCTATCAAGCTTTTCCCTCGTGCAAAATAATTGTTTTCCTTTAGTGTCATCAGTGGTGAAATATATTTCGATTTATTTTTCTTGTGTAGCACATCCCAAATTTTCAATACGATCCATGTCAGTGTGTGTGTGTATTTTCTCCCAATGTCCTATATTGTGGTGGTATCCATATGTTTCTTCATAATTGTGTATTAGCCATTATGTGTTCTATATTGACCCACCTTTTCTCATTATTAGATTTAGCCCATTCCACCACGCGTGTTAACAAAACCGCCTCATAGTATTTTCGAAAATCAGGTACATTTAATTCCCCTTGGCTTTTTGCTTTCTTCAGAATTGCCAGTGAAATTCTGGGTTTCTTATTGTGCCATATTAATTTTGTGGTTAAAGTTTTTAAAATTCTAAAATATGCTGGGGGTATGTAATTATATATATATATATATATATATATATATATATATATATATATATATATATAGATAGAGAGAGAGAGAGAGAGAGAGAGAGAGAGAGAGCGCATCTGATACTTGTACATGATCTTCATAAGTAGTATCATCTTTAGGGCATTGATCCGACCTATCCATGATAAGGGGCTTGCTGCTATTCTCTTTATTTCTATTTTTATGTCCTCTAATAGTGGGATATAGTTTGCTTTATATATTTCTTCCGGCGATGCCGTTAATTTAATCCCAGGATATTTTATTTCCATCCTCCTCCATGGGAATGGGAACTCTTGTTGTAAATTCTGTCCTCTTTCAATTTCATATTTATGTTTAATATCTCGGATTTACTCGGGTTGATCTTAAAATTAGATAGATCTCCATACTCCTTTAATGCTTTCAAAAGATTAGGCATGGTAATTTGGAGGTTTGATATATAAAATAATATATCATCTGCAAATGTAGCTAATTTATGTTCCTCTTCTCCGACTTTGAAGCCCCCTATGTCTGCGTCTCCCCACACTGTGGCCAGGAAAGGTTCCAGCGCAAGCACAAACAGGAGCGGAGACAGGCGGCATCCCTGTCTCGTCCCATTATTAATCCTAAAGGGGGTGACAATGTTCCATTCATTTTCACCATGGCTATGCAGCCTTTATTTAACATTTGTATCCACTGAATCATCCTTGGGCCTATCCCCATACTCTCTAGAGTGATCATCATGAATCCCCAGTCTATCCTGTCGAACGCCTTTTTGGCATTTATCGACAGGAGTAGACCAGGGACTCTCCCTTCTCTTAACAAAATGTTTTAATCAATTTTGACTTGATAAACAAGCAATGTCTTGATATACAAGTAGTGTCATGTCACAACTGAGTATAAAAGAGTAGAGAGGCGCCTCCAAGTGTAGCAATATGGTTACATTTAATGAAGGTACAACATTTAGCAACTCACATTGTTGATGATTAAAAGAGGCACATCTAAGTATGCAGGCATCCGGGGTAAACATAAACAACATAGACTATCCTCCTTCAATAAATGTAACCATATTGATACACTTAGAGGCACCACTTTTCTCTTTTATATTCTGTAGTTCCTGCTGGATTTTGCTTCTAATCCCCTCACGGAGGCTGCCATTAGGACATTATATAGTTACACAACCCATGACATTGCTAGAATCTTTTTACATGGACTATAAACGGAAAGACCCATAAATAAATGGTTGTGGAACGAATCATCTGAGTTTTCATTATTTCTTATGGGGAAATTCGTTTTGATATACAAGTGCTTTGGATTATGTTTCCGGAACAAATTATGCTCGCAATCCAAGGTTTTACTGTAATTCCACTGTGATTTAATATTCTATGCCAATAAAGTATTACTTTGTTTTCAAGTAATGTAGATATATACAGTACATTCACCATGAACAATAGTAAGTGATCAGATGAACAGCAATGGAGTATAAGGTATTTTAGTGAGCACACGTTTTAAATTAAGTTACCTGAAAGTCATGTCTGTTTAGACCATTTTATTTATAGTTTGCTATGCTTCCTTCTTTCCCTGTATTTGCTTCTTTCCCTGTATTTATATGATTTTATTGATATAGCAATTTTATAAATTATTCCTAGAGGATACATGTATGTTGGGCAGTGTATTCAGGATCCGTGCTAATGCTAAACAGTTGTCAAGTTTATAAAATGAAGGCTCAACAACCAGTTTTACCACCATTATAATGTTGTTAGGAGACGGAATGTTCTACATTGTTCACTAAGTGCCAGCATATTATACACACTGGGCCAGATCCTCAAAGAAGTTACGCTGGCGTATCTATTGATACGCCGCGTAACTTCTAGTTTGCTCCGGCTTATCTTTGTTTTGTATCCACAAAACAAGATATGCCTGAAGCTGGGCTAGATCCGACTGGCGTACGTCTTAGTACGCCGTCGGATCTAAGGTGCATATTTACGCTGGCCGCTAGGTGGCGTTTCCGTCGATTTCCACGTCGAGTATGCAAATTAGCTAGATACGGCGCTCCACGAACGTACATCCGGCCGGCGCATTTTTTTACGTTGTTTCTGTAAGGCTTTTTTTGGCGTATAGTTACCCCTGCTATATGAGGCGTATCCTATGTTAAGTATGGATGTCGTTCCCACGTCGAATTTAGAAAATGTTACGTTGTTTGATTAAGTCGTTCGCGAATAGGGCTTTGCGTAGAATGACGTTCACATTGTAAGCATTGGCTTGTTGCGGTTAATTTCGAGCATGCGCACTGGGATACCCCCACGGACGGCACATGCGCCATTAAAAAAAACGTCATTTACGTTGGGTCAAGACGTATTGTCAAAAAACACGCTCCCCATCACATCCATTTGAATTGTGCGCCCTTACGCCGCCAAAGTTACTCTACGCCGCCATAACTTACGGTGCAAATTCTTTCAGGATAAGGAAAATACGCTGTAAGTTACGGCGGTGTAGTGTTTTATAGATACGCTACGCCGGACGGAACAATGCGCCACGCTACGTGGATCTGCCCCACTACCTCCACATATCTAATGCTAGTATGGGTGGAGTCAAGTGGATAGAACCAGAGCCTCTAAGGGCTCAGGACAGTGTAGGTTGGTCAGCTCTAACTAAACTGCCATTTATAAACTGTCATTTATGCTACAAGAGGTCATTGGTTATGATTGTTCTTATCCTACTACATACTTATCATGTTCAAATAGCTAAGTGTATTTCATAACTGACTTGAAGGTACTCTCTGTAATTTCAAAAGACATGCATCTACATATATTTGAATGTTTGCTGAAGCGTAGGCAGTGTTTTTCTTGCTATCCCTCACATTATAAATCCTTAACTGCTCCTTGTTCACATATTCTGCATCTCCTTTCCCACCTGTTCACTGTTGTTTGGTATATATTAGTAAAGGCAGAAGAACTGGGTGCAATGCGCAGACATTTGGAAGTTGTGAATTTATTTTGTTGAATGGATCTAGCTAAACAAAACTGCTCTCTCGGGATGTTTTGTTTAAATGTTATTGCTTGGCAAAGACAAGCTTCTTTATGATCATTGAAGTCTGTGGCTGACAGCTTTGTATTTGCGGTGGCAGATATTTCTACTAGAAGCAAGCTGCCCTTTCATTCTCACTAGCTTGTAATTATCGCACTGCTTTATTTAATATAGATCAGTATTTTTTGGTGCTTTGGAAGTAGTAGAGTTCAAGCATATCTGCCTATAATTTTATCTTCTGGTACAACATTTTGATTCTTTTTTTTTTCAATTTATTTTTTAGTTTGTTGAGTGGGTACTTTAAGATGGCAAACAAATATGAATCAGATCCCATAAGCATACAACAGTGTATTTAAAAAAAAAACTGTCTACAGTGCTGCATTGACTTTATTGTAGCTAATGATATTACTGTCTTAAAAAACTGTAAGAATATGAAAGATTCTAGATTCACTCTCATTTTCACATGTTTCTCCAAGTCTGCCGCTGGCCCCTGTTTATGTTGTATTGCTAGAGTTTCTTACAGATCTGCCCTTACTCATAGTGTAAGATTTCAGAAATTAAATAATTAAAAAAAAATAGACAGATTTGCTAATAAACAGCTTATTGTTACATTTAATAAAATAAAGGGCAAATGTATATATATATATATTTTTTTTTTTTAAATGAGAAAGTAGATGTACTATAGGGAATATTTTATTCTATATATTTTATAGAGTACATATACTCTGTTTCTCTCTCTCTCTGCTTTACTCTCCCATTCTTTCCTGCTCTCTTTATGTATATAAATTCTGGCAAATTGTAATAGAGACAAGAGTGCTTAACTGTTATTTAATGATATTATGTGCATGTGTTTTAGGTTTCGAGCCTAAAAGTAATGAATTTATTTAGAAATGTTAAAAATGTGGTTTGGTTCCCTCCTTTGCGTACGAAGCTCTGTTAATGCAGTAAGGACAAACTGGTTACAATATAGACAGGTGAAACTTTGATTGCCAAAATGCGTGCATGCATGTAATTGTAAGTGAAAAATAAATGTCGTGTGACGTTTATGTCTGATGCATGGATAATCGTAAGTGAAGAATTCACATCATGTGACATGCCTATAAAGTCATCCAATATAAATATACATGTACAGAATGCTTAAATCATTATTTGTGTATATAGCTTTCATTAAACACTGCGTAAGACCAGAATTGCTGACAAAATTCTTCTGCTGATCTGATGAACGGTTTCTGTAGTAAACCCTTTCATTCCCAGAAAGCAGCATTATACACCAGACCAACAGTCACAGCGAATAAGAAAATATTTAGCTATAGACAATGATTTTTAACCTAGCTGCATGCCTTTTTTCATACTGCTTTCTGGGACGTGTATGCTTAACTGCAGTCTTGCCATGTTTTACTGTCCAGTAATGTATTTAATTTGTTAAAAAAATGTGAAAATGTTTTTCGATGCATGTAAGCATTATCAAATTTACAGTTTTCCTATATTTCAGTCTTTTGAAGGATTAGAATTTTGTTTAATGGTCATCTTTCAAAATGGAGAAATAACTATCATGCAACAGTCTGCAGATACCAACCTACTCAACATTGCCATGCAACATGTAAACACATAGGTCTCTTTAAAATCAGCAGTTAGCCAGCGTAGTATGTATTGCAGTACATAAATCGTATACCCCCCTATTTTTTTAATACAAAATTAGGTAGGCATGTGTTAGGTCTATAACACTCTGCAGAGGGTAATATTTAATATTCATACATGTGGTTAAATCCCTTTTATCAGCATTGTTAAATCTAAATGCAAACTTTTTTATAATGTCCCGGATACAGTGTGTTTTTGTAATTCTGTAACTGTTATAAAAGTCAATATAAATATAGGCGGTTGCCTAATGTCAGCATATCAGTTTGTCGTAAAATATCTTGAACGTGTCCACAATTCTTTTAGCAACTACCAGGTAAAAATATAAGTCTTGAGTTGATGTTCCATACTGTAATGTATGTATTTTTGGGGTTAAAATACAGATACATGAATAAGAATGGGAAAAAATATGGTAATCACATAGGATGACAAAAGACGTCCTAAAGTAGACGGTCTATATGGGTGAAACGTTTGTAGATAAGCATAAAGTTTGTCAGATTCTTCTTTTACACATGGGTAAGTAAATAGGACAGTCTGCTTGATATGGAAGCTTTGTAGAAGTGCCAGATGGCACTGGTCGAAGCGGAGTAATACATCATACGACCCACAGGCAGTTAAAGGGTTTCCTACTCTGGAAGCTTCAGAAAATCATAAGAAATTCTCTGAATTTCACTGAGCCAGCATAATTTGGGAGCTGTATCCTCAGACATCATTCTGTTTTATGACGTCTCCTTCAGCCTCTCTATGGCTCGCTCTGTGAGCAGCTGTCATTAACCTCTGTATTTATGGCTCCCACAAAGGATGTTCTATTGGCTCTCTGGGCTGAAACCAAACAGCGTAGGGACCTGATGAAGATCGACTCAATCTGCAGAATGGAGACACTGAAACGACAAGGAGATGGAAAGGAGAAAGCAGAGATTTTTTAGAGGGGTGATATAAGGTAAAGAGTGGAGAAAATAAAGGGCCAAAAAGAGTAAAATAGAACAAAATTAGAACAAGACACTGTTACCAAATGAGTCACAACAAAACTCTACTATGTAGATTCAAATAAACAAATACAGAAACATAATAAAATGATTAAAACCTTACTATTGATTGCACTTCTTCCTATTGTGCTGACATATCACACAGGTTACCTGCATCCTCCAGCCAGTTCATGATTTAAAAATCTTCTCTTCTATTTCTCATGAGCAGTAAACACACAAGGACCATATATCTGATGCCTTCCCCAAGGATGAAGCTTTCAGTGCCTGGTGGTGAAATGGTTAGGACTGGTACTGCAAGAATGTCACGTAACATTGCATATGGTCTTTAAATACTCTCCGTTTTATGCCAAAGAACTTTCCAGGCTTCATTTATTCTCGCTGAGCACTCACATATATTTCAAGCGTCCCACAGGCTATTATTAAATGACATGAAAATGATTACAGCTCCTCAAGCAGCCGACCAGAATATTGCCTTTCCTTCCTACCTCCTCGTAATTTGTTTAAATAAACCCTTATTTGAATTACGGGCATCGAAAGGACATAAGGAGGTACAGAACATATACGTATCCTATATGGTGTGTCTCATATTTTCTGTGTGGTTGCAAATTAATAGAAAATACATTTTTTGCTGAAGGATTTTTTCCCAGAGCTGTTTAGTTATATTATAATGTAGAAGGAGAGCTTACCTACATTAAACACATGTATGGCATATTGTTACTGTTTCAAAACTGTTTGTGAACCCAGGCACTAAAATCTCATATAGATTTTAACATGTTAAGAAAAATAATTTTCAATATTTTTCAATCTGAAGCTTTCATCAAAAGAATACTTAAAGATTCTACCATGAAGGTGCTTGCTCAGACATTTTCTTTTACATGATGATGATGCTCTATCCTTGTCCCCTAATTATTCTCCTGCATTGTCACCCTGTCACAGAGGCTAATGTTGGAAACTACAAGTGTCCATTTCCATACACATTCACTATTGTCACCATCAGAAAACTTACCTTGAGAAATGCCATGCAGCTATTGCTGGAATGGATGCATGTAGAAAAGGCATGGCTGCAAATGCAACAGATCATCATTGCTAAGATACAAAATTGTTTATAAAAAAAGTGAAAAGATGTATTTTATTAAAAATATGGCAGTTTTATTGTGGAACATTCTGCTATAGCCAACTGTGTATTAATCAGTTAGAGTGTATTAATCAGTTAGAGTGTAAAGGCATTGATAATGGGGGAGGTATT
This sequence comes from Rana temporaria, assembly GCF_905171775.1. Classification (NCBI taxonomy): domain Eukaryota; kingdom Metazoa; phylum Chordata; class Amphibia; order Anura; family Ranidae; genus Rana; species Rana temporaria. The sequence goes on from NC_053501.1 coordinate 61,970,601, forward strand.
GATCGTTGTTATATATTGCCTCCCATGTTTGCATAATTTATATTATTACTATTATTACCACCACTAACCTATACTACGAATTGCTGTATGTGTGAAACATAAATTATATTTAATAAAAGATTAAAAAAGCGATTACAGTTCAGCATTAAGTATTTAAAGACATACAGTAAATTAAATACAGCGTATAATATTTCTTGCCTAAATTGGCCCTTGTATGTGTGTGAATGAATGTGAGTTAGATTGTAAGCTTCTTGAGGGCATGGACTAAAGTGAATGTATAATATTTATGTAAAACATTCTATAAGTTGTCGGTGCTATATAAGTATAAGCCATGGGGCGGACGTACAGAGGTCGCAGGAGTCGACATCGCGTTCGGGCCCCCTGTATGCCGGGATAGGAAGAGCAACAGGGGCGGCTGAGACCGAGCTCCCCGTTCCTCAGGCAAACTGTAAATCGGCACTGCGGGAGCTGGTCACACACTGTTTAGACCATTGATTCTTAAACTGTGTACTGCGTAAGATTTGCAGGTGTGCCATGGGAGTTTTGAAAAATATTTAAAATTGCTAGCATTTTGAAACCTTGAACATATCATACAATTAAATGGTAAATCAATGTTGCAAAAGTTAAAAAAGTAAGATATGTAAAAATGCAATCTCTGTCAGTCCATCATTCTTTGGTTCCTTTCGGAAGGCGAAATCTGGGGAGAACTCAATCGCTCTAATTATATTATAATAATAGAGACCGTTCCATTTGTTTATTCCGTTTTAAGACTTTGGAGCCTTGCTTCAATCTGATTTGCTCTTGAAAGCAGGCACATCCTTCACATTACATTTTAAATTAAATACATATGTAAAAATAAATAAGTTCTTTACCACAAAAATTGTTAAATATTTTCAGGTGTGTCATGAATTTTTTTAGATCTTTTTGGTGTGCCACAAGACAAAAAAGTTTGAAAAACACTGGTATAGTGGACCAAAATTGAAAGCACAGTGTGTGCTGTGCTCTTTGCCTTTCCCAACAGTGCAGTACTTGGCAGGAAGAGTTCAGGTACGGTAATGCTGTTTTTTAAAAGGCTATCTATGTGTCTGTGTTTATATGTGTGTGCACATGTGCATTTATAAATGTGTGTGTGTTTATATATATTTGTGTGTGCATGTATGTGTGTGTGTTTATATATGTGTGTAATTATGTATGTGTGCATGTGAGTATGTGTATGTTTATATATGTGTGTGTATTATGTATGTGTGTGTGTGTGTGTGTTTATATATGGGTGTATGTGAGTACATGTGTGTTTACATGCATGTGTGTGTATGCACATTACTTTTAATCCTGACCCCTTATATGTGTACAATCAGAACTGATTTTTTTTACCGCTTTTTCATAATACCAGCAAAAAAATAAATTTCTCTGAAAACCTATCCATGCTCAGATTGCTTTTGAGAGGCATTTGACAGGCGGTAAAGAGGCAATATGTTGCCTCCTCACCACTTGTTTTAACCTCCTAAATGCATCATCACTATGCTGCAACTGTGTGCAATGAACACGGTTGCGGGGTGGTTGCAATGCAGCCCTATTCACCTGGGAGTATACTTGAAGGGTGCCCTGACAGTAAAAAGATTAAGAAACACTGGCATAGAGAAACCGATCTCTCCATTTTCTTCCTGCAGCCACTGAATGCCTGCGGGAGGGAGAGGAGGAGACACAGGGGGGAATGGAGAAATCCAATCCCTTATATGTAGCCACAGAGTCAGTGATCCCTACCAATCCCTGACTCTGTCTAGTCATAACTGAAACATAGTAAACTGTGTTTGTGAATGAACTGGAGGCCTCTGTAGAGCGCTATTCTTGTCCATCCGTTCTGTGCAGCTGAGGCCGCAGAGAAAGAAATGGAGGGCTGTCTCTTTTCTCTGTCTCAAAGGTGAAACATCAGATGTCTTTTTGGACTTCTGATATCTCACCAAAGCACCCAAGGGGGCTCCTATTTTTTTTAAAAACATAAAGAAATATATTTATTGTAAAGAAAACTGAATAAAACAAATGGCATAAAAAAAAAAATACTGACACCAGTGGCAGAACTATCACACAAATGTCACATTTGTGACCGGGCCCTGGTGTTCTGCCACTGGGCTCAGAGGGAAGGGCACCATCTGGGGGTTAGGGGGGGGCTTCATGATTTCTAGCTTTGGGGCACTGAAGTTTCTAGTTACTCCACTAGTATAAGCTACAGTATATAAGTATATAACAATATAATATAATGTACTTTCAAATACCTGTATAAAACCCCACCCTGCAAAATATATAGATGAGTGAGAAATTTGTATAGAAACTATCATGCAAAAATTACCGTATTTATCGCGGTATAACGCGCTCCCACGTATACCGCGCACCCCTAAAGTTGCCCCCGAAATTCCTGTAAAAAAAAATGTTATATGATTTTATTACTTACAATTTTGGTGTCTTCCCAGCGTCCATCGTCCGGTCCGGCGTCCGTCTGCGGCCTTGATGGTGTCCTCCCGGCTTCTCCAGCGCGTGCCTCAAGTCGAGTCCCCGCTTCCCGCACTCAGTTCGAACGCCTCCGCCGACATATACCGAGTGCAGTACACTCGGGTACATTCGGCAAGGCTTGGCGTCGCTCGCGCTCACGCTCTGTGACGTTTATGCGTGAGCACGAGCGAGGTATATGTCGACGCAGGATTTCAAACTGAGCGCGGGAAGCGGCTATCGGCGTATATCGCGCACCCACGATTTTCCCCTTATTTTAAGGGGAAAATAGTGCGCGATATACGCCGATAAATACGGTATATGACCAGTCTCCTAGTATTCTGGAATTGAAAAACATTAAAATATTTATGACCACTTCCATGACAACAACTAACCATTCAGCCTTTTGAAAGTCAATATCTGTCAAGATTTTCTATGATAAACATATTCAGAATTCAGAAAACTGTAGTTTTGAATTTTAAAGGGGATGTTCCATGAAGACAAGGAGTTTTGAAACCTTTGAAGTAACTTGAACCTTTGGATACATTCTGGTCTCAGGATAAAGAAAGATAAACCCTAATGTCGCATAAAGACGATCGGACATTCCGACAACAAAACCGTTGATTCTTTTCCGACGGATGTTGGCTCAAACATGTCTTGCATACACACGGTCACACAAATGTTGTCGAACGGAGTGACGTGCAAGACGTACGACAAGACGAGAAAAATGAAGTTCAATAACCAGTGCGGCTCTTCTGCTTTGTTGTCGATAATTCTGACAGAAAATGTCCGATGGACCATACACGCGGTCGGATTTTCCATAAAGCCGCGTACACACGACCCTTTTTCATGACGAGAAAAATTCAATTTTTTAAATTGGTCATTAAAAACGATCGTGTGTAGGCTCCAGAGCATTTTTCTCTACGTGATAAATGGCCATTAAAAATTAAGAACACGCTCTATAAAAAAAAAAAAAAGAAAAAAAAAAAAAAAAAAGAGAGAGCGGGACTTTAAATGAAGCATGTGCAGGGATCAGATTACAATGGATAGGGGGAAAATAATAAATCTGGAATAAGTTATTAAGTGTGTAGTTAGGACTGCAGAATCGCAGGGAGCCTTGGCGATGGCTCTGCAGCTTAAAACATATATTTGCAAATGTGTGCGACTAATCCTCTGCTTTTAATATGTATAGTTAGACCGTTGAACTTGGCTTGCTGATTGGATGGTAAGGAGGAACCTGGTTAGAAATGTTTATTGCTTCACTTGTATTTGAGTTTGTCATCTAATTCATAGCCCCAAAAAAAAAAAAAAAAAAAACCCTTTTTTCTATATTAAATACCCCAGCTTTTTCTGTCAAGTATATATATAATTGTTTACCAAATTTCTTTAATAATGCAATATAGTCATGGACGGTGCATTATTTGAAAGTCTTGAAATTAATAACTTATTCCAGATTTATTATTTTCCCCCTATCCATTGTAATCTGATCCCTGCACATGCTTCATTTAAAGTCCCGCTCTCTCTTTCTTTTTTTTTTATTATACAACCAGGGATGGAGGTGGTTTACTAACTACCTCATTTAAAGTCCCAAATTTGAAAACCCCCCCCTTTATTCTTAGAACACGCTCTATTTTTTCTCGTTGTTTTTCACCTCGTGAAAACGGTCGCTTGTAGGCTTTAACGACGGGAAAAAAACGTGCATGCTCAGAAGCAAGTTATGAGACGGGAGCACTCGTTCTGGTAAAACTAGCATTTGTAATGGAGATAGCACATTCGTCATGTTGTAACAGACTGAAAAGTGCGAATCGTCTCTCACCAAACCTTTACTAACACAAAATCAGCAAAAGCAGCCCAAAGGGTGGCGCCATCCTAATGGAACTTTCCCTTTATAGTGCCGTCGTACGTGTTGTACGTCACCGCGCATTGCTAGAGCATTTTTTTTCTCGATCGTGTGTATGCAAGGCAGGCTTGACAAGAATCACGTCGAGAAAGCATAATTTTCTTCCACGCGGTATAAGAGTTATTTGACAGTCCCAGAATTAGTGTGCAGCCTGGGAGTCAGAGAGTGTCCACAGCTGTCAGAGGCTTGAAGCTCTTTCTAACTCCAGTATTAGTATTCATGATAGACTCTGTTTAAGGGTATGTGGCTATGTAATCTTTGTCTTATGGCTGAATCTGTCCTCATTATTTCAGAAATTTCAACTACCTTGCTGCTGAAACTTGAACGATTCACTAAGCAGTGCATATAACAAACTATTAGGAAGTTATACCTTTATAGTGCAAAATCCAAAGCGAATAGAAGAAAGAAAGTCACCGCTCCAGGTGGGTCTACTATATGGTCATGCACTGGTACAGGATTCCAAGGGTGCTGGCGGTGCACTAGGCAAGCATAAAGGTTGAATGAAGGATGGATGGCCGCACTCCAAAAACTGTACAGGTTGTCTTTTATTAAATGAACAGCAAAAGCATTACCAGATCACAGCAACATAAACAGGGGACAGCCAACGTTTTGCACAAAATCAGTGCTTATTCATGGCATGAGCCATGAATAAGCACTGATTTTGTGCGAAACGTCGGCTGTCCCCTGTTTCTGTTGCTGTGATCTGGTAATGCTTTTGCTGTTCATTTAATAAAAGACAACCTGTACGGTTTTTGGAGTGCGGCCATCCATCCTTCATTCAACCTTTATGTATACCTTTATAGTACTGTAGCTCTAAACCCCAAATCTTATATGAATTTTAACATATCAATGTATTTCCAAAAGTTGTTTTTAATCTTTTTTTTACCTGCAACTTTCATTTAAATAAACAAGTTCAGTACAGTATTGTTGCTATGAGGATCGTTATTTAGCTATATCCTGTTATGAAGTGAAAACTGTACCCCGATTGTTCTCCTGAGTTCTTACCCCCTGGTAACGTCAGCGGGTGGCCCTGCCCTTGCATTTAGAAGAACTGTCACAGCGAAAAGACAGCAGTCGGCGGGTGTATTTTCATTTTTTTTTCTATCTTTCAGGTCAGTCGGGCGGCATGATTAAAGATGGATGGACATCACAGGCCCTTTTTTTAATAAAGGAATTGTCAAAATTGTCAATGTGTATTGTGGTTTTTACTTTTTGACATTTCTTAGGGGTACAATGTACATAGGGGGCGGGATCTGGGGACCTCCTTGATAAAGGGGGCTTACGGATTCCGATAAGCCCCCCGACTGCAGACTCTCACAGCTAATGGCCAGGGTTGTGGGGACGAGGCCCTTGTCCCCATCAACATGGGTACAAGGTTCTTTGGGGGGACCCCAAAGGTTGAGAGAAAGTTGCCTGGTATAATTCAGGGGGGGAGGGCCCCCCTTTTCTAGCCTTCCAGGCTGCTTTCTTGGATAAGGGTCTGGTATGGATTTGGGTGAGGGGCATGCCATTTTTTTTATTTTGGCATGGAGTTCTTCTTAAAATCCATACCAGACCCTTGGGTCTGGTATGGCTTTTGGGGGTGGGGAATGCTGTTTTTTTGTTTCATTTTTCATAGATTTTTATCTATAGTGCCAGGACCAGGGATGGACTGGCCATCGGAACTACAGGGAGTTTCCCAGTGGGCCGATAGCTCAGTGGGCCGGTTTCAGTGACAGCGGACCGCCGCCCCCTCCACTCTTCTGTCTCTCCCTCCCCGTAGCGTTCACCTCCTCTCCCTCCCCGCAGCGTTCACTTCCTCTCCCTCCCCGCAGAATTCACCTCCTCTCCCTCCCCGTAGTGCTCACCTCCTCTCCCTGACTAGTTACCGTATTTATCGGCATATAACACACACAGGCGTATAACACGCACCCTAACTTTAAGAGAGACGTTTCAGGAAAAAAAATTTCCACAGCCCCCTGCCTATAACACGCAGGCACAGTTTACCCTCTATTTTCAGGGTAAAAAAGTGAGTGTTATACACCAATAAATACAGTAACTTCAGCGTGACTGATAACAAACATGCTCCTCGGGAGTCGCACTGAGAAGCTCATGATACAATCCGGAAGGACATAAGCTTCCACGGCACTCGTTCTCCTGGTCTTTCCTTCCCCCGCTCTCCATATAGATTCTCCACAGCAGCAGACAGGTTGGAGTGCGGGGGAAGGAAAGAGCAGGAAAACGAGTGCTGAGGAAGCTTATGCTACATCTGTGTGTGGTCGCCGTCCTTCAGGATCGCATGATGAGCTTCTCAGTGCGACTCCCGAGGAGCATGTCTGTATTCCAGAGAGAGGAAGTGAGCACTGCAGGGGACCAGAGCATCATGGAGGGGATAGAGGTGCATGGGGGACCAGAGCATCATGGGGGGAGGATAGAGGCACATGGGGGACCAGAGCATCATGGGGGGATAGAGGCGCATGGGGGACCAGAGCATCATGGGGGAGGATAGAGGCACATGGGGGACCAGAGCATCATGGGAGGGATAGAGGCGCATGGGTACCAGAGCATCATGTAATAAAGTAGAACGGCTAATGGCTAGTGAAGGGGAAGGAGGGGCTTGGGTGGACATCGGGGTTGGCCGGGTGGGTTTGTCCGGCCGCCATGGGAGAGACCTGTCAAAGTGGGCTGGTCTGGATAAAATCCAGGGCCAAATTTTTGTCCCAGTCCAGCCCTGGCCAGGACCCAGCAATACATTACAGCCGCAGGCAATTTTAAATTGCATTTTTTCCTTTAGAAATTTCATTTTGCTGTGGCACAGTAAAACACACCAGAAAGATGTGCCACTTTACAGGCAGACTAAAGAAAAAAGTTGTTTTAAAAAAATTCCCTGGGGCAGTACCCGGGTCCCCAAACACTTTTCATGACAATAACTTACACATTAGCCTTTAAAATTAACACTGACTTTTCATGTTCATGTCCCATAGACTTTAACGGTGTTCACACAAATGTTTTGCCTGTTCCGGGGGGGTGTCCGGCTCATCCCTACTAGACATCAGACTGAGGACACCTACTGGCTGAAAAAAAGTAATGCAGAGGAAATTTTTTGGTGAATATCACAACCAATTTTATTTTTGTTATTTATACTGTTAATGAACTGTTCATTTTTCTTGTTAGTTTTGGTATGAGTTTTTATTTAAATATCATGAAAGTGTATTTCTGCCTTTGTGTGGACAATTATATTGCACAAAATTATAGGGCTGTGCAAATTTACTTTTAATTAATCGATTAATCTTTAATTTTTCTGATCGATCAAAATCTTTTTGATCGATTAAAATTCTTTTGATTGGTACTCACCTCTCCACCGGCTTCTGGGCCTTCAGGGAGTTCCGTCGGAGATCCAGTAATGTCACAGACACCGGCGGGGCTTGCCGTGTCCATCTGAAGGGCTCCTTTGCTGTGCCTTCATATCTGCATGCCGGCAGGACCTTACTATCTGCCACACGCAAGGGCTGTTACACTTCCCTCTATCACTTCCCTCTATCAACCTGGGATTCTACAACCATCCACTGGTAGTTGTGATAGTTCCCTTCATGGGACATCTACATGCCGACGGACTGATGTTAACCTCTCCTCATCTGTATTCAGAAGTGGTATCGTTGTACACATTTTTATACCAGTATCATACTTAGCTACATGTTTTTATGACTGCTTTTGGTACCGTTTGGTATTACTCGCACCATTTTTACAGTTTATGTAGCTACATCGATTTTATCTCCAGTGCGATATTTATTTTGTTACCTACTTGAAGACTATAAACGTTTTATTGCTATTCCCATCAAGCGCGGCCTTTGTGTGTTTTTTGTATCCTGCTATCAATTTTTCAGTGGTTGGTAGCTGCACTGGGAATCAGCCTGCAAGGAGATCAGCTAAAAGTAGTTGGATCTGTATGTGCGTTATAATTAATCGAAATTAGTCGATTAATCAATTTAAAAAAAAAGCGATTAATCGAACAGAAAATTTTGATCAGTAACAGCCCTACAAAATTATATTAATTTAAAGAGGAGGTCCACCCAACCCTGCAAAAATTAAAAGCAAGTAGCTACACATGCTGCAGCTGCTGACTTTTAATAATATTGTAGGACAATTACCTGTCCTAGAGTCCAGCGATGTCATCACAGCAGTTGATGTTTCCATAGAGCTTTCCTTTGGTGGTATTTGATCACCTCTGCGGTTTTTATTTTTTGCGCTATAAACAAAAATAGAGCGACAATTTTGACAACTTTTTGCTACAATAAATATCACCAAAAAAGATATAAAATTTTTTTTTTTTCCTCAGTTTAGGACGATACATATTCTTCTACCTATTTTTGGTATAAAAAAAAATCGCAATAAGCGTTTAACGATTGTTTTGCGCAAAATTTATAGCGTTTACAAAATAGGGGATAGTTTTATGGCATTTTTATTAATAATAATTTTTTTACTACTAACGGCGGCGATCACCGATTTGTTTCGTTATTATGGAGGACACATCAGACAATTTTGACACATTTTTGGGACCATTGTCATTTTCACAGCGAAAAAAGTGCTATAAACATGCACTAGTTACTGTGAAAATGACAATTGCAGTTTCGGAGTTAACCACTAGGGGGCGCTGTAGGGGTTAAGTGTGACCTCATATGTGTTTCTTACTGTAGGGGGGCGGGGCTGGACGTGTGACGTCAGTGATCGTCTTTCCCTATATCAGGAAACAGACGATCACTAACACTGCCACAATGAAGAACGGGGAAGGTGTGTTTACACACACCTCTCCCTGTTCTTCAGCTCCTGCGACTGATCGCGGGACACCGGTGGCGATCGGGTCCGCGGGTTCCGCGGTCACGGAGCTTCGGACCGGCGCCCGTGACCCACGGCTGGGCGCTTAAAGGGGACGTACCCTTACGTGATTGTGCCCAGCCGTGCCATTCTGCCGACGTATATCGGCGTTAGGCGGTCCTTAAGTGGTTAAGTAGTGCATGAATATGGATTGTTTTTGGAGAATAAGGATACCATTTAGTGTCACATATTCATTTTAAACCGGTTATTATGAAATAAATATAGATTTGTGCAACTTGAGATGTTTAAAACAAATGCATGTCCAGTATCAATCCCTAAAACAAATGCATGTCCAGTATCAATCCCTAAATCCAGTTACGTAGCTGTTCTACCAAAACAAAGATAATCCAACTAGCACCTATTTCCTGTCCAATCTGTGCCACAGCTTGTACTTCCTGATTTTATATAATTTTCTTAGCTTTAGCAGCAGTTCCACTAGGTGACACATGCACCTGATGCTGGGATCATAATTTTAGCATCCCATAGACTTTGTAAACATGCTAAACCTTTATGGGGCAGGAATTTAAGAAGTGATATAACACTGGAAAAGATCTGTAGACATTTATTCAGTGATTTAAAAAAATCATATCTATAAAATAATATTATATGTATTTATCTAACAGAAATATCCCATTGTTTCCCTATGAAAATAATTACATTTTAGGCACAGTGAACATGTGCTTTGTTTGTGAGGTGTCTTTCTTATAGAAAGGATAAATGGTCAGGTTATACCGTTTAGCCAGCAGGCTGGAGAAAAAAAGAAAACAAATTCTTCCATCCAAACTCATTTCTCACAGTAACCACTTAAGCCCCGGACCATTTGACTGGCCAAAGACCAGAGCACTTTTTGCGATTCGGCACTGCGTCGATTTAACTGACAATTACACGGTCGTGCGACGTGGCTCACAAACAAAATGAACGTCATTTTTTTCCCACAAATAGAGCTTTCTTTTGGTGGTATTTGATCACCTCTGCGGTTTTTATTTTTTTGCGCTACAAACAAAAATAGTGTGACAATTCTGAAAGAAAAACAACATTGTTTACACTTTGCTATAATAAATATTACCAAAAAATGTATGAAAAAACGTTCCTCAGTTTAGGCCGATATGTATTCTTCTACATATTTTTGGTAACAAAATCACAATAAGCGTTTATTGATTGGTTTGCGCAAAAGTTATAGCGTCTACAAAATAGGGGATAGTTTTATGGCATTTTTGTTAATATTTTTTTTTTTTACTAGTAATGGTGGTGATCAGCGATTTTTATCATGACTGCGACATTATGGCGGACACTTTTGATGCCATTTTGGGACCATAGTCATTGATACAGTGATCAGTGCTAAAAAAATGCACTGATTACTGTAAAAATGACACTGGCAGTGAAGGGGTTAACCAGCAGGGGGCGCTGAAGGGGTTAAGTGTGTCCTAGCAAGTGCTTCTAACTGTAGGGGGGATGGGCTGTGTGTGACATGACACTGGTCACCGCTTCCGATTACAGGGAGTTGTGATCAGTGTCCTGTCACTAGGAAAACTGGGGAAATGCTTGTTTACATCAGCATTTCCCCTTTCTTCCTCCCCATGAGACGATCGATATGCCCACAGGAGGCATTGTGTCAGCGTATATATGTGTGAGCTTGTCATATGTGTGAGCAGTTAATCAGAGAGAGTGTTAAGAGCAATGGAGATACACAAACCACAGTAACCCATAGCAAACAAACAAGCAACAGTTTAACCACATAATGCATGCAGTATATGCAGTGGCATACAAGGTGGGGGCTTTAGTGCCCAGCCACTGCACATATGCATCCATGGTGGCCTGAGGTTGTGTGTTGAGTATACATTCCCAGCAAACTGACCAAGCTAATGCCAATAACTTTTGGTCACGGCTTCTGATGAGGAGCCAGAAGGACAGGCTTCAGATTGTGTGACATTGTGCAAAACCTCCGTTAATTTTGACGCAATAAAAAAAGATTAAGATGCACTTGACATGGACATTCACTGTATTGTTAATTTAAGTACAAGAGACTCCATCTTGTTCACACTGTTGAAATGTGTTCTGTAACCTTCACCTAACACACAGACACATCTGCTCTCTCTGTCTCTACTCCCCTCTCAAGGTTTTACTTTTGCAATTGTTCTATTCGCTAGCTTTTAATAATATATTCCTATTTGTTAGTTTTTAATAACATCTCACAACACCCCTTTCTTACCCATGTATAAAATAACATGTAATAATACATTTTGACACTGAACGGACATATTACCAGTGGGGGTGAGTCTATAGAGGGCGCCGGAGCGCCGCCCCTCTGGCTTTCGCACCGCCACTGATTACAATAACATAGATTCATGCATTGCATGGTAAGCGCCGGTCACCTGAATAACGGCAGCTGGTTGGCTATCAGAGCCGGCGCACGGAAAAGACCAGCGCGCTCCTTTTTCAAGTGTAATGAATCCATTCATTACACTTGAAAAAGGAGCGCGCTGGTCTTTTCCGTGCGCCGGCTCTGAAACGCGTTGTGGTCCCCCTCAGCCTCCGTCCGATCTGACGTCACGCAACAGCTGATGAACTCATTGCCTAGCAGCGGCACAACAACGAGGACTTAGCCGTCTCTCTCCCCGGCTCCCTCCGGCTGCCCAGCTCTCATGCTTTGCGGACTGTCTGCTACACATGCACACCAGCTCCCACGACTGCACCATACTACTATGATGTAAGTGCTGGATATATTTTTATGTTTTAAAATTAAAGCAGTATACTCAGAGGCGCTTCTCTCTTTTGTCTTTCTCCTGTATACACCGAGCTGGCTTCGCTCCCGGATAGCAGCCCTGAATTACTGCCTTCAACCACAACAGTTCCTCATTATCACCAATCACAGCCTTTTTTGGCATTCTGCTGGGACTGAACCTATTATGGACTTTTAAATATGAACAGTCATATCGTATATCCCTAATGTGGTTTGTGACTTTTTAAATTAATTGATCTTTTAATTCTATTATTATTACTTTTATTATTATTACTTTTTAACCCTTTGTTGATTGCTTTGTGCAAACACCCTGAGCGCTGTACTCCATCCATTTTTTCTGACCCCCAGAAAGGTAAGTGCCGGGCGGGGGTGGGGGGGCATTTTACAGAGCACAGCGGCGACAATGGGCAGAGTGGCATCAATGGGCACAGTGGCGACAATGGGCACAGTGGCGACAATTAAAGGGCACAGTGGCGACAATTGGCACAGTGGCGACAGTTGATGGGCACAATGGCTGCATTTGATTGGCCCAGTGGCTGCATTTGAGGGGCACAGTGGCTGCATTTGATGCGCACAGTGAGGCTGCAATTGTTTTTTTCGTTTGCGCCCCCCCCAAAAATTTTGAGCATCAGCCGCCACTGCATATTACACACAGTGATTGCGTCCTGTGTATCTTGTTCCTGCAGCTTCAGTATTAACTTCTGTTTTTAGAGTCACAATCATAAATATTTCCATAACACACTCACGTGGTTCCAGTGAAACAACACTCATGTCACAGTGTAAAATAAGCCAGAGTGATCCCATTAATCCACTAAGCTGAATAACTGCTCCATGATTTGCTTCACAGATTGCGGTAAAGAGCCAAACACAATGGCCTTTTTACCATGTGATCAGCTATGTCCAATTACAGCTGATCACATGTACACAGACTTGGCGGTTAACGGCAGTCCTTTCCTCACACAATGTCTCTGTGTGAGGAATGGAACGCTGATAACTGGCAAGGCTGTCAGCCAGGGCCATCTTTAATGTTGATTGGACCCTGGGCAAATAAAATCTTGGGCCCCCCCCCATGCAATTTTGCTCTCCACCTGCTCTGAGACATACAATAAATATCAGCTAGGCTTAAAATCAGTTTACTGTATCAGATCAGGCAGTGATTGCGATTGGTTGCCAGAGGTTACAGCATATGATTACCACTTACTGACGGTTGCTAGAGGTTACAGCACACATTACGGCTGACTGATTAGTTGCTAGAGGTTACAGCACATGATTTCTTCTTGTTGATTGGTTGCTAGAGATTACTGTACAGTAATACTGCTCACTGATTGGTTGCTAGAGGTTACAGCACATCATCTCTTCACTGCAGAGGGGCATGATATACATATAAATGCTGCCTCCAGATCCCGGCCTCCCCTATGTGAATTGGTAACGGGGTACATTGTACCCCTACCATTTCACAAAAAAAGTGACAAAAAAACACACAGCTTGGGACAAGTCCTTTAATAAAAAAAATTATAATAATTCCAGCACTGTAATCCTTCTACAAGTCACGACCCGCCGCTACGAACGATACAGCCTCCATAGGAGGCACCCGGCCGAATGGCGCGCAAGCCGTCTGACAACTCTTAAATAACCGAGGGCGGGGCCACCTGTGATGTGGATGGGTGATCCCGCGCCCCTCTGACGCAACGGGGGTTTCCGGCGGTTTCCCTGTGGCGTAACGGGTGACCCTGCCACCTCTGACGCAACAGGGGTTTCACGTGACGTCTAGACAAGATAATGCACCAGTTATTACTAAAAAAGGGCTTGGATCCCAGGTCGGTAGATGAGGTCCGGGCACAACAGGTTTTGAGCGGGGCTCAACTCATAGACCCTATCACAATACAGCTGAAAACATGAGGAGACAGAGGAGTCTTCAAATATCCTGACTTTATTTGGGTTGTACCAGAAGAGGAGGCCATGCAGGAAAGCAAAAATAAGACCCAGAAGTCAGAGCCTGTTGCTAGGGTTAGAGTAGCTAGTGTGACTGATAGCAACACAGAGATAGAGCTTGTGAAAATGCAGGTGTCGCAGTTGATGGAAATGATAACTCTACTGACAGCCAGAATCACTGTTTCACCTGTTATCAGAGTCAAATCAGTCTGCAAACCCTATGGTTGTCCAGGTCGAAAAGCCAGTGAATCAAGGGGTTTGCTTCAACTGTGGAGGAGTGGGGCACTTCCAGCGTGTTTGCCCAGGCCCACCAAAGTCTGAAACCCAGCGTCCAAAGCCAGCAGAAAACTTCAGAGGACCCCGGTGAGCTTCATAATCAAAGTCGCAAAGAAACCACAGTGGAAGCCAAAATCTTTACCGAAGGCCTCTGCTGCTGTTTCTAAGCAACCATACAACCCCCTCTCCTTGACCTCGGGTGCCAAGTCACAGAGAGTATATGCACATCAGCCCTCTTGGGCCCAACAGAGATGCAAGAAAAACCTGAGGCCCATCAAAAAGGGGGCACGAATACAGACTACAGGACAAAAATAACTACCCTACTCTTTGTAGATTCCCTGATAAACTAGTTGGGCCTTCCCCCATTGTGTCAACTCAGGTAGAAGGCATCTATACGAAGGCCCTTCTGGACACAGAGGCACAAGTTAACCTGCTATATGTATATATATATACATTTTTACGACTGGCACCTCACCTTGTTTCATAGATAAATCAGCATTTTTGAACAAATCTCCTGAATGAAGGGATCATATAATTCCACCGTACGAGTCATCACATCTGTCCATTGGTAGCCGCTGCAGCTATAAATAGTGTCATTCGGATGCCCGCACATGTGCAGAAGAATGACAGGGCGTAATGACGCCATTGCGACCGTGTCGCATAATGATGACGCGTAGTCATCAATAGTAAACATAGCGTTGTCCCGAAGGACATGGTGTATACTGCGCATGGGCACAAAAAAACACTGACACAAGTCAGAGTGCAATGTATTTAAAGGGCAAATCTAGCAATTGGAGCCAAAGTAACATGCCACAACCAGCAAAAGGACAGACACCGGGCATAATATTGCAAATATAGCTTCACAAGGGTAATAATAAAAGAAAGACAGTTTGTCTACTTGGATGGAGGACAAAAATGATCAATGTCCCTAAAACAGGTAAAAATGCTAGACCAATCAACACACTTTAAATGAAAAATTAAATGACTGACATATTATTGAAAAAAATTGAAAGTAAATGGGTGGGGCCCCCTATTGGGTGGGGCCCATGGGCTTGAGCCCAGTCAAGGCCAATGGTAAGTCCGGCCCAGTATGTGACCCTCCTATTGTAGATGGTCAGTGCTGTACAGTGCTCAGTACAATCTCCCGATCCTCAGTAAAGTGTAAGTGCTCAAAACTCCACATAAATTCCCAATCATAAAACAACAAATAAATAATGAAAAGATATGAATAATCAATGCAATAATTAAACAATGTTCCTATAAACTATAAAAAAATTAAGAATAGTCCAATTTATAGTGAATGTGGATAATATAATAGTCCAATATATGTGAATAAAAGTGAGATGCTATAGACCAAAGCTCTTCACTTTGATCCACTTCTGTGCATGTGACAAATCTCTCCTTGTGCGACCCTTCACCGGGTGTGCCCTTACGTTAAGGCTTAATTAAAACACATATGACAGTGAATAATGCTATGGGGTATTCCTCCTATTTGTTCCTCCTTCCTTTGGTGTATATCTTAGGCAACCGATTCCCCCATGTAATACTCCTTCCTGATAGTCACCAGAGCCCTGCTCTCAAATCACCCACATGCAAAGTAAAAGCTGGCAATAGTGCTTTATCCTGAGATCCGGCTCTGCAGCTCAGGTCGGCAGTGTTCCGAATGTCTGTCATACTAAGACAAACTTTTCAAATACTTCCTCTTATGTCAGCCATCCAAGACCCTCCTACTAGTTTCATCACAGCCTCATGACTTCCTCTGCGAGATATATTTATATTTATTTATAATAGTTTATAAGAACATTGGTGTGTCTACAAGCTTCAGTCAAGCTCAATTTGTTGTCCTTGATGCTGACCGCCAGGGAGAGGACACGACAGTGGAGGTAATCCCAGAAGTCATATCAATTAAGCCTCTGCAACGGAGTCGTGGGATGATCCCTGTTAGCATCTGGAATGTATTGGCCTTGCTGTTGAAAGTAAATCCAGACACCCCAGTCTCTCCATCTGATTTGAGTGGAAAGAAAAGGTCAAAGCCCAGCTCCTAAGATAGCAGGATATATTCTCGAAAAATTTGTTTGATGTGGGGTGTGCGAGCAGGGCAACCATCAGGAATTATGGAACCCCTTACACAGCTTCAGGTATGGGCCCCCTGGAGCAGAGAAGCGGGGAGGGCTGACGCAAATTGAGAAGCGGGGGGGGGGCCCTTTACAAAAGAAGAAATAAAGAAAAATATAAAAAAGGGGGGTAGCCATCCGGGGCCCTGGGGACCTCTGTGCCCTTTAATAAAAAAATATATATATATATATATATAAATATGTACAATTTTTTTTTTATAAAAACAAATTACAAAAAAGGGGGGTTGCCCTTTAATAATAATAAAAAAAGAAACCTCTGGGCCCTTTAATAAAAAAAATATATAAAAAATATATATAAAAAAAAGGGGGGTTTCCATCCAGGGCCCTGGGGACCTCTGGGCCCTTTAATAAAAAAAAAAATAAAAAAAAAAAAACATTTATAAAAAAATAAAAAAGGGGGTTTGCCACATGGGGCCCTGGGGACCTCTGAGCCCTTTAATAAAAAAATATTTATATATATATATAAAAAAAAAAAATAATATAAAAAATAAATCTTTTTTTTTATAAAAAAAATGGGGGTTGTCATCCGGGGCCCTGGGGATCTCCGGGCCCCCCGTAACCCTAAAAATATATGTATATATTAGAAAAAAATTTTTTTTTATAAAAAATAAATAAAAAAATAAAAAAAGGGGGGGTTGCCATCCGGGGCCCTGGGGGGCCCTTTAATAAGAAAATGTAATAAAAATATATTTAAAAAATATATATATTTTTATAAAAAATAAATAAAAAAAGGGGAGTTGCCATCTGGGGCCCCTGGGGACCTCCGGACCCCTAAAAATATATATATATTTTTTTTTAATAAAAAATAAATAAAAAAAAGGGGGTTGCCATCCGGGCCCCTGGGGACATTCGGGCCCCTTACAGGTGTACTGCCTGTACCCCCCTGATGGCGGCCCTGTGTGCTAGAAGTAACCAGCACCGGATTCGCCTTCAGGAAGACAAGCCATTCAGAGAAAGAGTCAGGCGGATCCCTTTGGGGGACCTAGAAGATTTACTTGAGCAGCTGGAAGAATTGAAGAGATCAGGCTTTATCAGGGAGTCTAGGAGCCCTTATGCCTCCACAAAGTGGTGGTGAGGAACGAAAATGGGCCCCTGAGGCTGTGCATTGATTATTAGACACTCAACAGGAGGATCTGTACACCACCACTCCAAGGATAGAAAATGCCCTGCAGAGCCTATCGGGGCAAAGTGGCTCAGCATGCTGGACCTGAAGAGTGGGTACTATCAAATCCCCATTCATCCGGAGGAAAGGAAAAAGACAGCTTTTATAACCCAGTAGGGTTATTTGAGTTTGACAGGATGCCTCAAGATCTGTGTGGTGCCCCAGCAACGTTCCAGAGACTGATTGAAAAGACAGTAGGGGACATGAACCTAAATGAGGTGCTGGTGAATCTAGAAGATATCATCATCTTAAAAAAAAAAAACTTTGAAGAACATGAAGAACGCCTAGAGAAGGTTCTGAGGAGGCTCAACGATGAGAGGTTGAAGCTGTCCCTGAAAAATGTCAGTTTTACCAGCCTTCAGTTAATTACCTCGGCCATGTTGTCTCTGCTGAAGGAGTGGCTACTGATCCACAGAGGTTGGAAGCTGTCACTTCCTGGCCAAGGCCTACCAATGTGACTGAGCTTAAGTCATTTCTGGGGTTTTCCTCATACTAAAAGAGATTCGTTGAGGGATTTGCTAGAATAATCCGCTCCCTTAATGAGTTACTGAAGAACAAGGATGAGGATGACGACCGAGACCTAACAAAGCCAGTCAAACAACATGGAGGGCCCAGGAAGCCTCGGGAATCTATCCAAGAACAGTGAACTGACCCGTGTGAGCAAGCCTTTTGGCAGCTGAAGTGGAGTCTAACAATTGCTCCTGTCCTGGCCTATGCAAATCCTGCCAAGCTGTATGAGCTTCATGTTGATGCCAGTCGAGATGGGCTAAGCGGGGTACTGTATCATGATGGACATCTGCGGCCTGTTGCTTATGTGATTCGAAGTCTTGCACCTGCTGAGAAATACTATCCTACTCACAAGTTGGAATTTTTGGCTCTGAAGTGGGGCAGTGGTGGACAAGTTGAAAGACTTCTTGTATGGTGCAGACTTTGTGGTCAAAACTGACAACAACCCACTCACATACATACTCACCACAGCAAAACTTGATTGGTTGGCCGCCCTATAAGGTTTCTGATTCTGCCTAAAATACTACCCAGGAACTGGGAACAGAGATGCTGATGCCCTGTCGCAGAGACCCTATGACTTGGGGATTTCCTCTAAAGAATGGACTTAACTGACTCCAGAAGGGATACAAGCCATGTGTCAGGGAGCGGAACATCAGGCCAGAGGAACAACTGGGGCAGAAACCATCAGAGTCTCAGTGGCAAGTAACCCCCAAATACTACTGTAATTTGTCCCAGGTCAGGGATAACACCATACCTAAGCTTTCAGATGGGGACTTAAGAAAGGACCAGATAGCACCCAGGCATACTCAGCGATACCCAGCCCTACTCGGCCGTACCCAGCCATACCCAGCCATACTCAGCCATACCCAGCCATACTCAGCCATACCGAGCCATATCCAGCCATGCTCAGCCATACTCTGTGATACCCAGCCATATTCAGCCATACCCAGCCATACTCAGCCAAACCCAGCCGTACGCAGCCATACTCAGCCATACCCAGCCGTACCCAGCCATGATCAGCCATACCCAGCCGTGCTCAGCCATATTCAGCCATACTTGGCCGTACTTAACCTTTGTATGTGGCCAGGCTGTGGAAAAGTCTCCCACATGTGGTATCGCCATACTCAGGAGGAGTAGGAGAATCTATTTTGTGTCATTTTGGTATGTACATGCTATGTGTTAGAAATATTGTATAAATGGACAACTTTGTGTTAAAAGTTTCATTTTCTTTCCACATTTTCCAAAAATGTGTAGAAAAAAATGACATGTTCAAAAGACTCATTATGCCTCCTAGATTATACGTTGGGGTGATTTATTTTCGAAATGGGGTAATTTTTTGGGGCGTTTTCCATTGTCCTGGTGCTCCAGGGCCTTCAAAATTATAAGCGGTAGTCAGGAAATTAGATGTGTAATTTATGCTCCAGAACGCCTAAAGGGGCTCCCTGCATATTGGGCCTCTCTATGTGACCACGCTGTGTAAAAGTCTCACACATGTGGTATTGCCATACTTGGGAGGAATAGCAGAATGTAATTTGTGGTATGCATATTCTGTGTGTGAGAAATAACCTGCTAATATGACAATTTTGTGAAAGAAAAAACAAATCTTGATTTTGCAAAGACTTGTGGGAAAAAATTACAACTTCAAAAAACTCACTATGACTCTTTCTAAATGCCTTGGAATATCTACTTTATGAAGAAAAATTACTAAATTGTAAAATTATTTTTTTTTACAGAATTTTTTGTATTTTTTCTTTTATAGCGCAAAAAAAAAAAGCCAGCAGTGATTAAATACCACCAAAAGAAAGCTCTATTTGTGGGAAAAAAAGGACAAAAATTTCATATGGGTTCAGTGTTTCATGACTAAATAATTGTCATTCAAAATGTGAGAGCACCGAAAGCTAAAAATTGGTCTGGTTAGGAAGAGGGTTTAAGTGCCCAGTGGTCAAGTGGTTAAGGATATATAATTTGTTTGTTTGGCCTCAGTTTCCTTGTGTAGCTATGTCTCTGGTCTCCTTGCTGTTGAAACTTGACAGACACCTTATTGAATGATTAAAGAATTTATTTTAACCACTTCCATACCGGGCCTATTTTGGCACTTCTCTCCAACATGCAAAGATCATAATTTTTTTGCTAGAAAATTACTCAGAACCCCCAAACACTATATATGTTTTTTTAGCAGACACCCTAGGGAATAAAATGGCGGTCATTGCAACTTTTTATCACGGTATTTGCGCAATCATTTTTCAAACGCCTTTTTTTTGGGGAAAAACAAAACGGTTTCATGAATAAAAAAATAACAAAACAGTAAAGTTAGCCCAATTTGGTATAATGTAAAAGATGAAGTTACGCTGAGTAAATAGATACCTAACATGTTGCGCTTTAAAATTGCGCACACTCATGGAATGGCGCCAAACTTCAGTACTTAAAAATCTCCATAGGCGTTGCTTATTTTTTTTTTACAGGTTACCAGTTTAGAGTTACAGAGGAGGTCTAGTGCTAGAACTGTTGCTGGTGCTCTAACACTTGCGGTGATACCTCACATGTGTGGTTTGAACGGTGTTTAGTTATGGAGGCGGGACTTACGTGGTTTCGCTTCTGAGTGCGAGCTACTGGGGATAGGGGCGTTTAAAAAAAATATATTATTTTTATTTTACTTAATTTATTTTATTTTTACACTTTAAAACAAAAATCATCACTTTTATTCCTATTACAAGGAATGTTTGTGGCAGGTACTCTTTATGGAGAGATGCAGGGTCAAGAAGATGGCGGCGGGAGGGGGGGGAGTCCCCTATAAGAACGATCAAGCGGCGGAACCTTCGCTATGATCATTCTTATGGTGCACAGAATCGCCGGCTGAAGAGATAGATATCTGAATGAATGGATATCCCCTTATGATGTCCTTGGGCGAGAAATGGTTAATGTTCACAGGCAGAAGTGTTTACTGAGCTCTCCAGCGACACACATCAGCAGAGATGCCTTCCCCTTCAAGATGCTCCATACAGGCAACTATCTCCATGCCTTACTCCATCTGACTGTACCATCCATCAGAATTGGAAAACTACTGTACTTCAGGCCCACCACCAGGCCAACTTCTGGCACAGTCTAAAGCCTTTCTTTCTTCAATATTTATCCCATGCAGTAGGCCTGGAAGGGAAAGATCCTTCTACTCCGATATCTTTTGCAGACAAGGCTTTGTCACCAAGGGGGCAAAGGACCTTTTCAGAAAGTCACTCCAAGTATGTACCTCCTTCTCCAGCATACATCACTGGTAATGATGTGATGCAATAACTGATCAGATCAACAGGTTGTTGCAGTGTGCTATTGGTAGCAAGTGCATCCATACAATGACACTGCTGGTTTTGTTAGAGGATAAGATTTATGTACATTTAGTAGGACTTTTTCTTTTTTTTTTCCAAATAACAATTTTTTTATTTTCATAAAAGGTCAGTACAAAATATAGCAGCAGTTCAAGTGCATAAGATGAGAAGGTGTACAAAATTCCAGCTAGCTGGGCTTACACAGTGGCTTCGTATCTATTTCTGCTATCAGTAACATGTAACACAATTGGAGATCAAAAAGAAAGAGAAAAAAAGAAAAAGAAAAAGAGGGAGGGTGGATATAAAGAGGGGATGGGGTGAAGAGAGGGAGACAGGGCGGAGGGGGAGGCGAGAGGGAAAAGGAGAAGAGGGAAAGGGACAGGAGAGATGGGGGGAGGGGGCAGGCAGGAATGTCGGGGTGAGTAGTGTACCTTGGCGGCCTGTTGTCGACTCACGGCGGGTCCTCCACCACGTGCCACCTCTCCCAGACCAGATCGTGGTCCTCCAACCTATCCTGAATCCTATTGGTAAAAAGATGAGGGATGGACAGCCGCACTCCAAACCAAACAGGTTGTCTTTATTCAAATCAACAGCAAGAACACAGCAGATCACAGCAATAGGAACAGGAGAATACCGACGTTTCGCACTGGCTTCAGTGCTTATTCATGGCCATGAATGCATTGCCTGCACCCTTGGAGTCCTATATTTTTGAAACGACCCTACAATAGACCTACCTTGAGCGGTGATCTTCTCTCTCATTTATCCTGAATCCTAGCCGTCATTTTTTCTATAAGTTCTACATCTTTGACCCTGGCATAGAGGGCTTCTTGTGATGGGGGGATTGGTTTCTTCCAATGAAGCGCTATTAAGCACCTCGCAGCTGTGGTTATGTGTCTCAGCAGTTTTTTGTAGGGTTTAGCTATGCGAGGTTGGAATAGGCCCAGCAAAAACAGCTTCGGGGAGAGGGGTATGGGCGCCTCCAGGAGGCGAGATAGGAGCTCTTGTGTTTGAGTCCAGAATGGGACAATCAGGGGGCACGTCCAGTAGATGTGGAACAATGTGCCCTTGGCTTGGCTACAACGCCAGCATCGGTCAGAGGTGGAGGGGTAAATCTTGTGGAGGACGTCTGGGGTCAGGTACCAAAAGAACAGCACTTTATACGTATTTTCCTTATAAAGGGTGCAGATCGAACTCTTGGCCGCCTGCCTCCAAACCGCCCTCCACTCGTCCTCCGAGAGCACCTCCCCCAACTCCCTCTCCCATCGGAGCATATATGCATGTTTACCTTTGGTTTGTATGGGGTATTCATTGAGGATTTGGTAAATATCTGATATGAGACCCCTTCGGGCTGTGCCCTCGAGAATGATTCGCTCAAATGGGGTCGGTTTTGAGAAGAGGAGCCGGGGGGCAATTGTATGGGCGTAGTGCCTGATCTGTAGGTAGCTGAAAAAAGCTTGTCGTGGAATGTCATGTTTGGCTTGGAGATCAGTGAAGGAGTGTAGGGTGCGGGATCTGGGGTCTACTAGATGACCAAAGTGAAATAGGTTTTGCGAGGCCCAGGGCCAGGACATCTGGTGGGTGAGACTGGTTGGTACTTTAGGGTTGTAGAGGAAAGAGGTCAGCAGGGAGCTATCGGACTTAAGTCGACCGTCTTGGGCTAGCCTCCTCCAGGTACTTTGAAGCTGCCGCATGGAGCCCAGTAAACGTCCGGGCTCCACTGCCGCATTTGCGTTCCACAGGAGGTTGTTGGGGTGTATAGGAGCCAACCAGATCTTTTCCACCTCCGTCCATCTATTGTAAGACTTCTGGGGGAACCATGATGCTACTGCCCGGAGTTGTGAGGCCTGGTAGTATTTGACCAGGTCTGGGAAGGCCAGGCCTCCCTCGGTTTGTGACGCCGTCATAACCGAACGTGGGATCCTGTGGCGTTTGTAGTTCCACACGTACCGGAGGAGGTCGGCTTGTAGGGCTCGCAGATGTGCACAGGGGACCGGGATAGGGAGGGTCTGGAAGAGGTATAGTAGTTTTGGGAGGACAACCATCTTTATTGCCGCTATCCGGCCCAATAGGGATATCTGATGGGACTTCCATTTATGGATCAGCGCCCTTATTGAACTGTATAGGGGGGGGGAAGTTGGCTTGGTACAGGGATGCAAAGCTTGGGGTCAATTGGACCCCCAGGTATTTCAGGGAGGTTCGCTCCCAGTGGTACGGGAAGACGGACTGCAGGTGTAGGGCCTCTGGTTCGGGCATATTAATCGGCATGGCCATAGACTTGGACGTATTAGTCTTGTATCCCGAAAGGGCCCCGTAGCATTCCAATTCCCTGTGTAGGTTGGGCAGGGAGATGCGGGGGCGCGTCAGTGTCAGGATGATGTCATCGGCAAAGAGGGAGATCTTAAATTCCCTCCCCCTTACTGGGATTCCTCGAATTTCCGGATTGCCTTGGATCGTCGCTGCTAAGGGCTCGACGCAGAGGGCAAAGAGGAGGGGGGAGAGGGGGTACCCCTGACGGGTTCCATTAGTAACGGGGAAGGTGGATGAAGTGGCAAAGGGTGTTTTCACCTGTGAGATCGGGTTGGTATAGTGGTGTCGGACCGCCTGCAGGAAAGGTCCCCTTAGTAGGACTTTTTCTTAATGCCTAATTGACACAAGAAGCACATTTTGCATGGCACTTGTTTAACAGAATACAAATAGGCCAAATGGTCAGAAGGGGCAACTGTAACTTGCATGTAAAATCTGGCAGGTTGGTTGGCTGATTGACTTGGGTACTTTCAGCCTGGCCATACATGGTTCGAATCTCGTCTGGTTCCTGCTGAAGGGGCCAAGATTTGAACTGTCTATGGACAGATTTTTAAACAATACTAATGCAAAACAGGTTCGGGATGGCAAAGAGCATGCATAAACTGCAGAATAATATAAAACCAGAGTGGATTCAATTTAAATCACTAGTAAAAATGCTTGAGTTAAATTGAGCAACTGCCATCTCTGTCCCGCAGCGTCTCCTCCTCTGACTGGCTGTTGACTCACAGACATTTCCATTCACTTTAATGGGAAGGCTGATGATGCGGCAGTGACACAACAAGGTGAGGGATATGGCGGCAGCGGCTAACAGGCATTGCCATTATGAATCTGAAATTACAGGTTCTCTTTAAATATAGGGACTTATTGTTGCTGGTAATTAGGATGTTTAATATTTGTACACAAAATATAGGTTTCCTATTTAGAGTAATAAGCTGTCAGGTTAGTAAAACAGCTATATCAGAACTGATTCAACCATACAGTTTGTAGTGTACATAGATTTGCAAAGTAATGGGATATCTCATGGTTACTGTGAAATTGTGTGAATGGACGTTGTCTCAGCTTGCAGAGCTTGGATTAATTGAATGAGTTTACCAAACATTTTAATATTGCAGAATATACACCCTTATGCTACATAGCTAAGCTCCATTTCATGCTAAATAAAATAAGTTAATCATGTGTCTTAAATAGAAAACTATATTTAGATATATTTTCACTCCAAAATCATTGTATTAAAAGAAATTTGATAAAAATACAAAAAATCTGATTTAAATAAAAAATAAAATAAAAACAGATTAAAAAAAAAAATCATTGATTATTCTCCACCCTGTATAAAACACTTAATGTAAGCTTCACAAACATGGGCTCTTCACATCGATTTCTCTCTGACTCAGTCAGGGAAATCTATAGCTGCATACCATTGTCTTTATAAGGCTCTATAACAACAGAGAGTTTCGTTAAGAATCACTACTTTAGTAAAACAAATCAGAACTCAAACAACTACCCACAGTTAGCCTCATAGACAGCGTCCCTCACAGTTAAGCCTAGGGTAGCTTGAGTAACACAGATGAATGGCACGCTGGTTCTGATAGTGGAGGGCTTCTTACCTGGCTGTAGATCACTTGACCAGATACCTCTGCCTCATCAGGTGTGGCCTTTCTAAGCTGCAGAAGGAGAAAAGCTGGTAAATTCCCTAGGCATGTCCCAGGAAACTAGAGAATAGAGAAAATGTTACATATAAAGGAGCACTGAACTAAAATAATGTTGTGCGTTCCCCTAGCTTGAAGAAACCTGTTAAAGGAAGCAGACAAAGATTTTTCTCTTTCCATCTATTTTTATGCATGTTTGTATTTTTTTGTATTACCATTTTGATTGACAGTGACTAGGATATGGTAACGTTTGTTTTCAAGAAAGTATTGACAGGGGTAATGCAAAAACAATGAGCCTTAGAAAAGTAAAATTGTAACTGCTTAGAAAATCGCTTAGCCTTTAAGATAAGGAAAGTGTACTGTTATGTAAAGACTAAAACTGAAAAGGGCACTTAAAAAAATATATTTTAATTACTATACTGTAGAAAGTGCGCTGCCTATAGGAACAAATTTTATGGAATAAAAAGAAACCAATATAGCCTAACAGGTTATTTTAGAAAAGATAAGACCTAAAAGGAAAGAATTTAGATCCTTAACGTTTAGGGCGCTAAAATTGCATTAATGTAATATAAAGAATGTATTAAAAATTGTAAAAAATTTAATAATGTTAGTAAAGATTGAAAGTGAAAAATAAATTGCTAATACTATTTAATCACAAAAGGTTTTACAATGATAAAACTCTAATGCCCTGTACACACGATCGGTTCATCCGATGAAAATGGTCTGATGGATTTTTTCATCAGATATCCGATGAAGCTGACTTTCATCAGTCTTGCCTACACACCATCAGTTAAAAAAACGATCGTGTCAAAACACGGTGACGTAAAACACAACGACGTGCTGGGAAAAATGAAGTTCAATGCTTCCCAGCATGCGTCGACTTGATTCTGAGCATGCATGGATTTTTAACCGATGGACATGCCCACAGACGATTGTTTTTTTAACCATCAGATAATTTTAAAACCGATGAATAACAAACCGATGGGTCCCACACAC
The DNA here is from genome assembly GCF_905171775.1 of Rana temporaria. Taxonomy (NCBI): domain Eukaryota; kingdom Metazoa; phylum Chordata; class Amphibia; order Anura; family Ranidae; genus Rana; species Rana temporaria. The sequence continues at coordinate 61,996,848 of NC_053501.1, forward strand.
GACCGGTTTCTTCAGTGTATTGTATATATATATATATATGTATATATACTGTCAGTGTCCTATGCGTGGTTTCCTGGATGATGCATGCAAATGTCCCTCCAGTATTTTTTGATGACATACTGCATTCATCTTGCCAACAATTTTGATTGATTCACAGGGGCATGTAATTACAATTTTTTATATAATATTTAACAGCAGGGCCCTGTTCCTGCGCCCAACAAGAGTAACTGTGAGGGGTTACAGTGTTCTGGCACCACCACCACCCAAGGCCCAATGTTTCTGCCCATGTTTAACTGAGACATGTAATTACAGTTTTTGTAATATTTTATATTTTTTAATATTTCACAGCAGGGCTTGTTCCTGCACCCAACAAGAATATCTGTGAGGGGTTACAGTGTTGTAGCACCACCAAAACCAAAGGCCCAATTTTTCTGCCCCAGTTTAACAGGGGAATGTAATTATGATTTTTGAAATAATAGCTAGGCAGGACCCATTCCTGCGCCCAACAAGAGTAACTGTGAGGGGTTACAATGTTCTGGCGCCACCACCCAAGGCCCAATTTGTCTGCCCCTGTTTAACAGGGGCATGTAGTTACAATTTTTAATTTAATATTTTACAGCAGGGCCCGTTCCTGTGCCCAACAAGAGTAAATGTGAAGGGTTTCAGTGTTCTGGCACCACCAACACCTAAGGCCCAATTTTTGATTTTGGTACTGGATCCCTCTTAATATCCATACTAGACCTGACTTGCCTGGATGGATTTTGGGGGGACATCTTTTTAGGTATTTTTGGCGTGGGTTCCCCTTAATATTCATACCAGACCCAAAGCAACATCACCAAATATGCCCCTTCCTAACCATTGACACCACAAAGCTCCTAATTCACTCCCTGGTTATCTCTCGCCTAAACTACTGCAACTCCCTTCTCATTGGCTTACCTTTAAATAGGCTATCCCCTATTAAGTCCACTATCAATGCTGCTGCCAGACTCATCAACCTTACAAAATGCTCAGTGTCTGCTACCCCTCTGCCGGTGGGCTGGTTTGATATTCAAATTTTATGAGATGCACCTGTGTGCTTTGCAGTATAAGGGTGAGCTGTCAGGGGGCTGTAAAAAAATGCTTGTTTTTATCACCTCACCTAAACACAAGAGTAATTCATACATAGCGCCACAGATATGTGTCTCCTGTGCAGAGCCATCTTTACCCAGCATGGGGATGCACAAAGTGTTGAGTGCATCGTTATGCCAGCATCTCATTCATTTCTATTGAGTTATGGACACAATCACTGTGTCCCAATATGACATACTGTATGCATTCAGGGAACCGGCTGCACCCACATGACCCAGAGATTTTGTCTATCCAGTTGCATGTCCCAATGCACTTTAAGCACCCCCACGATGGTAAAAGATAGCCCTGCACAGGAGAAACATATCTGTGGTGCCATGTATAATAGGGGCCCTGAATAAGGCCTAATGCCACGTACAGACAATCGGACATTCCGACAACAAAACCGTGGCTACATTTCAGATGGATTTAGGCTCAAACTTGTCTTGCATACACAGGGTCACACAATTGTTGTTGGAAATCTCGAACATCAAGAACGCCTTAATGTACAACACTACGACGAGCCGATAAAAATGAAGTTCGATGATTCCGAGCATGCCTCAAATTGATTCTGAGCATGCGTAGAATTTTTGTACGTTGAATTGTGTACACACGGTCGGAATTTCCGACAACAACTTATGTTGTCGGAAAATTTGAGAACCAGCTCTCAAATTTTTGTTTTCGGAAATTCCGATAGCAAATGTCCGATGGAGCATACACACGGTTGGATTTTCCGACAACAAGCTCACATCGAACATTTGTTGTCGGAAATTCCGACTGTGTGTACGTGGCATTAGAATACATTTCACTGTCCTTCTATGATGATCATCATCATTATCATCATGATAATCACACAATACAGGTTCATGCGGTTCAGTGCACCTGCACTGTGTGATTATAATGATGATGATCAAATTTAGCTGCTGTTTCATTCATGGACAACAGGGGCAGAATGGCATAGGTGAACTGTGAATGGGGTGTGTTTTACTGACTATACCTTTCTGGAGACAAACTTCACTGCAGACTTTCTGGTCTCCACTTCTCTTGCACTATGTTTTGATGTCCGGCTGCCAGAGATTTCCCCTCATGCTGAGCCTGCTCTCTCCTTAGCACCTACTTGCTAAAGGAGTCAAGCAGTGAAGAAGCTGCTGACAGGCTGTGGCTCATTTCACTCTGCTACTCAGGGCTGGAACCTTCATCTGATGTTCAGAAAATGTGGCACCAGGTGGTGTTAATCTGCCTGAGCACAAACCTAACAAAAAATAGTTCCTATGTTTCACAGCCTCCTGTGCCCCTCTGAATAAACTGACGGGGGCCTACAATATTTGATTTAGACTACCTGGGAGCCATAAGGACTGGGGAAGCATAAATAAAGTGTCTGCACTTTGGACTCCTTGTAAAACTTACAGCTGCAGGCCGGGCCCCTACAGGAGATAAAGTGATGGGACCTGAGAACCTTATAGGAGGCCTGGTGGTACCCCTTTTTAGTGGCCCTGATTAGAAAAAGAGTAAAAGTACAACCAGGGTAACATATGGCTGCATATCATATTCTCCATGAGACTTTTTAGCAAAAGAGAGTTAAGCTGTGAATCAATACTTCAGTACAGAATACAGGTATGTGTAATTATCCTCATACACAGTATTGTTCTCAGTGAAGTCCACCAATGTCAAAGGGCTGCCCCACTGGAACTGAAGTATTCTGGTAGTATTTGTGGAAGGGTTCCCAAGAATAGCTGGGTCTTCCAGAAAAAATAATGTAGGGTCTTGCTGTATGCCTGCATGCCAGTTCTGATAGTGGACGGCTTCTCAACTGGTTGCAGATCACTCGCCCAAACCTCATTAGGGGGAGCATTTCAGAGCTTCTGAGGGAGGGAAACAGAGAAATATGTTATTCTTTGGTGTGTCCATTATCAATCATTATGCCCGTCACCCAGAGACTCACCAGAGAAAAAAATGATAATCCGGTGCACTCAACGGATCCCAATGGTACCACTAACTAAATGACTGCTTCTGCTGTCATCAGCTTAATATGATTATGGGTGGGGACAGTGGTGACAGCACTAGAAGAAAAGACTCATGTGTCTAAGTGTGTGATTGCCATCATCCCTCTAAGTATGTATAATGTAAACCTCATAATTGGGATTATAAGAGCAATTAACCAAAATTCATATTACTTGAAAAAAATATTTTCGATTGTTCATTACAAAAGTTTTAATAAAGGATTATAAATGTTTAAAAACAGTACATCATCTCTGAAAAGTATTCCATCACAATATATAGTAATATTCAAATTACAAAACACATCAGAGCATGATGACGTGGTATTTCCCAGCTACTTGCTGTTCCACAATCGGTTATACAAAAAAGGATGGTTTGCAGTAGATATCTAACGCGTTTCAAAGTATACAAACAAAATCTTCAGGGAAAATACCACGGCTGTTGCAGTGAATGAAACAAACTAGTCGCATATGTCTACCTGGATGGCTGGGAGATGTCCTGAGACCAGAGAGGATTATATGCATATTCTTTCAACACTTTGGACTTTGGCTGCACAAAGGTGATTCATTGCCACTAATTTATTTTGGCGCCACAAGCTTTGAATATTTATACAGTCGTGTACTGCACGAAGAATAAGTCAAATAAGATGTGAGAGTTTCTTTTGGAGAACACTCTAGCCAAGGTTGTAATACAATAAGTTCTATTTTCGGAAATGGAAAATGTGTCAAAGGAGACACTAACAGCGCTAAATGAATGCCAATATGATTCAAATGAACCCAACGTTCATAATCTGTGAGTCTGATCTGCATTTTTGGGACAGTATAGATGGTAGGTGTCCTACTGAAACTGGGCATAGAAACTGTTTTTCTTTTTTGGTCAGCACCCTCATGTAATAACCAAAGTCCACCAGATTGTTTAGATCTGTTCTATACTGCTTAACCGGGTCGCCCGTCAGATGTAAATAGGTATTTGTGTCACTTAGCAGAGTTCTATTTTCGACGAAGAAGATTTTTTTTGTATACTTTGTAACACGTTGGTATCCCCACCTACTGGAAACCATCCTCATTTGTATAATGGATGGTGGAACAGCAAGTGGCTGGGGAATACCACTTCAACATGCTCTGATGTGTTTTATAATTTGAGTATTACTATATATTGTGATGGAATACTTTGCAAAGAACATTTACAATACTTTATTAAAACTGTTTTAATGAACAATCGAAAAAAAAAAATTCAAGTAACATGAATTCTGTTTAATTGCCTTTAAAATCCCCAAAAATTAGGTTAACATTATACATAGTGGTGACATTATCGCCCATATAGTGCATGGATTGACACTGACTAGGATATGGTAACATTTGAGTTGGTTTTCAAGAAAAGTTTTCACAAGGGGACTGCAAAAAAGTTGTATCGTATCTGTCACATTTATTACAAATTTGTTCACAGTTTGTGTAGGATGCATTGGTGGATAGTGCGACGCTTCAATCATAGTAAAACAGGGATCTTCACCAGCATACTCTGTCTTGATAGAGGAATCCTGTAAGATACCAAAATGTTGGACAAGATTACCACTATACCAACATGTGTTGGTGTAGATCCATGTTTTCCTAGTCTTGGAAAAACTATGAGCCTTAGAAAAGCATAATTTAAACTGTTTAGAAAAGCACTTGTTCTTGAAGATAAGAAACTAATGCCACGTACAGACGGTCATTTTTTGTGATGAAAAAAAAATGAAGTTTTAAGTGATGAAAAAAAACAACATTTTTGAAACTTCATTTTCAAAAACGATGTTGCATACACACCATCGTTTTTCAAAATGCTCTAGCAAAGCGATGTTACGTTCAGCACTTATGACGGCACTCTGTTCCATTAAAGCTCGCTTCATAACTTGCTTCTGAGCATGTGCGGGTTTAAAAACGTCATTTTCAACGTCATTTTGCCCACACACTATCATTTTAATTGACACAAAAAACGACATTTTGAAAAATGACACAAAAAATTCGAGCATGTTCGAATTTTTTTTTGGTCGTTTTTCTGAAGACATAAAACGACGTTTTCCCCACACACTATCATTTTAAATGACGTTTTCAAAAACGTAATTTTTTTTCATCACAAAAAATGACCGTCTGTATGCGGCATAAGTGTACTGTTAAGAAAAGACTCCGAAACTAAAAAAAGCCATTTAGAAAAAAATCTGTAAAAGGTTTGTTCCCTATGGGAACAAATTTGTGAAAATCAAAACAAACCGATATGCCCTAATAGGATGTTTTTAATAAGATAAAACCTAACAAGAAAGAATTCAGATCCCTAAGGTTTAGGGCACTAAAATTGCATTAATTAAATATAAAGTATGTAATAAAAGCTGAAAAAAAAGGAAATGATGTTGGTAAAGATTGACACGGAAAAAGACATTGCTAATAACAAAAAATCACCAAAGATTTTACAATTATAAAACTCTAAGACAAAGACATCTGATAATAGAGGACTCCTAAAAGATAACCTGAGCACATGAAAAACTGTAAAGGACAAAGCTAAAGCTGAAATCTTAAAAATGCATATTTTATCTCCAATTTAGGAGTTGCTGATTGCATGATGAAAAATGTCAACCAATGCTCCACATGCAGCATTACTAATGCAGTGAGAGGTGCTGTTAAACTCAATCAAAATTCAGGGGCATGTTTGTAAAGATGTTAAATTGCCTTACCCCATGAGATAATAGTGGCAAAATGATTAGCTGAAATTGAAAAATAGGCTGGATTCTGGCTAAAGTTTTTCAGATAAACTTCTCTGGTGGCTGGGCAAATCTGAACCTTTGATCCATTTTGTGGAGTTGATTTACTAAAACTGGAGGGTGCAAAATCTGATTCAGCTCTCCAGGCTTTTTTGTCAAAGCCTTATTGAACAAGCTGAAGTTAGGAGGTGGTATGTAGGGGGGAAGGGCGTGGCTAAGCTATGGTGAAGGACGGCCGCTGACATTTCTAAAGCATTTCTATGATCAGGAAGCACCATCCAGTGTTTTTTTCCTTGCAAGAGGCATTCAAAGGTTTCACAGACGTGAAAGAAGACATTTAGTGACTCTAAACAAAGGGGAGAATCTGATGGACCTATGAACAAAAAATCATCTAAGTAATGAAGAAATCCCACAGAAGGGGCATGAAACTCCACAACCCAATGAAGAAATTTTGCAAAGGCCTCAAAAGAAAAACATGATAATGAAAAACCCCATGGGCATTCATTTTTTAAAATAAAATTGCCCTTGGAAATGAAAACCAAGCAAATCAAAACCTTGGGAAAGTACCGGAAGAAGGCGAAAGGCAAATTTGATGTCTGCCTTTGCTAACAATGCACCTTGATTAAAGCGCCTTAATAGCACCAAAGCTTCATCAAATTATGCATATGCAACAGGGGTGAATCGACATCTGAGACTTCATCATTAAGCGAGTAATCCTCTGGATAGGACAGATGGTGGATTCATCTGAAACCACCTTGCTCCTTCTTGGATACAATGCCCAAGGGAGATAGTCGGAAATTTGGAAATGGTGGGCGAAGGTATGGACCCACTACCCTCCTTTCCCTGACTTCATTAGTGATGCATTGGTATTGTCATAAAAAGTGTTTGGGGACCTGGGTCCTGCCCCAGGGGACATGTATCAATGCAATATTTATTTTTTTGCATTGATTTTAATCAGGGATAAAATAAAACAATAAAAGTCAAATATTCCTTTAAATTTCGTACCTGGGGGTGTCTATAGTATGCCTGTAAAGTGGCACATTTTTCCCATGTTTAGAACAGTCACTGCAATGAAATACAATTTCTAAAGGAAAAAAGTCAATTAAACTGCTCACGGCTATAATGAATTGTCAGGTCCCGCAATACAGAAAAAAGTAATTGAAAAAAAATAGCATGGGTCCCCGCCCCAGTCCATTACCAGGCCCTTTGGGTCTTGTATGAACATTAAGGGGAACCCCGAACCAAAAAAAAAAATGCGTGGGGGTCACCCATATTCCATAGTAGGCCCTTCAGGTCTGGTATGGATATTTAGGGGAACCCTGTGCCAATTTTTCTTTAAATGGTGTAGGGATTCCCCCTCCAAATCCATACCAGACCCTTCAGGTCTGGTATGGATTTTAAGAGGAACCCCATGCCAAAATAAAAAAAATGGCGTGGGAGTCCAAACAAAAATCCATACCAGACCCTTATCCGAGCACGCAACCTGGCAGGAAAAGTGGAGAAAAAATAAAAATAAACGGAACAGTTCTGCCCCCCTCTGACACAACGGGGAAACGCAGCGGGGCCACTCGGTGAGTATACGGGTGACCCCGCCCCCTCTGATGCCATGGGAAACCCATGTGGTGTCGGAGTGGGTGGGTCGCCCATACGCAGAATCGGGTGGCCCCGTCCACAGCCATATAACAGCTGTCACGGTGGGGGTAGCATCACTCGGCGGCCACCTCCCATGAAGGCGGAACTGTTCAATTTTTTTTCTTGTTTTTTTTTTACTCTATATCGTCCCGCCGTCCTGGGAATGGATTACATCACTGGAATTTTTATTTTTTTTAATAAAGGACTTGTCCCAAGCTGGCATTTTGTCTTTATTTAATTTTTTTTTTTTTTTTTTTGGGGGGTGAAATGGTAGGGGTACAACATACCCAGTTACCAATTCACATAGGGAGGCAGGATCTGGGGGTCCCCTTGTTAAAGGGGGCTTCCAGATTCTAATGAGCTCCCCGCCCGCAGACCCCCACAAACACCGGGCAAGGGTTGCATGCTCGGATAAGGGTCTGGTATGGATTTTGAGGGGGACCCCTGCACCATTTTTTTTTGAATTTTGGTTCATGATTCATGATTTTTTAATGATTTTTATCTGTATTGCGGGACCCGACAATTCATTATAGCCGCGAGCAGTTTAAATGACTTTTTTCCTTTAGAAATGTATTTTATTACAGGGACTGTTCTAAACACCGGACAGATGCTCTACTTTACAGGCATACTATAGACACCCCCAGGTACGAAATTTATTTTTTATGACAATAACTTGCATATAAGCCTTTAAAATTAGCAATTTTGTCGGGGCCCAACAATTCATTAAAGCCGCAATCAGTTTTAAATGACTTTTTTCCTTTAGAAATGTCATTTTATTGCAGGGACTGTTCTAAACATGGTGAAACTGTGGCACTTTACAGTCATACTATAGTCACCACCCCCCCCGGTACGAAATTTAAAGGAATATTTCACTTTAAGCATTATTAAAATCACTGCTCCAGAAAAAAATGCTGTTTTTAAAACTTTTTTTGCATTGATAGAAGTCCCATGGGGCAGGACCCAGGTCCCCAAACACTTTTTATGACAGTACCATGCATAGAAGATTTTAAAATTAGCACTTTTGATTTTTCATGTTCATGTCCCATGAACGGTGTTCGCCTGTTCGAACACATTTTTTGCCTGTTCACAAGTTATGGTTTGAACCAAACCAGGGGGTGTTTGGCTCATCCTTAGTTACTACAGGTATGTATCTATGTAACTTGTGATTCCAAAAGTTGTACTTTTTTTTCATTAAGGTAAAAAAAACTGCCTTTAGAATTCCGTGCAGATCTTGTCACTCAGAAAACACCACAGTAATTCTCCACCTTATGACCAATGGACACACTTACCAGAATAATATGACCCTCTGATTTAAGAGAAGTCAGTGTGCGCTTGATATCACAGGGGTCATCCGTTTGATGTAAAGCTACACACATGGTATGGATACATCTCTCCTCCCTATGCAAAAGCTCTTGAATTGATGCACCAAGAAGGCACATAGGCGGTCCAATCGGGGCTGAGAGCTCCTTAAACAGAACTTTACCTATAACAACTAAATAAAAAAGCAAGGAACAAGGAATGAACATATATTCCATATAATTGCTACCAAAATTTGTGTGTGCTGTCATTTACCACCAGCATTGCTTCTGTTTCTTTATGTTGGAGGCCACCATTTTGTTGAAACCCAGAGCAGTCATTTTCTTATTGAGAACTCTCCACCACTCTCCATGTTCTCAAAAAGTACATTTCACTTTCTGTAATTAAAATACATTCATTTCCAGCCTTGATTGTGAAGCCTTGTACACACGATCAGTTTTCCCAACTGGAAAACTGTGAGGAGAGCTTTTGGCCGGGAACCCCATCCGTGTGTATGCTCCTCGCAGTTTTTCCGATGGAAAAACTGCACAAAAACTGCCAAAAAAAAAGCAAACCTGTTCTCTTTTTTCCTGCCAGGAAAACTGGCGGACTTTTGCCCGGCGGTTTTTGGAAGTTTTCCTATGGGAAAAACTGTGATGGAGCATACACACAGCTGGGATCCCCGTCAAAGCTCCATCACAGTTTTCCTGTTGGGAAAGCCGGCCGTGTGTAGGGGAAAAACTGAACCGAGCAGGTTCTCTGCTTTCCCCTCGGGATTTCCGATGGGAACTTTTCCCGTCGGAAATCCTGTACGTGTGTACGAGGCATATGTCGTCGCTCAGATAGAAGAAAGGGCTACAGATCTTGAGAGAGCAATTGAGGCTTTGCAGAGCAGGAGGAACCAGGACCTTACTCAATTTTATATAGCATAGACACTTATTTTTTATGTTTTACATAGCTATACCTGTAAAAGGGGACAGTATGAAGTAATCTATCAGGACTTAAATACCTGAATAAACAGGGTGCTGTGATGTTTTCAGAAAAATATGAACAGCACCCTATTGATCCCTCTCACCAGCCACAGCCTACTTGCATTGCATATAGAAACACAGTGACTCAGTAATTAGGTTGCTTGGGTTAAAATAAGGTATTTAATGAAAACAAACATTTTTCATTAAAATATTTTATTAGTATGCTAATGAAGGTGAAAGAAGAAAACAGGGGAAGCAAAATATGAGCAAAATAAATTTCAGCTTTAATTTAAAATATCATTAATTTATCTAAGTTCTCATAGAAGTGACTGATGAAGGTTTCATTTTGCTTTTTTTTCTTAACTGAGGAATCTGCCCCACAACTATATGCAGCTTGGGGGGTCCAGCCTGTGTCCAGTAATTTTCCACTCTGTTTTAAACATTTCTTTTTATCAGTTAATTATTTATCCATCTTTGTTTTTCCTTTACTTAGGTTCCATAAACTGAGCCATAATTCTGCTGTAAATATCACTCTGCTTTGAATGTTAATTAGCACTTTATTCATTAAAAACATCAAAGGTATAATGGCATGGGGTGCCGCACGCTCCAAACAGTAATAATACAGCATCAAGGTTTATTGCCTGTATTTTGGAAGGACCAGACTTAAGTAGATATATTTTAACAGTGTTCAGCCTGTTTGTTTATATGATCTGCTTTTATATTTTTCTGTGTTTTGTTGCTGTTTTTTAACCACTTAAAGGGGTTGTAAAGGAAAAAAATGTTTTCCCTAAATAGCTTCCTTTACCTTAGTGTAGTCCTCCTTCACTTACCTCATCCTTCGATTTTGCTTTTAAATGTCCTTATTTCTTCTGAGAAATCCTCACTTCCTGTTCTTCTGTCTGTAACTACACACCGTAATGCGAGGCTTTCTCCCTGGTGTGGACAAAGCCTCTTGAGAGGGGAGGGTGCGAGCAGGCAAGTCAGGACACTCTTTACTTTGCAGATAGAGAAAGGAGCTGTGTGTTAGTGGGACACCTGACACTCCTGCTAGGAGGTATAAAGAGTTGCGAAGCCACACGCTGGATGCAAATGATCTATTGGGATCATCACCTCATTCCATTAGTCCAATGCATAGATGTTCATAATACATGGATTGGAAAAAGAAAAAGAGGGAAATTGTACTAATGGCACTGGTAGGGAAGGGGTTAACATGAGGGGCGATCAAGGGGTCAAATGTGTTCCTTCCCTGTACGTTCTAACTAGGGTTGTTCCGATACCAAAAATTCATGAAATTTACTGACAGATCCACATTCTTTACTGGCACTGCAAAAAAGTACCTACATTTTCTTTTGCGCTAAACAGTGCACATATCAATATTTGAACTAAAAACACATACTGTAGCTAGTGCTATTAGCTATGTGTTTAAAGTGGATGTAAACCCAAAAATGGGTTTTGATGTCACAATGTACAGTACAAGATTTCCTATCATCTGTGCCCAGTCTTGCCACACAGAGTTAATCTAGCTCTGAGCAATCCTCTTTTATTGTTCAGTGAAATAAAATGGACTTACAGAGAAAAACCTTTGTCCGTCCTGCCCCCTTGCTGTGAGTGACAGGTTATTTACATATGTCATGCACTAGCCTGGAGACAGGCATTATTTTTTAATTCCCACCCCACTCCTTTTCTGAAGTCATGTGGTTACTTTTTGGGATTTTGACTGGATGTTAGTGATCATAGCAGAATTTAGTGTAAGAAATACACATAAAAAAATGCATGTTGACAAGGGGAGTGTCAGGTCACCCCGTTGGAGACAGGAGTGCACCGCAAAGTAGTGAGAGAGAGAGAGAGAGAGACTTGTAAAGCGCTACACATGCGAACTGAATCGCCTCTGGGCGCTGTATCCATTTCATGGGTAAGGAACCCCTTGACCTCAGAAGAGATGGGTTTTAATCTTTCTCCTGAAGGCCAAGTGGTCCGACTCCAGTCGGATGGTGGTTGGTAGTGCATTCCACAGGCGAGGTCCCTGGACTGCAAATCTTCGATCTCCTTTGGACTTGTATCTGGCCTTGGGTATCTGGAGAAGGTTTTGATTGGTGGATCGCAGAATGCGATTGGGGTTATGGGCTTTTATTTTTTCGCATAGATATTGGGGGGCGTTTCCTTGAATACACTTATGTATTAGGCAGAGTGCCTTGAAAGTGATTCTGTCTTTTACTGGCAACCAATGAAGGGATCTCAGTGAAGGTGAGATTGATTCCCATGTTTTTTTCCCAGTCACTAGTCGAGCGGCCGTATTTTGAACGACTTGCAGACGAGTGATTTGGTATTTGGGGAGTCCTAGATAGAGGGCATTTGCGTAGTCGAGTCTGGAATTGATGATTGTTCCCACCACGACTGCAATGTTCTCTTTCGGGATAAAGGGCGTGAGTCTGCGTAGTAGGCGCAGCAGATGGTGGGATCCGCTGACTACTGACCCTATTTGTGCATCCATTGTCATGTAGGTAACGAAAATGACTCCGAGACTTTTGACTTTGGTGCTAGGGGTGATAGTTTTACCCAGAATGGGTGGGGGAGTCCATGTTGACGCGGGGTGATTTTTCCGGTTAGCGTGAAACAGGAGAAGTTCTGTTTTCGAACCATTGAGTTTAAGATAACTGTTTGTCATCCAGTTATCTATTAGAGTGAGGCATTTCTCTAGTCCAAGAGAATGATCCTTTTTGTTGCAGATGCGGAAATTCAGTTGTGTGTCGTCTGCATAGGAATGGTAAAGTAACTTCTGGTTACTGATGATTTCAAAGAGAGGGCGAAGATAGATATTAAACAATACAGGCGATAAGGGAGATCCCTGAGGGACTCCGCATGACACCGTACGTTTTTCAGAAGTGAAAGACCCCAGTTTCACTATTTGTGATCGGTTTCCCAAGAAGGAGGAGAACCAGGGTAAAACACATTCAGCGACTCCGGCTACTTCAGCTAGCCTAGCCAGTAGTAGTCCGTGGTCTACAGTGTCAAAAGCCGCGCTTAGGTCCAGCAGTATCAGGAGACAAGATTCTCCTTCGTCTGCGTCCTCTAGAGCGTCATCCCATATTTTGAGCAGCGCCGTTTCTGTTCCGTGACCCGGACGGAAGCCTGATTGAAACGGATCGAGTAATTTATGGGTGTCTAAATGCAGTTGCAGCTGTTGTACAACTACTTTCTCCATTACCTTGGAGAAGACATTTAGAGCTGTTATGGGCCTCCAGTTGTTTGGGTCTTTGGGGTTCGAGGGTAGTTTTTTTTAGAATTGGTTTTATTGTACCTTGTTTTAGCAAGGTGGGCACCATGCCCTCCTTGAATGATTGGTTAATGAGCTGCGTGATAGCTGGTGCCAGTATATCGGCACTTTCTTTCAGCAGTTTAGTGGGGATGATATCATTGGGTGCTGTGCTATTACGCAGAGTCCCGATGATGTTTTTAGTGGCATCGATGGAAATGGGTTTTAGAGTGAATTTTGGTGATTGCGACGGATTTATGTGGGTATTAGGTTTGTGATTTGGGGGGGAGTTGGTGACGGTTCCATTTTGCTGAATACTTTCACAGATTTTTTCAATTTTATTAATGAAATAATCCGATAATTTGTTGCAAAATTCTTGTGAATCAGAATTGGGGGCCTCTAAACAAGCTGGATTCATAGTCTGAGTGACCAGCTTGAAGAGTTCTCGGGGGCGGTTAAGGGCATTTGCGATGATGTTGGAGAAATTATTTTTTTTGGCCGTGAAGATTTCTTTGTGATATTTCTTTGTTATTATCTTGTAAATGGTGTGGTTTTTATCTGAAGAGCACCTTTTCCACGCAGCTTCTGCTCTTCTACGCTCTTGCTTTAGCAACGTCAGCTGGTCATTAAACCAGCTGGAGTTGTTTTTCCGGATGCAAGTTTTGCGTTTTGGTGCTACTAAGTCAGCTGACTGTAGTAGCGCCTTGTTGATGGCGTCAAGTGTTTCTGTGGCTGTTTGTTTTTGTTGGGTTGTTTTTATTTTGTTCCCTAGTGTTGTTTTGATGAGTTCCGAGTGGAGGTTCTTCTGAGATCTAGTCCAGTGAGTTGTCACCGGTTTTGTCATTTTTTTTGGGCTGGCATTTTTGGTGATTGTGAATTTGATGGCATGGTGATCGGTCCATGGTTGCGGCTCATTTCCCAGGACGTCAATTTCCAAATCTTGTTTGAAAATGAGATCGAGCGTATGGCCTGAGGCATGAGTGGGGCCTTGTATTAGTTGCTGCAGACCTAATCCTTCCAGATGGTCGATGCAGGCGTCGGCTACGGGGTCCAGCGAGGAGTTGGCCCAGAGGTTGAAATCCCCAAGCACCAATAGGTGTTTGATGTTTAGGGTATATGTGGAGATGAATTCAGTCAATGACGTGAGAAGGTGCGTTTTTGGGCCTGGTGGTCTATAGCAAAGTAGCATATGGACCGTATCTTGGGGATTTGTTTGCAGCTGCAGAGTGAGGGTTTCCATGAATGGAAGCAAGTTTTGAAGGACTGGTTTGGTGATCGAGAGGTGAGTCTTGTGGATCACCGCCAGGCCCCCCCTCTTTGCCCCACTCTGTTTTGCATTTGAATGCGATAATTTGCTGGCACCAATTCTGCTAGAATGGTGTTGCAGTCGGCTGTCAGCCAGCTTTCTGTGATGAAGAGGCAGTCTAGATCGTGTTGAAGGATGAAATCATAGATTTCTTGTCGGTGTTTTACTGCCGATCTTGTGTTGACCAAAGCGCATATTATGCGCTTGGGCTGGGTTACCTGCGCGTAGTTTTTGACTGTTGATCGTCGATTGATTCTCAACAGTCGCTCATTCCTTAGAGCTTTTTTGGTGACAACTGGGAGTATAGAGGCAAATGGTTTTAGTTCCCGGATGGTTTCTGCAGAGTATTTTAGGTAACCCATGGTCGCAGAAAAAAACGCAGGGAAGTAATGTTGATTGGGGGGGGTCTTATATGGTGATGGGTGGAAGACTGTCCAAGTGAGCCGTCACTCGTTGAGTCTTCTCTCCCCGATTGGTCCAGAGGAAGGCGAAAAACCCCAGGCGTGCTGTGCCAATCTGCAGCGACCGGGGGAAAAATTTCAATTGGCTAGGGGGTGTGGGGGGGGTGGGAGTCCTGTTTTTTTGTGCTGTGTCTGCAGCACCCGAGAGCTGTGTCTACCTTCCAGAAAGGTGTAATTTGAGGGGTATTTGTACTATCCAGCCATTGTATGGCCTTTAGAAATTAGACAGTCAGTACATTAATCAATGCAGCTATACAGTACTGTATGTATGTATTTATATATATATATATATATATATATATATATATATATATATATATATTTTTTTTTTTTTTTTTTGCAAATATAAAATTAGCAGAATACATTTTGGCCTATATTTATGAAGAAAGAATATTTATTTACAACATTTTATAACAGAAAGTTATTTTTATTGTTTTCAAAATTTACAGTCTTTTTTGTTTTTTTATAGCATCAACAAAAGAAAGTAGCTCTACCTGTCTTAAAAATGATAAAATGTGTTCCAGTGTTGTAATTGTCAACAGTACTAAAATCTGTACTAAAATCTGAAAAATGGCCTGGACAGGAAGGGGGGTGGCAGTGCCTGGTATTGAAGTGGTTTAACAATGGAGCTAAATAAACTGGTTTCAGAGGGGGTTTTTTTGCAGTGGAAAGAGGAAAATGCAATTAGTAGTGCATCCGAGATTATGACAAAAACTAGGATATTGTTCATATTGCATGACACTATGTGAGACAACCAGATGCCAAAACTATTTTGGAAGGAAAATTTATTATAAAAAGAAAAAAACAATAAAAGTCAGTGCAGTTTGTTAAGCCATCTATTTTTGTTCTTCTGTAAATAAAACTATTCCTATCAGTTCTCTCTTTTCTTTTTGTTTTACCAGTAATTGTTACAGGCAGCAAAAAAGGTTTTGAACTAAATTAGACTTCAGAGTACAGTTATCTATAGAACCAATGTGCCAAAAAAAAAAGTCTGTTGTATAACTTTTTTATCCCCTTTTAGCCCATCATCTTTATATAAATGTTCCCCAGTAGGGATGAGCCGAACACCCCCCTGTTCGGTTCACACCTGAACATGCGAACAGGCAAAAAATTTGTTCGAACATGTGAACACCGTTAAAGTCTATGGGATGCAAACATGAAAAATCAAAAGCGCTCATTTTCAAGGTTAATATGCAAGTTATTGTCATAAAAAATGTTTTGGGACCCTGGTCCTGCCCCACAGGACATGTATCAATGCAAAAAAAAGTTTGAAAAACTTCAGTTTTTTCAGGAGCAGTGATTTTAATAATGCTTCAAGAGAAACAATAAAAGTGAAATATTCCTTTAAATTTTGTACCTGGGGGGTGTCTATGGTATGCCTGTAAAGTAGTGCATGTTTCCCATGCTTAGAACTGTCCCTGCACAAAATGTAATTTCTAATGGAAAAAAAGTAATTTAAAACTACTCACGGCTATTCATGAATTGTCGATTTCGGCAATACAGATCAAAGTCATTGAAAAAAACGGCAGGGGTCCCCCCAGTCCATTACCAGGCCCTTTGGGTCTGGTATAAATATTAAGGGGAACCCTGCACCCAAATAAAAAAAAATGGCGTGGGGTCCCCCCAAAAATCCATACCAGACCTTTATCTGAGCACGCAACCTGTCAAGCTGCAGGAAAAGAGGGGGAACGAGAGAGGGCCCCCCTTCTGAACCGTACCAGGCCACATGCCCTCAACATGGGGAGGATGTCCCTATGTTGATGGGGACAAGGGCCTCATCCCCACAACCCTTGCCTGGTGGTTGTGGGGGCCTGCGGGCGGGGGTTTATCGTAATCTGGAAGCCCCCTTTAACAAAGGGAATATATACAAATTATGTCAGCGCTCAGAAAATTTAAATTTAGGAAATAGAGACTGGATTTAAAATATACTAGCAAAATAAACAAAAAAAATAAACTAGTCCATGGATTAATTTTGAGGGAAATGTCCATGAAATAGGCAGTATTTTGTAATTGATGTTTTAACACTTCTGAGCGGTGATATGTATGAGCACTTAGTCCAAGGTTTCCAAGAGAGCGAAGCCAGCTCTGGTAAAAAGACAAAAACAACAAAGAGAAAGCGCCTTTGAGTGCAAGTGTTTAATAAGTATAGCAACATGTAATTCCACATGCTACTGTACATCTAAGTTATGGATGACAAGCGCCCGAGGGATGGGAGAGAAGAAGCCTATTGAGTCTATTGCGCTGTGGATCCTGATGACAGATGCAGTCTAAGCCACTGGGTGACTGGGCAGAGGCGCTGCAATGTCTGATGAAAACGTCCTGACAGTAGATCTTGGTATACGTAACGGTATACGAGGAAGCCGACTGGCGTGTGACGTCAACAAGGTGTTGCTCACACCTTGTTGACGTCACATGCCAGTCGGCTTCCTCGCAGAACCGAGCTCCACCATTCCATCCCGTATACCAAGATCTACTGTCGGGACGTTTCCATCAGACATTGCGGCAGGTCTGCCCAGTCACCCAGTGGCTTAGACTGCATCTGTCATCAGGATCCATGGCGCAATAGACTCAGGAGACTTCTTCTCTCCCATCCCTCGGGCGCTTGTCATCCATAACTTAGATGTACAGTAGCATGGGAACCCCCCCCAAACAAAACAAAGGGTATCGGGAGTTGTGAGTTGTCATAGGGGAATGCAGCAATGCAAAAAATATTTCTAAAATTACCATTTATTTAGAAACAGCTATTATTATTATTTAGGTATTTATATAGTGCCGTAAATTTATGCAGCGCTTTACATATACATTGTACATTCACATCAGTCCCTACCCTCAAGGAGCTTACAATCTAATGTCCCTAACTCACATTCATATACTAGGGTCAATTTTAGACAGAAGCCAATTAACCTATCAGCTTGTCTTTGTAATGTGGGAGGAAACCGGAGTACCCTGAGGAAACCCACGCAGGCACAGGGAGAACATGCAAACTCCAGGCAGGTAGTGTCGTGGTCGGGATTCGAACTAGCAACCCTTTTTACTGCAAGGCGAGAGTGCTACTCACTACACCAATGTGCTGTCCCTATTAACCTCTTGACCACCACCCCATGTCAAAAAGACGTCCTCTTTTTAAAGATGGATATCTCAGTAACGGCAGCAGCTGCTGCCACAACCGAGATATCCATCTCTTCAGTGGCCGGTCCTGTACACGATAACGGCGGTCTCCGCGGCAGATTCACCGCGAGATCGCCGTTATCGGTGGCGGGAGAGGGTCCCCCCCTCCCGCCGCTCTCCCACGCCCTCCGCCGCTTACCGGAGCTGTCGGTAGCGGCGGAGGCGATCGGCTCAGTTCGGCAGCTGACTGGGGATGCGAGTGAGGGAAAAATCGCCCCCACCCATCCCCATAGCTCTGCTGGGCGGAAGTGACGTCAAAACGTCAGTCCCGCCCAGCGTCTTAAAGAAACATTTTTTTTTGGTCATTTGAAAAAATGACAGTCTCAATTTTTTTTTTTTTTTTTGCATTTAAGTCTAAATATGAGATCTGAGGTCTTTTTGACCCCAGATCTCATATTTAAGAGGACCTGTCATGCTTTTTTCTATTACAAGGGATGTTCACATTCCTTGTAATAGGAATAAAAGTGATCAATTTTTTTTTTTTTTATTTCAGTATTTTTAAGCGTGACATGTTGGGTATCATTTTACTCGGCGTAACATTATCTTTCACAATATATAAAAAAATTGGGCAAAATTTATTGTTGTCTTATTTTTTAATTAAAAAAAGTGATTTTTTTCAAAAAAAAGTGCGCTTGTAAGCGCTGCGCAAATACGGTGTGACAAAAAGTATTGCAATGACTGTCATTTTCTTCTCTAGGGTGTTATAAAAAAAAATATATATAATGTTTGGGGGTTTTAAGTAATTTTCTAGCAAAACAAAAACTGTTTTAGTCTCGTAAACACTGAATCTGAAAAACAAGCCCGGTGGGAAAGAGGTTAATAAGACTTAAGGCTCCATTCAAATTCCGGAACTTTTTTTGTGTGACAAGCGCCCCCATAATTCTGTTTGCACAATTTTATTGCAATTCGTCAGGTGACAATCGTGGCAGAATTGCGGCGATTCCACCCACAAAACGGAACGCTATGGTGTAAATGGAGTCTAAAGGGCAACAGTAAAAAATCACAATTTCTTTAAATAACATTCTAATATGGGATGTCCTAAACCTGCCTGTGCAGGGATACTTTTGGAGAATGTACACAAAAGCGACATTAGAAAAAAAAAATACAATTTAACCATTTCAATACAGGGCACTGTATTGAAATACCATTGAAAAAAAAACATTTAACCATTGCAATACAGACCAATTTTCAGCTTTCAGTGCTCTCACACTTTGAATGACAATTACTCAGTCATGTACACGTTACCCAAAATACTTTTTTGTAATTTTTTTTCTCCACACAAATAGAGCTTTCTTTTGGTGGTATTTAATCACTGGGTTTTTAATTTGTTGTGATATAAGCAAAAAAAGAGCGGAAAAAAAAAAAAGTTTAAAGCGGGGGTTCACCCTAAAAAAAAATGACATTACATTGAGCCGAGTTGTGAGAATGACATTATGCTGACCTTTTTTATAACCTTGCCGCCCAGTCCCGCAGGATTACATACCTGGAAGCTGCGGTGAAAATATAGATAAAACGTTATGTACGGCAAGAAAATAAAAAAGTCAGCATAATGTCATTCTCACAACTCGGCTCAATGTAATGTTAGAATTTTTTTTCGCTTTAAGTTTATATTATAAAATTTAGCAAATAAGTAATTTTTCTTGGGCCAAAATTGATCACACCTGATGTACGGATGGCCTATCTAATTTCTTGAGACACTAACAAGACAGGACAGTACTTGTGGGGGACCTAGCGGGTGACGGGTGAGTGATTGAGCGTGTTCATGGGACCTACATACAACCACCTATAAACAGAAATCTGTATATCAAACAACTATCTGTGTTTGGAGCATACCTCTGTGTGCATGATTTAGGAAACCCTGGTACATAACACTGCATCTTCTAATTGAGCAGCAGTTGTGGGTTCTGGGGAAGTTTTATAGAGGCTCTGGGTGCTGTACAGCACATTTATGGCCGTGTGCATGAGCCCTAAAACGTATATGCACTTATTTTTAATAATGCTAAATGTAAGATTGGCAGATCGCGTAGGCACTATTGGTAACAATAATAACGGTCTTCAACGGCACAATAAATAATTTAGATTTGCAGGATTTATGCTGAATTTTTTTTGGGGGGGTACTTTGCACTAAACAACAACCCTCCCAACCTTGAATTTATCAAATTGCAATCAGATTTTTACCATATTCCAGAAACAATTGAGTACTGTCCATGATCCTTTTTTTTATCTGCACCAACATACAATTTTTCAGGACAACCTTTCGTGGTGTTCACCCTTGTTCAAAACCCAAGCAGTACTAATACAAAAGGTTTTGGCAGAATGTTACAGCTTTGTCTATTAGTACCGCTTGGACCTTGAAGAAGGGGTTCCCCCCAAGAGGTTGTCCTGAAAAATCACGGACAGTACTCAGTTGTTTGCGTTACAAGTGCACTAATATGACTACAATCACCTCAAGCAATAGAGATAGAAGATAGTTGAAAGACATTTGGTATCCCTAGCAGCAGGAATTAGGATGAGCACCTTTAAAAACTGACAGAACATCAGTAAACAGGAGAGGGAGGCTTTTAATATATTTAAAAATAACTCCATCATAACTATAAAAAATGTATAGCGATACCACATGTGAGATTTTTACACAGCCTGGCCACGTACATCCAGGCCCAACATCCAAGTAGCCACCTTCTGATGTTCTAGAAGCATAAATTATACATCTAATTTCCTGACAAACTATTACATTTTTGAAGGCCCTTCATATTTCTAACACATAGCATCTACATACCAATTACACCCCAAAATACATTTTGCTGAGCAAGGGGTAAACTACACATTACCTGTGGTTTTAGTAGTGCAGTGGTCAGCGACAGCAAAAGCAGTTGTCCAGGCACCAGGCAGGAATACTGTCCATAGTCAGTACAGGCAGCACAGCCAAAGCATTGGTCCAGGTAGCAGACAGAGATGTGGTCAGCAGCAGCAAAAGGAATCGTCAAGTAGAAATACTGTTTATAGTCAGTATAAGCAGCAGGCAGAGATATGGTCAATACTAGACATGTGCATTCGTTTTAGGTTCAATAAAGACTTATTGAGTTTTTCAGACAGCATAAACAGAAGGGTAACATGGTGCAACCGAGCGTCCAACATAGGGCGACTCGGACACAAAATCATAAAACATAAACAATCCTTATTACAGAAGTTAAAATGGTACAAACAGTTATTGCAGAAAAATATACATTTGGAAATTGTAAATTCTCACAAGGTACATCCTCGGCCTGCGATGACCTCCCCCGACCCGGACGCCCCCATAGGATCCAGCTGCGTCCATGGTCCAGGGGAGTATGGAAGGTCGAATTGCCCAATGCAGGCAGTTGACTGGGACACCCTTACTCGATAATACCATATGCAAGTATTTTTAGAAAACTAAATTGGAATGCGAGAGCGAGTGACCGTATACAACAATCGGATTGTGCAAAAATAAAACCAAGAAGCGGCCAAAGAGAGTCAGCCAGAAAAGAAGACGGAAAGAAGGAAGTAGAGAGAGGAGAGGGCCCGAGTTGGAAAAAGGGGAAGGGGAAGGTAAAGGGTTGGGGACAGGGCATAGGAAGCAGTGCGCTCACCTCCCATCAGGGGCGCACCATATCGTCCCGGACTGACTCAGCCAAGGGACACCTAGTAAAAGGGGAAAAGAAATTAACTAAATGAGCAGGCCACCATAACAGCTGGGCCTTAGTGGACACCGCAGGCGAGAGTCTGTCTTTAAGTTTGTCTGAAGTGGAGTAATGCCTCCAAACACTCCAGGTAAAGGAAAATTTAGCGTATCTATCCAGAGATTTGGCTTGCAATTCCTCCATAAGCATAATGCTATTCATTTCATTTATCTATTCCATAATAGAGGGGGGGGAAGTCGACCTCCAGTGCCTAGAAATCAACTGCCGCCCAGCACTCAAACAAAACTTTAGAAGGGAGTTTATGTGCATTAGTTTTAGTCCGAATGCATTTTCGTCTCAATTTCAGGTATTTTCGTTATCGTTGCGGTCGAATGTGCCTAACCTTAACTCTGTTAGTCCAATATTATTCTCCATAAAGAGAAAAGATTTGACATAGAGAGAAAAGATTTGACATTATAGAGACACGAAGAAGAGTCGACATAGAGAGAAAAGATTCAACATAGAGAGTAAAGATTCGACATAGAGAGACATGAAGATTCGACATAGAGAGACATGAGGATTCGACATAGAGAGACATGAAGAGTCAATTTTTTTTTTTTTTTTTTTAAGATTCTGTCGAATCTTCCTTTTTTTTTTTTCTTGGAATATTCAACAGACACCATAAGCCTTCAATGACAGATTCAACCTTAATTTGGATTTTCGGACGCATTTTTTTTACAAAAAACAAAATAAATAAAAACTAATTTCAGGAGTAACTAAATATATGTATTTTTCGGACGAAAAGGAAATTACAAAATATTTCAGTGTGCACATGTCTAGTCAATACAGCCAAAGCATTGGTCCAGGCAGCAGGAAGAAACATGGTCCATGAAATCATGGGTCATTCGAGGCAGAGATATGGTCAGCACAGCCAAAATATTGGTCCAGGTAGCAGGAAGGACCATCAAGCTTAGGGCCTTTGTCAGGAAAGAATGGGGACAGGGGAAGAGGTTTCTCCTACTGAAATCTCTCTAAAGCCTACAGACTACAGACCCTGTTTTGGGAACACAGAAAACCAAAAACAGTTTTTCTCTACTGAAAACACTATTCTGAAACCCCTCACATAAGTGAGATCTGTGTGTACTAATGGGCAAAAGATCAGTCCAAGTGGCAGGCAAAAACCATGGCCGCATAATCGGCTGAGGTCGGTGCATGCGTAAGTCAGAAACGGCAGGCAAAGGCATCGTCGGTAAACAGGCCAGGGTCAGTTAACGTGGAATGTAGAAACGTGGTAATGGGCAAATGATCTGCACAGGTATTTGAAACAGGGGAATGGCAGTCTATTAAAAATAGGGGGAACTATCTCTTATGGATGTGTGATAACTTCTGAAGCATTCTCCAATGCATAGGCCAGGTTTGGAGGGACAATCTAGATGGGCTGTGTGACAGATCCAGACAGATCCAGATGGGCTGTGTGACAGATCCAGATGGGCTATGTGACAGATCCCTGGTGACAGATTCTCTAAAATGTGCAATATAACAGCAGGTCACTCACAGATACTGGCTCTCCTCTTCACACGATCTGTGTGTGAGGAGAAGAAACATGGATCGCTGGTAATGGCTCTTCTATTTCCATTTGTGGCCGGCTGTGATTGGACACAGTCAATTGGGCATGGGTATGGACAGTGTCCCCCGGGGGGGGCGCACATTAGCTCCACATCCTGCTGGATGTCATATGATGCCCTGTCAGATTAATTTAACCACTTTGCGGCGGTCATTCTGTTATATGGAGGGCGGGAAGTGGTTAAATTGTCAGCTGCTAAGTGACATTAACTGCTTGTAAACAAAGCAGTCATCATGAGGGTCTGGTGTAAATTGTAAGGGTGGAAATAAATCCACAAGGTCCTCCCTAACAATCCTTAAAGGGGTTGTAAAGGTAAAAAAAATAGCTACCTTTACCTTAGTGCAGTCCCCTGTCACTTACCTCATCCTTCGATTTTGCTTATAAATGTCCTTATGTGTATTTATATTGTTGGAAAACATTATTGATGGTGGATTGTATTTATTTCATTAGAATACCATTTCGAACATGTGTTCTGTTTATATATATATATATATATATATATATATATATTTGTTTGTGCATGAGTAACTAAAGCCCTGTACACGCAATCGGTTTGTCCGATGAAAACAAACCGATGGACTGTTTTCATCGGACAAACCGATCGTGTGTGGGCCCCATCGGTTTGTTTTCCATCAGTGAAAAAAAATAGAACATGTTTTAAAATGTTCCTATTGTTAAAAAAACAATAGAAAAAAACGATCATCTGTGTGGAAGTCCATCGGTCAAAAATTCACGCATGCTCAGAATCAAGTCGACGCATGCCCGGAAGCATTGAACTTCATTTTACTCAGCACGTCGTAGTGTTTTACGTCACCACGTTGGACACGGTCGGATTTTTGACTGATGGTGTGTAGGCTTGACTGATGAAAGTCAGCTTCATCGGATATCCGACGAAAAAATCCATCTGATTAGATTCCATCAGATATCTGATCGTGTGTACAGGGCTTAAGGGTAGTACGTACTCCTTATTTAAGTGGTGCTGGTATCTGGGGGGCCCCCCTTTAGGCAGTCACATATAACCCTTATAGGCCGTAGTACATCTGCAGCTGTACCTGTTGTATCCCCTTGTGTGATCGAAGATGCTTGTGAAAACAAAAGGGAACACTAGCTAGCACAATAAAAATTGAATTTAACAAATAATAATTAAAACAAATATGCACTCTCATGACTCCAGCAGGGCTATGTGCCTTTCACAGTCTTTCACATATGTATGGCTATAGTCTAGGTCAGAGACACAGTCTGATAAACATCAGTAAAATCCTTCCTTTTACTGGTAACCATCAGGCTTGCAAGACAATGCACTTTGGCTCCCAGTGTCTGCCAATGCATTCTGGGGCTCTTGCATAAGAAAAATGGCCAAAAATGGCCAAAAAAAAATTCGAACATGCTCTATTTTTTTACGACGTTTTTGACGTTGTCGTTTTTAAGGTTGTAAAAAATGGTCGTGTGTGGGCGTTAACGACGTGAAAAATCCGTACATGCTCAGAAGCAAGTTATGAGACGGGAGCGCTCGTTCTGGTAAAACTACCGTTCGTAATGGAGTAAGCACATTCATCACGCTCTAACAGACAGAAAAGCGTGAATCGTCTTTTACTAACACGAAATCAGCAAAAGCAGCCCAAAGGGTGGCGCCATCTGAATGGAACTTCCCCTTTTATAGTGCCGTTGTACGTCACCGCGCTTTGCTAGAGCATTTTTTTTTCACAATCGTGTGTAGGCAAGGCCGTTTTAATGATCGGGTTGAAAAAAACGTTGTTTTTTCTAGAGCCTGAAAACGTAATTTTTTAGAACCCGAAAAACGGTCGTGTGTATGCGGCATAACAATTTAAATGGTTGCGCCCTTCAACCAGGTTGTCTGATTTCCATCCCCCATTTTTCTTCCTCCATTGTCATATGCCTGCAAGTAACTCTGCCCTGCCTTCTGCTGAATACCCCTGTGTGCGTGACCCTTCAAGTGTCCAGGGGGATCTTGTTGCCATCGCAACTCACCACAAACTCCTTTTACTGAAGCTGTGTTCATTTATACCAACCCTGATGGGTTGAAGCCTGGTCTGGTGCCAAACTCTTGTGCATATAGCTCCATCCTTGGCTACCGTGTGTAGCTGCTGTATGAGTCCTGCCTTTAGCAGGCTAGGGAAGAGGTCATAACTTTAAGAGATCTCTGCAGATTTAGGCAGTGTCATCTAAGCAGACAGAATAACGTGATTTCAGAATGCGGACAAGTGTGATGTCACCAGTTACTTGTGGCTTTACAGAACGATCAACCTAAATTACTTCTTAAGTACAATTGTACTATACTTTCTGTTATTTGCCAATCACTATGAGTCTCACCAGTCCCAGTATATCTATATGATCTTTAAGCATTGCTTTCTGAACTTAGTTATGGCACAAAAAGAAAACTGACCAACATAAAAAAAATTACCAATGACCACTTATGATGACTGCCAAATATTAGAACTGTAGAGAGGACACTATGTCACATATACAAGGAAACTAGTCACATGACTGTTGCTAAACCCCAGGTGTTACTGTTACTATTGTCATAGTTGGTAATAGATACACTGTCATACATTTATATAAAACATTTATCCAGTGTCAAAGGAGAGAAGAAAAAAAAACTGTTGGAACTTTGTCCCATCCCCAAAATGATATAGGAAAGCTTTAATATTCTATATCTTCATTTTTTGTTTAACTGTTCTAAATGTTCTCCATATAATGTTCCCCCTATTCCGCTATTTTTTTTTTTTTTGGGGTTATTCTTGAGGTCACTATGGTGAAATAAAAAAAAAGAGGGGAATGGGGGAACATTATATGGAGAACATTTAGAACAGTTAAACAAAAAAATTATGATATAGAATATTAAAGCTTCCCTATATCATTTTGGGGATGGGACAAAGTTCCAACAGTTTTTTGAAAGGTGGGAGCAGAAAAAGTTGTTAATCAGGTTTTAGCCATTGAATATTCTCAGCCTAAAACCACACCAGTTTTTAAGAGACGCTTCAATACTTTACAAATTATAAAATAGATAGAAACATTTTGGTATAGTTTTCATTTTTAGAAGATTAATGCGTCTTAATAAGGACAATGGTAGAGACTTCCATGCTTTCAATTTCGACCCAATGTCTCCCAGAATCGGAGTCAAATTCAAAGACATAAATTCAGAAGCTTGACAGGAAATTACAAATTCTAAATACTTGAAATTGGCTACCCACTGCAGTGGAATATCTTTCAAAGCTGTGCTACATGCCTCCGTAAATTGGACAATGACTAGTCAAATTTAAATTCAGCCCTGTAACCGATGAAAATGAATCCAGTATCTCTAGGGCTTCCTTGTAGCGAGGGGCCGGGCCAGCATTGTTTAAAAACAATAGAAGATCGTCTGCATACAAAGCTATCCTCTCCTCCAACCAACTGATCCGCAATCCCTGAATATTGGGGAAGTGCCTAAAGCCTCCCCAACCGGCTCCATAGCAATAGCAAAACGTGTTGGAGAGAGGGGGCAACCCTGCTGAGTACCCCTAAATAGTGAAAAGGGAGATGACAACCCACCTCCCATTTTTACTGCGGCTGTGGGACTCCTAGACCTGTAACCATTTTATAAATACCATTGGAAAACCCATCCCGCGGAGTACTTACCACAGGAAGGACCACTCCAAGGTATCTAAGGTATCAAAAGCCCCGGCAGAGAAGGGAAGAGGAGAGTAGGAGGTAGAATTGTAAGTGACACTGAAGGTGTGTTGGGATAGGTAGGATGGGAGCCCCTAAGGAGAACAGTCACGGAGACCGAGGGAGTAAAGTTTTCTGAGGAGAAGGGGTGGTCAACTGTATCAAAGGCAGCTGAAAGGTCCAGAAGTTGTTTTTTGCAGTTAGTAGGTCATTTGGTAGTTTTAAAAGAACAGTTTCTGTGGAGTATTGAGGGCAAAATCCAGATTAAAGGGGATCAAGAAAGTTATTCTTAGTGAAGTGGTCACTCAGTTGGTTGCAAACTGGAGTTTAGAGGAAAAGGGGAGCAGGGAGATAGGGCATAGATTGTTAAGATTGGAAGGGTCCAAGGATGAGATTTTCACCTATCACCAGTGGATGGGACTTCAGTCTCCACTGGTATACCCCAGGGATGGGGGCCAGTTGGCCCAGATCCCCAACAGCATGATGGACTGAGCCCAGTCACCCTGTCTTCTCCCCAGCAGCAGGCAGGTTCTCTGAGAGAGGCAGAGGTTGGCTGGGTGAGTAGTACTCTGTTTGGAGCAATTTATTTGGGGTACGGTATGGATACCAGCATTGAAGGACTGGAACTACTGACTAACTTTGGAGTCAACCCGTTTGGGGTTCCCTCCTGTGTCAGTCTCCCACCGAAAGCAGAGAGATGTAACAAAATGGCCCAGGACACCCAGAGACTTTTGAAGGATGTGGGGTACTCCTGTGCCAGCGTCACTAATGACTCTTGGGTCTAGGGTCATCCTGCGCCCCTTTTGGGCATAGGGTGACTGAGAAATATTAATTATAAATTACATGAGATGGGACATTACTGATAATTCATATATTGCAGGATATCTTGAAATATTACAAGTTGTTCTGAACTCAACAGGTCAATAGGCTCCTGAAAGACATTCCATTGTCATTTGTGTGATGCTAATACTGTGTTGTGTCTATTGTACTGATTAAGTCTGGAAGGTCAGATGTCTCCTTTCAGGGGTAGCGAATTAAAATGTCAATTATGTTTAGTAAAGGAATGTGTTTGTGTGAAAAGTCTATTAATGATACTATGTGATAGGAATAGCAGGTGAGAGTCATAACGTCTGACTTCTCAGGTGTAGTAATTGGGTCATGTTAATTGTGTCAGACCGGTGCCGAAAAGTCTGTAGAATGTGATTGAAGCCCCATTGTGTAATGTGTGGGTGGAGAGTTCTTTGTTCCTTTGATTACTGTAACATGCTTGTAACTGCATAAAAAGCTGAGAAGGAACCATTAAAGTTCGTTCATACATTTTGAAACCAGAGAACAGAGCTGTGCGTGTCTCGTCCATTCTGGGAAATGGGATGGATCGTGTCTGCTAGATTGTGGAGTGTCAGATAAGCTGTCGTGGTTGATGGAATGGGAATATCGTAAACGGTGGTGACCGTTACATACAGTATCTCACAAAAGTGAGTACACCCCTCACATTTTTGTAAATATTTTATTGTGTCTTTTTCGTGTGACAACACTGAAGAAATTACACTTTGCTACAATGAAAAGTAGGGAGCGTAGAGCTTGTATAACAGTGTAAATTTGCTGTCCCCTTAAAATAACTCAACACACAGCCATTATTGTCCAAACCCCTGGCAACAAAAGTGAGTACAACCCTAAGTGAAAATGTCCAAATTGGGCCCAAAGTCTAAATATTTTGTATGGCCACCATTATTTTCCAGCACTGCCTTAACCCTCTTGGGCATGGAGTTAACCAGAGCTTCACATGTTTACTGGATTCCTCTTCCACTCCTCCATGATGACATCACGGAGCTGGCAGGTGTTAGAGACCTTGTGCTCCTCCACCTTCCATTTGAGGATGCCCCACAGATGCTCAATAGGGTTTAGGTCTGGAGACATGGTTGGCCATGTCCATCACCTTTACCCTCAGCTTCTTTAGCAAGGCATCTTGGAGGTGTGTTTGGGGTTGGAATACTGCCCTGCAGCCCAGTCTCCGAAGGGAGGGGTCATGCTCTGCTTCAGTATGTCACATTACACGTTGGCATTCATGGTTCAATGAACTGTAGCTCCCCAGTGCTGGCAGCACTCATGCATTCCTAGACTATGACACTCTAATCACCACACTTGTCTTTGTACTCCTCACCTAGTTGCCGCCACACACGCTTGACACCATCACAACCAAAGACGTTTATCTTGGTCTCATCAGACCACAGGACATGGTTCCAGTAATCCATGTTCTTGGTCTGCTTGTCTTCAGAAGACCAATTTGATGCAGTGTGCAGCGTATGGTCTGTGCACTGACAGGCTGACCCCCCACCCCCTCAACCTCTGCAGCAATGCTGGCAGCACTCATATGTCTATTTTCCAAAGACAACCTCTGGATATGACGCTGAGCACGTGCACGCAACTTCTTTGGTCGACCATAGCGAGGCCTGTTCTGGATTGAACCGGTCCTGTTAAACCACTGTATGATCTGTACCGCCATTCTGCAGCTCAGTTTCAGGGTCTTGGCAATCTTATTATAGCCTAGGTCCTCTTTATGTAAAGCAACAATTATTTTTTTCAGATCCTTTAGAAAGCTCTTTGCCATAAGTTGCCATGTTGAACTTCCAGTGACCAATATGAGAGAGTGAGAGCTATAACACCAAATTTAACACACCTGCTCCCCATTCACACCTGAGACCTTGTAACACTAATAAGTCACATGACAACGGGGAGGGAAAGTGGCTAATTGGGCCCAATTTGGACATTTTCACTTAGGGGTGTACTTACTTGTGATGCCAGTGGTTTAGACATTAATGTTGAGTTATTTTGAGGGGACAGCACATTTACACTGTTAAATAAGCTGTACGCTGACTACTTTACATTGTAGCAAAGTGTAATTTCTTCAGTGTTGTCACATGGAATGAATATATATAAAAAAATATTTACAAAAATGTGAGATAATGTATTTGTGGCCACTGCCTTTTACCAAGACAACTGTTGTTTTATTTCTATAATGTAATTTGACAAGTAGAATTGTTCAGCACATCATTGATTTGCAAATCTTAATGCCGCGTACACACCATCACTTTATGTGATGAAAAAAAACGACACTTTCTGTGAAGTAAAAAATGACGTTTTTGAAACTTCAATTTTCAAAGACGAAGTTGCCTACACACCATCGTTTTCTCACAATGATCTTGCAAAGTGAGGTTACGTTCCACCACGTTTTACCATTGAAGCTTGCTTCATAAGTAGCTTCTGGGCATGCGTGGATGAAAAAACGTCTTAGAAAACGACGTTTTTTGCTACACACGGTCAATTTCTGTGAAGTAAAAAGTGCACTTTTGAAAAACGACACATAAAATTGAAGCATGCTTCAATTTTTTTGGGTCGTTTTTTACAAGACAAAAAACGACGTTTTCCCCCACACAGTCAATTAAAGTGACGTTTTTAAAAACGTAATTTTTTTTCATCACATAAAGTGATGGTGTGTACGCGGCATAAGCCATTTGCATGTCAACGTTTCTGAATGATATGAAGGTAACCAGAGCTGTGTTTAGTAAGTGCATGAGTTAAAAAATCTTGCCAGCCTTAGAGACCAGAGCTGCAGACTAGGTTTGACAGAGTTGCCTTTTGTTTACTGGCTGTTCAATACAAAGTGTTCCAAAGCAGACAGGCTGATGCATTATTAAAGGGGCGAGGATGCTTTGAAATCTTCTACTATGTAGAGGCCTGTGGAATGCAGGCCGCAGGCAATGCCTTGCAGGGATTCTCAAACTCGGTAAAAAACATGTGACTTCAAACATGCCTGCTGGGATAAAGAAAATTGGAATAGCATGTGCTTTTTTTTTTGAACCAGAGAGGACCTTGATATGTTGCCCACACAGGACAACACCAGGAAAGCGCCAATTACTCTACTTAAAGCCAATCTACTGTGATGGAAGCAGGCCCAGGGTATATGGTAGAATTTGAAAAATCTATACTTATAGCAGATCCAAACCTATTTTCTATAGTTTAAGGCCCCTTTTAGAGGTATGGATCTCGTGACCGTACCTTTCTTATCCGCTTGCCGTTGATCCCCGTTGAGCAGGCAGATGACAGGGCGGTCCCTGCACACTGTGCAGGGACCACCCTGTCAGATCTCCGCTCTCCCCTATGGGGGGGTCGGATGAACACGGACTGTCTGTCCGTGTTCACCCGATCCGATGGAATCGGATGGAAAAATAGGATTTTCCTCTGTCTGCAGAATCAGAGCATAGCAGACACCGATGAGTTTGGGTGTCAGCGGATGTTCATCCGCTGACATCCGCTATCCAATAGGGATACATGCACCAATTTCTGTACATACCAGCTTTAGTAAATCTTCCCTACCATGCCTTCTACTATATACCTCAGAGTGTCTACTTTGCAAAAATTGGTAATTTTGGGGGGTTTATACTGTCCTGGCACTTTAGGTCCTCAAGAATTTAAATGGGTAGTCAAAACGAATACAAGTTAAATATATATACTATGGTTTGTAGACTCTAGTATTTTCACACATACCTTGGCTGGCCATACACTATACAATTTTCCTTTAGATTTACCAAAACCATATAATTTGAGGTCAAACCTAAACACTTTCAATTTGTATGAAATCAGTGAGGCCCTTGCACTGCATAGTTCAAGGTAAATCTAAAGGAAATTGAACAAGAAAATTGTATAATGTATGGCCAGCCTAAGAGTCTTTCAAGTGCTTTTCCGTTAAAAGAAAAAGCGCCTAAAAAGCTCAAGAAAAATGCTTCCCTTTAAAATCAATGAAAGTGCTCACACTGGGGCAGTGCGCTTCTGCTGCGGTGCAAAAATCCTACTTGCAGCATTTTTGAAGCATGTTTGGGGGGAGCTAAAAAAACTGCACCATCCCATTAAAAGCAATGGAAATACAATAAAAATTTGCCAAAAATGCAGCAAAAAAAGTGATAAAGTGACAAAAACGCACCAGTGATGCATTTTTGGGGCTTTTTTGAGTCACATGTCCTTTAAAAACCGCACCGCAAACTCCCAAAAATTGTGGTAAAACCGCATATGCGTTTTTGCGGCATTTTTGCAGGGATCAGTGTGAAAGCAGCCTAAATAATATACACTTTGGGCCAGATTCATATAGACTTACGACGGGCGTATCAGTAGATACGCCGTCGCAACTTTAAGCGTATGCTCAAACTGTCTCCTACGCCGTCGTATCTTAACTGTCTATTTACGCTGGCCGCTAGGGGCGTGTATGCTTATTTACGCCTAGAATATGTAAATCAGCAAGATACGCCTATTCACAAAACATACGATTGCCCGTCGCAGTAAAGATCCGCCTTTTACGTAAGACGTTTTCAGGCGTAAAGATAAACCACCAAAAACATGGCGCAGCCAATGTTAAGTATGGACGTCGAAACCGCGTAAAATTTTTCACATTTTACGTTGTTTGCGTAAGTTGTCCGTGAATGGGGCTGGGCGTAGGTTACGTTCTCGTCGAAAGCATTGACTATTTGCGACGTGATTTGGAGCATGCGCACTGGGATACGTTCACGGACGGCGCATGCACAGTTCATTAGAAACGTCATTTACGTGGGGGTCACACTTAGATTACATAAAACATGCCCACAGCTTCAACATTTGAATTAGGCGGGCTTATGCCAGCCCTAATACGCTACGCCGCCGTAATTTTGGCCGCAAAATCTGAATACCATACTCGCCTCTCAAATTTACGGCGGCGTAGCGTATAGGAGATACGCTACGCCCGCATAAAGGTATCTGAATCTAGCCCTTTGTGTTGTTTTTTTTTACATTCTTTGTAACAAAAACGAAAGAAACTGTTTATTTTTTTCCACACTTGGGTATACTTTTCTTTGTATAGTAACAAACAAAAAAAAAACAGTAGTTAGTAAATACCACTAAACAAAAGTTCTATCTGTCTAAAAAAAAGTTACACAGTTTCAGTACAGTGCTGCATGAACAAGTAATTATCAGTTACAGAAAGCTGAAAAATGTCCTGGAAAATAATGGAGTATAACATACTGGTATTGAAGTGGTTGAACAAAAATGTATACTGATAATAATACCTAAAATGTGTGTAATATACAACCTATGCTATTACATTTACTAATACCTACATTTTGTGTATATGCAACTATAAAATTCTAACATATTTATATATATTATCAATATATCTGTCCACTCTGTGCACCGGTAGTTGCTAATCTTATTTTTAATCCTTGCATCTTTCTCAAACCAATTTAAATATTAAATGAGGCTGAAAGTAAAAGCTTCCCTGCCTATACAGTTGGAGAAGGGCCACTCCAGCACTGACTCTACATATGCTTAGCCATGTCCCTGACCCATTTTAGCAAAAATGGGGCCCTGGGCAAAAATCAAGACAGGGCCCTATGCAATATGGCTCTGCATACGCTCAGAGCCATGTTACCAGTGCCAACATTGCTAGGATATTAGTGATGTGATGCCATGCCTCCAGAATGAAACCATGCTAACAAAAGAGATATACAATAAAAGAAGGGCATAATCTTAAAATTCTAAAACACAAAAAAAAAAAAAAATTCCAGGAGCACACTGCTGTTGGTGCATCTGTGCTGTTCAATTGTGAATACTGTCACAGAAGACTAACTAACTTGTTAGATTGTCTAGGTTTGGGCGCAAGACAAATTGGCCTTACAAACGATGTTTTGTTTGGCACTGAATATTATTGTAAAGCGTGGGCAATCTGCGCTTCCCCCCAACAACAGTAATCGGTGCAGCCTGAGCTACAAAGTATTACAAGTGTGGTCTAATGAGTTAACAAAAGAAAACAAACCATGTGTACCATCCCACACACTAATAGTGTGCTAATAGACGTTTCCAACCTAACAAGAGGAAAAAGTGTTGTTTCAAAAAAAATTGCCTCCTATCCCTGTTGAAGCCTGTTGAGGAGAAACGCAGTGTCGGGCGGAGCAACTATCATCTGACGTCACCACGCCCCAGCTGATCGGCTGTTGCCGTAGCTGGATGTTTTTTATCCTGCTTTTTAAACTGTTCTGCTTTTTACAAGTTTTTAATTGATGTCAGTTAAACCTGCTTTTCAATAAAGTATTTTTTTGGAATACCCAAATAATACTGCACCATGAAGCTTTTTTTGCTCTTTCTCTAAATATATCTGCACACCACGCCACCTCATTGGAAGCTGACAGTGGAAGTTGAGATTGCTTGGAATAGGATCCAGCATAGCCCCTTGGAAGTTTGAAGAGAGACAGACATACTTGCACTTCAGAGCGCAGCCATAGAGGATCACCTTGAGTGACCCCTGGTTTCTGATGAGCCCATAAGACCTCCGTAATAGTGGTCCACCGAATATGGTATGCGGCCTCTCTGTCTGAATATATACCAACGGCTGAAAATCCTATTGATATCTTTGTTTGATGAATTTATCTGTTGATTACATCTAATCCATATCATCTGCAGTGGACACTCTTTTTGTATTATCTTCACTTGCATTTTTTCACCTGGGTGATACACCTTATTGGTACACTTCACTGTTAATTTTATTTGCATTTTTTTCCTTATCACAGGACACTTTATTTGGTTCTAATTTTTACATATTTTCTCTTTTGGTTGCGCATATTTTTTACCTATTTTTGACTGAATATTATTGTAAAGTCCACTTTTTTCTTAAAGTGTTACTAAACCCAGGACCCTGCATTTACTATATATGGTCTCCCACAGTACACAGAACATGGAAATGCAACTATTTTAGTAAATATAAACTGCTAAATACCCTTTCTCATCAGCAGTATATAGCAGTTTTGTAACTTCTATTAGTTACTGGTTAAAGCTTGTAAGAGTTTTGATACTGCACTGAGCTGTCCTATAAGGATGCAGGACTCCCGACCCTCTGTCTGGACAGAGCTGAACACATGCACTCTCCCAAGAAGAAACAAAAAAATCACAATAGGCACCAAACTGAGCATGCGCAGCTTGACTCCAGTAACTCTTATCCGGGCATGTTTTGGAGTCAGTGGAAGAAGAGGAGGATCTGTGCATACAGGATCAAACAGCCTTTTTTACACAATGCAGAGGATTAGCCCCTTAGGTTCCACAGTGGGTATATAACAAGCATGCTTTACTGCATATGCACACAGATTTTACTGTTGTGGGTTTAGAAACACTTTAAGAGATCGCACACATTTTTTTCAACAGCCAACTTTAAAAGTGCTGACTATTCTTGTGCCTATGCATCTATCTTTTTAAACAGACATATGGCATTGGGGAACTAAAGGGTGCTTTGGGCAATTGTCCACTTTGTCCCTTCACCCCTCCAAATGTAATCCCTAACTGCTCCATGAAATCAGTTGTTGCAGAGCACTATACAGTCAATGCCGTCCTCTCTTCTCTGCATATGCTATGTTTCAAGCTCAGCAAAGGATGATTTTCTGACAGATGGTAGCAATAATGGTGAAAGAAATTAGTTTCAGCAGGTGCAATTTACTTTGCTGTCAAAAAGGTATATTGGTGTTTTGGCCAAGTATAAGCGCTTTTCAGGAAATAGCAAAGAATGGTATAGCCATAAAGCTTGTTCCATGCTTCTAAAATCAGAAAACTGAGTGAAACTATACCTAATTAACAAATGGAACACAAGGGCAGTTTTCTTTTCAACTACCGTAGTTTTTATTGGGAAAAATGACTACGATCGATATGCTCAAAGCTTTAGGATATTTAAGATTAGGAGCTGTGCAAGTTTTCCAATGGTAGGCTACCATTAGGCGAGCATCTGTGAGAATGTGTGCCACAATGGTACAAAAGTGTGCTGGAACTTTATCTACAGTATATTTAAGATTAGGAGTGCCAGTTCAGGGGGCATGGCAGTAAGTATACCAGTCACCCTAGAGATTAGTGAGAATACTGTCCTCCAAAAATTCTGCAGGCTCTTAAAGTGCCAAGTGCAGTTTTCTATATTGACTGTTATCACATTGTAGTCAATCCCTGCTGCAATTTTTGGTAATTAGGAGCGTTCTGCTCCATTTTCTTTGCTGTATCTGTGCTAGAACAGGACGGCTGGAGCTACTTGCCTCCCTCTCGCTGCTTTCACCCCTCCCCACTCAGCTGTGAGTGAGAGGGAGGAGCAAGGCTGTTAACCCTGTGTTTCCCGGGGTGCTTACCGAGGCTAATGGCCATGTATACAGTCAGGATAGAGGCCGAGACGCTACGCCAAGTGCTTTGTGAATACAGCACTTGCCTCTCTAAGTTGCGGCGGCATAGCGTAACTACGATACGCTACGCCCGCTTACATTTACGCCGCCCTACGAGAATCTGGACCCTTGTGTCCAATAGGTAATAGGGGTAGCAAGATAAGTAGTGGCACGGGTGCCTGTGGTAGATGCTAGATGCTGGCACAGTGGGTAGTAACACAACACGCTGGATGCTGCTGAAAAGTTGCGGATGCTCAGACTGGAGCTTTTGCAGAATGGTGGAGCACAGAAACTTGCAAGTACAGCCATAGTAGAGGCAAGCGACAGAGTAAGCAACAAACGAGTAGCAAGGGTACCAAATGAGAGGACAAGAGCAGGGTCAGAAGCCAGTTCAGGGTTAATTTCAAAGGAGCAGCAGAAGTACCAAAAATGCAGGTAGAAGACAAAGTCAGGACACCAGCCAAAGTCAGCAACAGGAGATCAGGATAAAGCAGGGTGAAGGAGAAAGCTGGCAAACACAAGGTAACAGGATAGAGGTTGTGGAGTAGTGCTTGAGCAAAGCTTGAAAATGTGCCACCCCAAACGAACTGGGTAGTGATCTTAGGTGTAGCTCAGAGTGTTTCCCGGAATAAGAATGGGAAGGAAGACCAGAAAGGCCTTACTATGTAGAAAATTTAAAAGTGATATGGTGTTTCACTCCAAAAAATATTGGTTCACTCAAAAAAATGGTTCCACAGTGGGAAGAACAGAAAAAAGTTAACAAATCATAAAAATTTGCAGCTGTTGAGGCTTCGGCCACCCAGAGGAATAAGAAAACACGCAAACTGTTGATTGCACGGGTGGAGAAAATCCGTCTCCACATAGGGAAGAGGTGGTCATCTCTAATGCCGCGTACACACGATCGGTCAAACCGATGAGAACGGTCTGATGGACCGTTTTCATCAGACCAAATCGATCGTGTGTGGGCCCCATCGGTTATTTATCCATAGGTTAAAAAAAAGCAATCTTGTTTTAAATTTAACCGATGGATACCTAACCGATATAAAAAAAACGATCGTTAGTAGGCACGTCCATCGGTTAGGCATGCTCAGAATCAATTTGACGCATGCTTGGAAGCATTGAACTTCGTTTTTTTCAGCACGTCATTGTGTTTTACGTCACCGCGTTCTGACACGATCGTTTTTTTAACCGATGGTGTGTAGGCGCGACGGACCATCAGTCAGCTTCATGGGTTAACCAATGAAAACGGTCCATCAGACCGCTCTCATCGGATGGACCGATCGTGTGTACAGGGCTTAAGCTTCAATTGTTCCCCTCCAGGGTCCTCTCTGGGATTCTCAGGCAGGTGCAAGGATTTGGTTGTGTGCAAAAGGAGTTTGTAATAAAAAGGCCCGTTGTTAGTTCGATCTGCAGAACCGTCTGGAATAGGATGTGTGAAATTAGGTAGAATTTGTAAATGTAAAAATTCTCAGCCTTACTGAATAAAAAGCTCCTTAATTCACATGGCCATAAAAAAAGACATATACAAGCATTTTTCATAAAAAATCTGAATGTACAGTACTGTAGCTGCATTTTGTTGAATGGAGTCATTCACATACAGTAGGTGCATAAACATAAGCTGCTTTCAGATCCATAACACAGAATTCAAACATCTGCATCTAAGAACATGCATGCAAATGCATGTATTTCCACCTGTAGATGTGTAAACTAGAGCCAGGCAAAGGGGGAAAAAAAGTTATCATAAAAACAAATTATACACGCATACATCTTTTTACGCGTTTAAACACATATGTACACAAGCTTTTTACTGATCATTAACCTCCCTGGCGGTATGATTCTTTCAGAAAAAACATGCTGAAAGCGGTACCATTATTTGCAAGGAAATTTGGCGTTTTATATTGTAGGTCTGTAATTTTTAGAAATAACTCACTTAAATCTGACCAAACAAGATTCTAATAGGCATCCCGGGTATGACATTTTTTTAAAAACAAAATTATAAATTATAATATAATAAATAACTATAAATAATTATAACAAATAATAATATAATTATAATAAA